>NW_008236769.1:10671998-10690863 GCF_000691975.1 Corvus brachyrhynchos | reverse complement strand
AAGATGTGAAAAATATTTTTTCAGTTATTCTGGGACCTGCTGCCATTTAGACATTGCAGTTTAAATGGAAGTATGAGACAACATAAAAATCACCTGCATTTTATTAGATTCTGCAAAGATATCTTCTTAAGCCTAGCCTACATAAAGAAATTCCTTTAAATGAGGATTGTAAAGAATTCTTGCCAAATATTTATATACCTTAAAAATAGCTCAACCTCTGGAATTTAATAATAGTAGGGTATTTTTTTAGCCTTTAATTATTTCCTTTTGCTCTATTCTAGCAACACAAAGGGATTGCAAGCCTGAATAGCCAAATGTTTTCCAGGTACAGTGTAATCCTCCTCTGGCTTCTTGTCTGTATAGTCTTGGTGTGTTGTCTAGCTCTGTGTGGTGGTCTGAGGGGACCAGTGCATCAGAACTGCTCTGCCCTTGCTGCTAGCACAACTAAAATATACAGATGTTCTATCTACAAAAGAAAGAAAACAGAAAGAAAGGAAGGAAGGAAAGGAAGGAAAGGAAGGAAAAAAGAAAGAAAAGGAAGGAAGAAAGGAAGAAAAGGAGGTGACAGGGGTTCAGTGCCTGTGTAAACTAAGCTGTATCAGTGCCACAATGGTCCTTCAATGGTTCCCTTCTCATGCACATCCCTCTCTGTTCTTTGAACAATCTGTGACAGAACAAGAGGAATACAGAAATTTAAGTACCAATAGTGGAAAATAATGACTGATCGGAGTGGGATGAAACCTAAGTTTTCCAAGTCCATGCCAGCACTTTATTGCTGTTTGTGATAATCTCATCCCAGTTTCCAGTGGTAAATGTGAATCCCACCCCTGCAGGTACACAGAGCTGCAAGGCCACTGGAGCATTTCCATAGGTGCCCATAGCCTGCAGCAAGTATCAGGGTGGGCGCTGTAAGGGCACTCACCCACCTTCCTGGAGAAGGTCCTGGAGTCCAAGTTTGGGAAATGTGTTCTTAAATACTTTGTGTCTGCCTTGCCAGGGGACACCAACCTGTTCCTCATTTGTATTTTTTGCCTGCAAAGATCTGCTTACAATCTCAAAATAGTCTAGAACTCAGTTATTGTGCAGATTCACACCTCAATTCCAGAGCAGACTGATAAACAAATGAAAGGCCAGCTAGAAATTCATCTGAGTAAAGCTAATCCCTCTTGGAGTGGTGTGTTCTTAGGCCAGGGCACAAAAATGAAACTAATGCTTCTCCCCATTCCTGAAAGAGGTAACTGGAGTCTTTCTTAATGATTTGCATCTTTTCTGGAAAGATGAAACCATATGATGAGGAGAAATTTAATTACTATTACTTTACTATTCTCCCTCATTTATAGACTTGCACATCCATCCTTTTCAGTTGCTATTTGCCATTATTTACCAGTATACCAACAGCATGAACTCCCTCACCACCAACAGCTACATAACCTCAACCTCTTCCATGATTTTAAAATTTCCAGAGTCAGTGCTATGGCCAGGATGAAGCAATGCCTGGCTGAGATCAGCCCTCTGTATGCAGAGCAGTTAGCTGAAACTTGTTTGCAAGCAGGAGATAATCCGTGGTGGTGGGAGCATATCTCTGATCTTGCCCTTGCTCATTTGAGTGTTGACTAAAGTTTGTGTTAGAAAATCCAGGGTAACACATGCTGCAACCTCATTCTGCTGTGAGATTCTGAAGGGAGGCAGATGTTCATCTCCTGTGGGAAGGTGCTGGAGGGTGAAGCTCTGCTGGTCTTGCACCACCTCCATCTCCTGGAAAAAGCTGGTTCTCCCATTGCATCTTGCCTGTTTTTTTATGCTCTTGTGAGAAAGAGGTATGAGATTCTGCTGCCATTCATTGCAATGACATCAGCTTGTACCTACTCTGTGATGTCACAAGATGTAATTTTGCTTGCTAGACACTTTAGTCAACAGGATTTGGCCTCCTGTTTGTGAAAGAAAGTCCAGTTTAGTTCAAAATACAATTAGCAGAGCTGATCTGAAAGTCATGATTTTTCTTTTAGGAGAAACCAATTTGGATCTTGCCTCACTTTAGGTATCTACTCCAAAACTGCCTTTGTGTCCTAAACATGGATGTTACTTTATGTATTTGTTAGGGATGTAATTAATACTGTTCATGGATATAAAGAATTGTTTGTTTAATACCATCCATGAATATAAAGAATGATTTGTTTCATCCTTCTGTTGAAACATACTTTTGGATGGTTGACTCATACATTAAATTTAACACTTCTATGTTTTTGAGGTCTCCACTGCTTAATCTGTGAGCCTTGATACCTACCTCAGATGTAAACACATATGCAGGAGGCCCCTGAAGCTAGGTGGGGTGACTCTCATCTGCCAGTTCCTCCTGATCTGTGAACAATGTAAGTCAATGACAGCTCAGATTATTTCAGCAGCAATTACACAGAGCAGCAATTACATTTCTGCAGCAATTACAAGGAGTGGCACTGGAGGTACAGGAAAATGAGGGGGGAAGAAGAGAGAGAAGGAAATACAGCAGGGATATTGACCGTGTTGTGAAATCTTTAGCCTAAGCCTGTTCTTGAGGCTGTGAGTGGTACACTGTCACTTCTGAAGTCAGGATTTGTGCAGTGGGGAGAGGACTGCTCACCAGAAGGGAACCCAGGTTCTTCCTGGGACATCTCTGCCTGCCTAGCCTTTAGGAGTGCAGGAAAAATGGTCCTGGAGTTTTGCCAGGGACAGAATCCCTATTGATATGGTGGACAAAAATGTGCAGCAGTCCCCAGCAGGATGAGACCATGGACAGGAAAGAGCAGAGGGAGATAACAGAGGCATCAGTAGTGGTGCTTTTGTATGCAGTGAGAGGGCAGCCCTGCTAAGAGACACTGTGTCCCTGCTTCCAGGAGGCAGCCTTATCTCTCTGCCTACCTGATCCATCACCAGCTCTCCCAAATGCAGCCCAAGGCATGGGACTGAGGTCCAAGGGTCCTTTTCCTGCATAGGAACAAGACCTTGGCAGCAGGGAGTCTGAAGGGTGAAGCTTGAGGAGTCTCTTACAGATTTGCCATTAGATTTGGGATGCAAAAACTCCAGGGAAAGCCTAGGCAAACACTGTGCTAGGTCAACAGACTGACAAATCCAGGGTGAGTATCCTCACGATGATATGGCAAAATGTAGTGTCCAAGCAGCCCTGCTGGCCCTGGGCAGCTGCCTCAGTGACCCTGAGGGATGGGAGCACTCCCTGCACAGGGCACAGGTTTAGCAGAGGGCACCTCTTTGTCTGGCTTGCCCTGGTCACCATAGCCAAAAGGCTGATCAGCTGATGTCTGCTGGCTCTTCAGCCCTTGGCATAGGATTTACTTGCAGAGCAGAAAAACCATCTGGTTTCCATATATGTATACATATACACACACACACAAGAGAAACATACAGAAAATGTAGATATATACATATATATACAGCTTTCCATACAGGAGATTATTAGGCCTGCAATCAGAATAATTGGAGCATTATTTGTGAACTCTGCTTTCCATCCTACCATAGGAAATCACTCCAAAGTCAAGGCAGGCTGTGGGGCTGGCATCCCTCCCATGAGGTTGTCCCTTCCTCATTAGTGCTCTTTCCCATTCGAAAGGGAAGGCTTCAGCTGCAGAAGTGGAGCCCCTTCCCTCACACATGCCTGACTTAGACCATTTTAAACTATGCCATGGGGGCGTCTAATATGCTAATGAAGAAAGTGGGTGGAATTGCAGGAATTTGAGCACAGCTAAAAATGTACGTGCCTAACAATTGCAAATCAGCCTGTGCTCAAGTTACCTAAATGTGTTGGTATCGGTGGAAGGTGGGTGCCTCCACACCTCTTCTTGTCAGTTTTCAGTGAGTACACAGCTAAAAAAAACCCCACACGCCTCTGTATATGGGCCTACTGTTTCAGCCAGGGTTATCAGCAAAGGTTTGTACTAAAGTCCTTGAAAAATACAGTTACCTACTTTCCACTCTTATTCATACAGTAGGAGGAAGAGTCTCTCCATGCAAACACACTCTAGGCTGGTTGCCGGCATAGTATTTCAGATATAGCATGACATCTGGATGTATGAACAGAACTAAGTGTTATCCTGAAATGGACTTCTAAAAGCTTGGTTAGATCTGGATCTGGGATGTATAAATTAAGATTCTACATATTGTGACTTGTAGCAGAGCTTTAAATCACTCACAGATTTGTGTGACTAGGAGCATAAAAGCACAGCTTGGTTTTGTTTCTGCAGCTCAAGCCCAGCTCTTCCATTGCTATATTTATATGGTTTGTTTTTTCAGACCAGAACTAAAGCTTTTTTGGATGCATCAAAAAAACATCCATAAGCACAGCTGCAGGTAAAGGCATTAAAAATATGTACCTGCAATATATAGATGCAACTGCAGTGGCTATATCTGGCCAAAAATGAGATTTCACAGAGAAGTATGCATGAAGCCATTACAAAAATGGCCCAGGGTGCTGGGTTGTGGACAGTCCTGTGCCTGGTCCTGTGCAATGCAGGCAATGAGGACAGGCTGTGCAGCTCTGGACTGGGGGATGCAGGTGACTACAACACCCTTTGACTGGAGAGGGAATCACAAGGTCTGATACTTTCAGCTGAGGGTTGGGACAGCTCTGAGTGCAGGCCCAGTAGTGTGGGAAGAGAAGGTGCTAGGGCACAGCAAGATCAAAGAGGTCATGTCTGTGGGGCAGCAGAGAGATAAGAAGGTAGAAGTGTCAGATAAACACCAGGGTGTGGGGTTTGCTGAAGTGTGATGTTTAACAGAAACACACCGAGGCCAACCGGAGGAACCATGTGGAGAAAATCCAGGAGCAGATCAATCTCCGTGCAGAGATGTGATGGAAATGTGAAGGTCTGCAGAGCTGCCAGAGGAGACCCCAAGCCCTGCAGAAGGCAGTGGCAGGAGGAATACCCAATAACACCCTGAGACCATCTTGTGCACAGAAGGATGACATTCCCTCTGCTGCTGTGCTCTCTGAGGTGTTGGAGGCTGCTGGCAAAGGTCATGGGCCAGGATGGGACATCCACAGCCAAGGTGTCAGAGGGGATGAGGGTGAGGAGTGAGTGAGATGAAAAAAATAACATGATAGATCTGAGAACTGCTTCAGTCCCTGGAGAGAAGAGAAAGGAAATCAGTGCAGAAAACCCCAGAGCTGAGAGCTTGTGGGTGAGGGAAGCCAGGAGAGCTGCTAGAGGTGCTGAGGGAGTGTGGGAGGTGAGAGGAGTGAGGAGGAGTAAACATTTGGGTGAAGGCATCTCTTTCTCTCCCAGGATTATCTAAGTGCTGCAGCACCCAATCCGTGTTTGCTGGATCCCAGCTGCTCAGCAACCAGACTCTGGCAGCTGCGCTTTTCGCAGCCTGGCTGCCTCAAGGAGTGGGGACAGGGGTTTGTAAAAGGGTTTGTTTGGCAGAGGTTATCCCCAGTTTGGGGACTGCAAATATTAGCAGCAAAGTCTGGTGCAGGAGAGGATAGACTGGGACTCCAGTTCTTTCTGAAAGCCAAAACTATGTCATCTTTTTTACCCCCAGGATTTCTGAAGCTCCCAGGGGAACAAGAGGGGTGACACACAGAGGTGTTCATGGTTGCAAGGTAGCTGGATTTTACACTGTCTAAGGCTCATATGAATAACTCAACTTTTCAGTTTGATTTGAGCCAAAACTTTTATTTTTTTCTTGCTGAAATAAGCAAACAAGCAAAATTATTTCAGCTTTCTGTCTTCACTCTAGCAAAAGAAACAGAATGGCTTTTCTCAAGGCACCACTCCAGAAGACATAAGAGAAGGTGGAGGTTCACTTGTTGCCTGCGGCAGCCTGTTCACCCCCTGATTCTGTGATGCTCCCCCTGTTCCCTGCCCTGGCCCTGGCCACTCCCTCGGTTTCTCCCTATTTGCTCCTGTACCCCAACCCCACCCAGGGACCGCCCTTGAGTCCCTGACAAAACCACGCCGCACCCAGACCCGTGCTCTTTCTCTGTCTGCCTTCGAGGGCGCTGGGACAAGGTGTGAATAAAGCCGTCTCCTGAGAGACCCTTCTCCACCTCCTTTGGCACCCACTGCGCTGTAACACTGCTGGCTCCCGGAGCCAGATCGCGGGGCTGTCCCAAATGGACTCCGGGATGCGACTGATCGCACGGCCCCAGGAAACCCTCGCTGAGCTCTCCGGGAGCAGCAGCCTGCTAGGCAGAGTCCAGCGGTTACAACAGTTGCCCAGGGGTGAAGATGCTGGTTTTGGGTGTGAGTGACAAGACTGAGGTTGCACCATTTGCTAAGATAGGTGTGACCTGTGCCCTGCTGTGTTGGGTCAACTGAGGAGGTTGAAGGAGAGAATAGGAGGGGCTCCTCATGCACTTCCAGTGTTGCTGTGTTGCCTTGTTTATTAAAAAAAATGTTACTATGCGTTTAGCCCATGACTGTTAGCCTCAGTTCTGGTGATTTGGATCTTCACTAATTATCAGGGACAGCTGAGCTTTGGTAATGGCTGCCGGGGTCATGGGAATGTCATGAAGCAACAGAGATGAAGGAAATCATCAGTGTGACAGTGACAACAAGGTCTCTAGTGTGGTTTGCAGGTCCCCCAGAGGAAAAAAAAACGGAGTTGGTTTGGCTTGTACATCAGTCCCATGTCAGCACTGAGCCCCTTGCTAGTACACCAGGAGCAGAATTGTCACATGTGATTGCTTGCATCCTACCCATTCCTGAAAGATACATCAAAAGTTGTATTTTTAATGCCAGAAATAGTTCTAATTACTTCCTGTTCACACGTACTCATCAGTTTGTACTAAGGTCTTGGACACCGCACACTTGCAGAGGCTTTAGATCCTGTGCTAGTTCCTCGTGCCAACAATGCTCCTGCAACTGTCTCCTTGGCCAGGAAGCTGGGTCTGGGCTTTGTAGCAATAATGTCAACTAAAGCCATGAAATCAGATCATCTCAGGGGGCAGCATACCCCACTAGTTTGGGTTACCTTATCACTATGAAAAAGCTTAGAAATTTGCAAAAATATAGGGGGAATCAGTCATTAGAAAAGTTTATGGTTTTTCTTCAGTTTTGGAGTAGCTGAGTGGAAGTTTCCTCAGAAACATTTACAATGGTCAGAAAAGAATGTAAAAATGGTGAACACATGAACTTAGTCACCAGACAGCCCTCTCACTACCTTGGTAGCTGGTACATAGGAATGAATGCAAATGGATGTGTGTGTGTGTGTCTGTCTAGACTTGTCTTTTCCACTTATGTCTAGTCAACTAATTGATGAAAAAAACCCCCTGCAATTTTATTATTTCATATTGATGGCTGACTCAGTTAATTTACATTTTGTTGATATTTAATGATTTAGGATGGTTGTTAATATTGTTTCATTATTATTACATAGTTCAAGGGCTGGGCTCAGCCTGAGCTTTTATTAATTATTGTTAAATTTAAAGAAATAAAAAATACTGCAGTGTGGGAATTGAGGAAAAGGCAAAGCATTATCAGTGTGTGTTATACAGCCACAGCAAGACTTCTATCTCTTTCTCCTCGTTTATTTGTGTGTTTATTTGCCTTTTCTTTTTCCATGATGTCAGTATAAAGGGGAAAACGTCTGCTGAAACGAATGGATTTTAGCCTTTGATACAGAAGGATTACAGCCTGCAAACATGAAAAAGAATTCCTCATCTTATTTTAAAACTTTTCATTTTCTTTAGCAGTCGCAGAATCTGGCTCCAAATGAATTTGCATTCTGTGTTCTTCAGGAAATGTTCAATATTATGTGCAGCAAAATTAAGAACCAGAATGTGATTTCTTTAAAGGAAAATGGAATTTGCTTTGAGAACAAGAACTGGACTCTAGCTGGAGTTTCACTGGTGGGATGAGTTGCAAGGCAGGCTCCAGGCCTTAGAGCTGCCAAATATTCTGTCACTCCAAAGCCAGGTTTTCCTCTAGCTCTTATTTCCAGATTTTCTCTTTCTTATTTATGTTTATGTATATGTATACACACATATATTTACATCAATTTCATATTTTACAGAGCCTCATTTGAAATGGGCACTAGGTGAAGCCTAAAACCTAATGTTACGGAATTTATCTTGAATGCCATATGGATTGCTTCCATATCTTTGTTATTTTTCTCATTGTTGTTAAGTTATTAGCTCCACAGACACCTGATTCTTATTTCCCTCTGTACAAAATTTCCATCTCTAGGCTGGAAATAGTGAGTCACAGATGAATAGACTTGGGAAGGTTATGGAGAGCAGCTCTGCAGGCTCATCAGCCTGACCATGGGATGATGGTTTTGGCACAGATTGCACTCTTCACACTTATGAACTCCCAAATGCCCAAAGTGAAGTTTATAAGAATTCAGTATCAAAACTGAATCTTCAGTTTTCCGAGTAGTTTCTTGCTAATGAGATAAAATGTTTCTCAAAAAAAAAAAAAAAAAAAAAAAAGAAAAAAAAGAAAAAGATGTGGCATACTTCATGTTAACAATTCTATGAAATGCCTGAAGGAGACAGGCAGAGTTTCTTCTGTTTATAAATAGCTGAAAGTTTCACTGATCATTTTATATAATTTACCAAAAAACCACACCTCAATTTCTGCCTTTTTGCTATGGCTGTAAGACCTGTTCAGACACCTCTCTGCTGAACAAAGGCAGGCAGTGTACATGGAGCACTTGGGGTTTTTAGCGATTCAGATCTGTCTGAACCCTGGAATCACTGTTCAGACCTTACTCAGGGATAATTCCCATTTTATGGTGGTGCTTTTCTGGCAGCTGTTGCAACTCCTGCCTTGGATGTCTTTTCCTTTTACTTTGTGCTAGCACCGTCCTATCAGCTGAAGTGGCTCCTGATGTTGGTGTTTATTCCTTTTTCTCATGTTAAGGAGTCAGTTTGAGCTAAAAGCTTGGAATTGTGATTCCCCAGGACACACTGCAGCTCTTGATGGAGATCTACAACATGAACAACAACAACTGGGAGTGCACACATTGACAATAGAATGCATTCTTGCTTTTCTTCTCTGTTACTTTTAGGCATGGAAAAATGCTTTTCTACAACATGCATTGGTCACCATAGAAACACAGTGTTTATGGTCCTGGAAGTGGATGATTTTCATTCTGGAAATGGGTAGAAGAGGGTATTTGCACTCCCCTTGCTCCCCTGCTCCTTCCTTTCTACAAAACTTCTGGGAACTCTGAGCTGAATAGCAGGTAATGGTTTTTTTTTTTCCTTTCTTTGCACAATTTCAGTAACCTGGATGGTAAGCCATTGAACAGGAATTACTGATTTGAAACGTGATGGCCAAACTGAGGAATGAGGAGAGGAAGTGGAAATCTATGTTCCAGCTTTGCTAGGCGTTCTCAGGCAGATCAGACTGTCTGTACATCCTATTTCCAGGTTTGAAATGAGTGAAAATAAAACAGATCTAGTCCACAAGTCTATTCTGAAGCTTTATTTGCTTCAAGACTTCTGGCAACCGGCAATGCGTAGAGGCAAGGATTTTTTTTTCTGCCTATTTGCTAGATTTTGGGAAGGAATTTCCGACTTTGCCTGCTTCTTGTTGTTCCAAGCCTTGCTCACAGTAGCAAAGTCAAGTCCATAAACCTAAATAGGCCTAGCTGAACTAACAGGAGTTATTACTGTGAAGAAAGAGACAGCAGGGGGATACCACAGCCGGTGTAAATTCTCTGCACCATGATAAACCATCGTGTCGAATTTGTGCGGGGATAGCTCTGCTTCACCACTGGGCCTTACAGCCATGGCCTTGTTGGGTCAAAAAAATTTAAAAGAATCATATCCCTTCCATAGCTGTGCTGGTGAAACTTCAAACGGCAGCACACAGCTTAAGCAAGGACCATGGTATTCTTTCTGTTGTTGTGGCTCTGGGGATTTTGGGTGTGAAGAGGTGCGGTTCCTGACTGACAGGACATGGCAAAAGCCTCGAGCACAGACACTGTTGTACCAGCCAAACCTGTGAATTTTGGTTGTGGGGCAAGGTGGGGCTGAAATAGACTGCACTGGTGAAATCTCAGTTTTTGCAATACCTTCTGCATCCATGTTAGAAATGATACTACAGTGCAGCTATCTCAGGCAGTTATGAGACCGAGATGGCTTTGCTCAGGTGGTGGCAGAAGGGAGCTTTTTGGTACACAAAATGTGTTATCAAAGTAATGTGTATTTTCTTTCTAACTTTCCCAGTCTGTTGCTGGAAGGCTGCTGTTGCAAATCGCAGCTAGGCAGGTAACCATCTGTTAATGAGTAATCCTTGGTATTGGCATTGATCTGGTCCATATTTTGCAATGTAATGCCAGCTCCTGAGTGGGCTTGCTTGGAGCTCATTGTTGCTGTACCATGCTTTTCATTAGCTCCTGAAGAGAAAGAGAAGGGAAACATCTGGGTGATAAATCAGCTCTAGTTACAAGCAACGTTGGATCATCTCCTCTGGATGTGCTCTTCAGTGCTTGCTGGTTAAACCAGGGACCATCTCCAAGGGTCAGGCACTTTGTACACTCTTCACTCCCTGTGGTTTAGGGAGAGTCTCTCCCTACATGGCATTCCCTTCTACCCACAAAGACATTAATGATTAACAACGGTAACAGCTCTGCTTACTTAGAAAACTAAAATACCCTAAAGTCAAGTAAATCACAGTCCCTTGTGAAAGCTCGTTCCTGATTCACCCTCCCACTTCAGCCCAGCCCTGGAAGTTTTCCTCTGCCAGGCAAAACCTTTGTGAGAGGAACGCAAAGATGAAAGTCTGTGCTCCTCTCACTGTTGTCTTGGCTCTGACTCTGAGCAGTGACTGTGCAAGGATGGTAAGTGATTCTTCTGTTTCGGAGTGGTGGATCAGCTATGTGATGCCTGGCAGGACCATGTTGCCTTGGGGTTGGATGAGTGAAGCCACTGAACGGACCCAGAGAAAGAGACATTCAAAGGGATTTGCCAGATGAAGGTTGACACCAGTGCTCACTAAGGGGGGGGTGTGTCTGTGGGATAGCTGGTGTTAATACCTTTCTCTGTTTAAAGCAATTGCTTACATCTAGGCCTTTCTGTGGAGGAGGAATGGGAGGGGAGGAAGGACCACACAAAAATTGAAATCCTTTAAAAATGTATCTCAGAAATGTGTTGGCACAAACAGGTACCTGCAGTAGCATGGAGGGAGAGTGCTCCACTGCCAGACATTAATGCTCTCTGGTAACTGAACAGGCCAGCTATGTGGCTATCTGGTTCTTTTCAGACTTCTCCCTGCTTCCATGCCAAACCTCTCAGTGTTTTTGCATCATGTGCCTTGTGTCTTTTTTGGGGATATGTCTGCCAAGCACGTGAAGCAGTGCTGAGCAGGCTGTGATGGTTTGAATTTGCTAGTTTGCTTAAACCCCACCATGACCTGGCATCTACCATGGACTAGCAGGGCAGTTAGTCCATTGCTACCTTATGATCAGCCTTATTTCACTAGCTAGGTTAAAACTAGCTCAGATATGCTTAAATGGTGGTATAATCCTAACTGTCTCAGAGAATTACAGAAGTGTGTTCTCAGATATTACATGCGGGAGCAGAGAGGAATGCTTATGTTCAAGGTAAAGATCATCCCTGGCTGAAGCCATTGCAGACGGCTCAGTGGTGGCAGAGCCTGTGTAGAGTACAAAAACTGCTCTTTCCTCAGAACTGTTCAAGCCCTCTCTATATATCTTAGCAACAGTTTTTTCTTAATCTACAGAAGGCAGTGGCAGGAGGAATACCCAATAACACCCTGAGACCATCTTGTGCACAGAAGGATGACATTCCCTCTGCTGCTGTGCTCTCTGAGGTGTTGGAGGCTGCTGGCAAAGGTCATGGGCCAGGATGGGACATCCACAGCCAAGGTGTCAGAGGGGATGAGGGTGAGGAGTGAGTGAGATGAAAAAAATAACATGATAGATCTGAGAACTGCTTCAGTCCCTGGAGAGAAGAGAAAGGAAATCAGTGCAGAAAACCCCAGAGCTGAGAGCTTGTGGGTGAGGGAAGCCAGGAGAGCTGCTAGAGGTGCTGAGGGAGTGTGGGAGGTGAGAGGAGTGAGGAGGAGTAAACATTTGGGTGAAGGCATCTCTTTCTCTCCCAGGATTATCTAAGTGCTGCAGCACCCAATCCGTGTTTGCTGGATCCCAGCTGCTCAGCAACCAGACTCTGGCAGCTGCGCTTTTCGCAGCCTGGCTGCCTCAAGGAGTGGGGACAGGGGTTTGTAAAAGGGTTTGTTTGGCAGAGGTTATCCCCAGTTTGGGGACTGCAAATATTAGCAGCAAAGTCTGGTGCAGGAGAGGATAGACTGGGACTCCAGTTCTTTCTGAAAGCCAAAACTATGTCATCTTTTTTACCCCCAGGATTTCTGAAGCTCCCAGGGGAACAAGAGGGGTGACACACAGAGGTGTTCATGGTTGCAAGGTAGCTGGATTTTACACTGTCTAAGGCTCATATGAATAACTCAACTTTTCAGTTTGATTTGAGCCAAAACTTTTATTTTTTTCTTGCTGAAATAAGCAAACAAGCAAAATTATTTCAGCTTTCTGTCTTCACTCTAGCAAAAGAAACAGAATGGCTTTTCTCAAGGCACCACTCCAGAAGACATAAGAGAAGGTGGAGGTTCACTTGTTGCCTGCGGCAGCCTGTTCACCCCCTGATTCTGTGATGCTCCCCCTGTTCCCTGCCCTAGCCCTGGCCCTGGCCACTCCCTCGGTTTCTCCCTATTTGCTCCTGTACCCCAACCCCACCCAGGGACCGCCCTTGAGTCCCTGACAAAACCACGCCGCACCCAGACCCGTGCTCTTTCTCTGTCTGCCTTCGAGGGCGCTGGGACAAGGTGTGAATAAAGCCGTCTCCTGAGAGACCCTTCTCCACCTCCTTTGGCACCCACTGCGCTGTAACACTGCTGGCTCCCGGAGCCAGATCGCGGGGCTGTCCCAAATGGACTCCGGGATGCGACTGATCGCACGGCCCCAGGAAACCCTCGCTGAGCTCTCCGGGAGCAGCAGCCTGCTAGGCAGAGTCCAGCGGTTACAACAGTTGCCCAGGGGTGAAGATGCTGGTTTTGGGTGTGAGTGACAAGACTGAGGTTGCACCATTTGCTAAGATAGGTGTGACCTGTGCCCTGCTGTGTTGGGTCAACTGAGGAGGTTGAAGGAGAGAATAGGAGGGGCTCCTCATGCACTTCCAGTGTTGCTGTGTTGCCTTATTTATTAAAAAAATGTTACTATGCGTTTAGCCCATGACTGTTAGCCTCAGTTCTGGTGATTTGGATCTTCACTAATTATCAGGGACAGCTGAGCTTTGGTAATGGCTGCCGGGGTCATGGGAATGTCATGAAGCAACAGAGATGAAGGAAATCATCAGTGTGACAGTGACAACAAGGTCTCTAGTGTGGTTTGCAGGTCCCCCAGAGGAAAAAAAAACGGAGTTGGTTTGGCTTGTACATCAGTCCCATGTCAGCACTGAGCCCCTTGCTAGTACACCAGGAGCAGAATTGTCACATGTGATTGCTTGCATCCTACCCATTCCTGAAAGATACATCAAAAGTTGTATTTTTAATGCCAGAAATAGTTCTAATTACTTCCTGTTCACACGTACTCATCAGTTTGTACTAAGGTCTTGGACACCGCACACTTGCAGAGGCTTTAGATCCTGCACTAGTTCCTTGTGCCAACAATGCTCCTGCAACTGTCTCCTTGGCCAGGAAGCTGGGTCTGGGCTTTGTAGCAATAATGTCAACTAAAGCCATGAAATCAGATCATCTCAGGGGGCAGCATACCCCACTAGTTTGGGTTACCTTATCACTATGAAAAAGCTTAGAAATTTGCAAAAATATAGGGGGAATCAGTCATTAGAAAAGTTTATGGTTTTTCTTCAGTTTTGGAGTAGCTGAGTGGAAGTTTCCTCAGAAACATTTACAATGGTCAGAAAAGAATGTAAAAATGGTGAACACATGAACTTAGTCACCAGACAGCCCTCTCACTACCTTGGTAGCTGGTACATAGGAATGAATGCAAATGGATGTGTGTGTGTGTGTCTGTCTAGACTTGTCTTTTCCACTTATGTCTAGTCAACTAATTGATGAAAAAAACCCCCTGCAATTTTATTATTTCATATTGATGGCTGACTCAGTTAATTTACATTTTGTTGATATTTAATGATTTAGGATGGTTGTTAATATTGTTTCATTATTATTACATAGTTCAAGGGCTGGGCTCAGCCTGAGCTTTTATTAATTATTGTTAAATTTAAAGAAATAAAAAATACTGCAGTGTGGGAATTGAGGAAAAGGCAAAGCATTATCAGTGTGTGTTATACAGCCACAGCAAGACTTCTATCTCTTTCTCCTCGTTTATTTGTGTGTTTATTTGCCTTTTCTTTTTCCATGATGTCAGTATAAAGGGGAAAATGTCTGCTGAAACGAATGGATTTTAGCCTTTGATACAGAAGGATTACAGCCTGCAAACATGAAAAAGAATTCATCTTATTTTAAAACTTTTCATTTTCTTTAGCAGTCGCAGAATCTGGCTCCAAATGAATTTGCATTCTGTGTTCTTCAGGAAATGTTCAATATTATGTGCAGCAAAATTAAGAACCAGAATGTGATTTCTTTAAAGGAAAATGGAATTTGCTTTGAGAACAAGAACTGGACTCTAGCTGGAGTTTCACTGGTGGGATGAGTTGCAAGGCAGGCTCCAGGCCTTAGAGCTGCCAAATATTCTGTCACTCCAAAGCCAGGTTTTCCTCTAGCTCTTATTTCCAGATTTTCTCTTTCTTATTTATGTTTATGTATATGTATACACACATATATTTACATCAATTTCATATTTTACAGAGCCCCATTTGAAATGGGCACTAGGTGAAGCCTAAAACCTAATGTTACGGAATTTATCTTGAATGCCATATGGATTGCTTCCATATCTTTGTTATTTTTCTCATTGTTGTTAAGTTATTAGCTCCACAGACACCTGATTCTTATTTCCCTCTGTACAAAATTTCCATCTCTAGGCTGGAAATAGTGAGTCACAGATGAATAGACTTGGGAAGGTTATGGAGAGCAGCTCTGCAGGCTCATCAGCCTGACCATGGGATGATGGTTTTGGCACAGATTGCACTATTCACACTTATGAACTCCCAAATGCCCAAAGTGAAGTTTATAAGAATTCAGTATCAAAACTGAATCTTCAGTTTTCCGAGTAGTTTCTTGCTAATGAGATAAAATGTTTCTCAAAAAAAAAAAAAAAAAAAAAAAAAAAAAAAAAAAAAAAAAAGAGTGGAACTAAAAAAAAAAAAAAAAAGGAAAAAAAAGAAAAAGATGTGGCATACTTCATGTTAACAATTCTATGAAATGCCTGAAGGAGACAGGCAGAGTTTCTTCTGTTTATAAATAGCTGAAAGTTTCACTGATCATTTTATATAATTTACCAAAAAACCACACCTCAATTTCTGCCTTTTTGCTATGGCTGTAAGACCTGTTCAGACACCTCTCTGCTGAACAAAGGCAGGCAGTGTACATGGAGCACTTGGGGTTTTTAGCGATTCAGATCTGTCTGAACCCTGGAATCACTGTTCAGACCTTACTCAGGGATAATTCCCATTTTATGGTGGTGCTTTTCTGGCAGCTGTTGCAACTCCTGCCTTGGATGTCTTTTCCTTTTACTTTGTGCTAGCACCGTCCTATCAGCTGAAGTGGCTCCTGATGTTGGTGTTTATTCCTTTTTCTCATGTTAAGGAGTCAGTTTGAGCTAAAAGCTTGGAATTGTGATTCCCCAGGACACACTGCAGCTCTTGATGGAGATCTACAACATGAACAACAACAACTGGGAGTGCACACATTGACAATAGAATGCATTCTTGCTTTTCTTCTCTGTTACTTTTAGGCATGGAAAAATGCTTTTCTACAACATGCATTGGTTGCCATAGAAACACAGTGTTTATGGTCCTGGAAGTGGATGATTTTCATTCTGGAAATGGGTAGAAGAGGGTATTTGCACTCCCCTTGCTCCCCTGCTCCTTCCTTTCTACAAAACTTCTGGGAACTCTGAGCTGAATAGCAGGTAATGGTTTTTTTTTTTCCTTTCTTTGCACAATTTCAGTAACCTGGATGGTAAGCCATTGAACAGGAATTACTGATTTGAAACGTGATGGCCAAACTGAGGAATGAGGAGAGGAAGTGGAAATCTATGTTCCAGCTTTGCTAGGCGTTCTCAGGCAGATCAGACTGTCTGTACATCCTATTTCCAGGTTTGAAATGAGTGAAAATAAAACAGATCTAGTCCACAAGTCTATTCTGAAGCTTTATTTGCTTCAAGACTTCTGGCAACCGGCAATGCGTAGAGGCAAGGATTTTTTTTTCTGCCTATTTGCTAGATTTTGGGAAGGAATTTCCGACTTTGCCTGCTTCTTGTTGTTCCAAGCCTTGCTCACAGTAGCAAAGTCAAGTCCATAAACCTAAATAGGCCTAGCTGAACTAACAGGAGTTATTACTGTGAAGAAAGAGACAGCAGTGTGATAGCACAGCCGGTGTAAATTCTCTGCACCATGATAAACCATCGTGTCGAATTTGTGCGGGGATAGCTCTGCTTCAGCACTGGGCCTTACAGCCATGGCCTTGTTGGGTCAAAAAAATTTAAAAGAATCATATCCCTTCCATAGCTGTGCTGGTGAAACTTCAAACGGCAGCACACAGCTTAAGCAAGGACCATGGTATTCTTTCTGTTGTTGTGGCTCTGGGGATTTTGGGTGTGAAGAGGTGCGGTTCCTGACTGACAGGACATGGCAAAAGCCTCGAGCACAGACACTGTTGTACCAGCCAAACCTGTGAATTTTGGTTGTGGGGCAAGGTGGGGCTGAAATAGACTGCACTGGTGAAATCTCAGTTTTTGCAATACCTTCTGCATCCATGTTAGAAATGATACTACAGTGCAGCTATCTCAGGCAGTTATGAGACCGAGATGGCTTTGCTCAGGTGGTGGCAGAAGGGAGCTTTTTGGTACACAAAATGTGTTATCAAAGTAATGTGTATTTTCTTTCTAACTTTCCCAGTCTGTTGCTGGAAGGCTGCTGTTGCAAATCGCAGCTAGGCAGGTAACCATCTGTTAATGAGTAATCCTTGGTATTGGCATTGATCTGGTCCATATTTTGCAATGTAATGCCAGCTCCTGAGTGGGCTTGCTTGGAGCTCATTGTTGCTGTACCATGCTTTTCATTAGCTCCTGAAGAGAAAGAGAAGGGAAACATCTGGGTGATAAATCAGCTCTAGTTACAAGCAACGTTGGATCATCTCCTCTGGATGTGCTCTTCAGTGCTTGCTGGTTAAACCAGGGACCATCTCCAAGGGTCAGGCACTTTGTACACTCTTCACTCCCTGTGGTTTAGGGAGAGTCTCTCCCTACATGGCATTCCCTTCTACCCACAAAGACATTAATGATTAACAACGGTAACAGCTCTGCTTACTTAGAAAACTAAAATACCCTAAAGTCAAGTAAATCACAGTCCCTTGTGAAAGCTCGTTCCTGATTCACCCTCCCACTTCAGCCCAGCCCTGGAAGTTTTCCTCTGCCAGGCAAAACCTTTGTGAGAGGAACGCAAAGATGAAAGTCTGTGCTCCTCTCACTGTTGTCTTGGCTCTGACTCTGAGCAGTGACTGTGCAAGGATGGTAAGTGATTCTTCTGTTTCGGAGTGGTGGATCAGCTATGTGATGCCTGGCAGGACCATGTTGCCTTGGGGTTGGATGAGTGAAGCCACTGAACGGACCCAGAGAAAGAGACATTCAAAGGGATTTGCCAGATGAAGGTTGACACCAGTGCTCACTAAGGGGGGGGTGTGTCTGTGGGATAGCTGGTGTTAATACCTTTCTCTGTTTAAAGCAATTGCTTACATCTAGGCCTTTCTGTGGAGGAGGAATGGGAGGGGAGGAAGGACCACACAAAAATTGAAATCCTTTAAAAATGTATCTCAGAAATGTGTTGGCACAAACAGGTACCTGCAGTAGCATGGAGGGAGAGTGCTCCACTGCCAGACATTAATGCTCTCTGGTAACTGAACAGGCCAGCTATGTGGCTATCTGGTTCTTTTCAGACTTCTCCCTGCTTCCATGCCAAACCTCTCAGTGTTTTTGCATCATGTGCCTTGTGTCTTTTTTGGGGATATGTCTGCCAAGCACGTGAAGCAGTGCTGAGCAGGCTGTGATGGTTTGAATTTGCTAGTTTGCTTAAACCCCACCATGACCTGGCATCTACCATGGACTAGCAGGGCAGTTAGTCCATTGCTACCTTATGATCAGCCTTATTTCACTAGCTAGGTTAAAACTAGCTCAGATATGCTTAAATGGTGGTATAATCCTAACTGTCTCAGAGAATTACAGAAGTGTGTTCTCAGATATTACATGCGGGAGCAGAGAGGAATGCTCATGTTCAAGGTAAAGATCATCCCTGGCTGAAGCCATTGCAGACGGCTCAGTGGTGGCAGAGCCTGTGTAGAGTACAAAAACTGCTCTTTCCTCAGAACTGTTCAAGCCCTCTCTATATATCTTAGCAACAGTTTTTTCTTAATTCTCACTTTTTATGTCCCCTGTCCAGTTCTATGTTCATGATGTGCTGCTTCTTCTTTGACTGCTTTTGTGATACTTTGATTTTGCTGTAGTTCAATTGCCAGCACTTTTGGTGAGAGCAGCACTTAGTCTTTTACCATTTTTTTATTATTTCCTGTGGCTTAAAATCAGCTCAGCCTAGTGCTCTTTTCTTGCTGATTGGCAAACCCAAATACAGTTAGAAGTTGGTTTTGTAACTAATGCCCTGGGGGATACAACTAAATAGCAGGAAAAAGCAAATGTTGGGATATTATTTGTAACTGTGAACTGGCCCCAGAGTGCATGTATGCTTCCTTCTGAGAGA
>NW_008236769.1:10661227-10671987 GCF_000691975.1 Corvus brachyrhynchos | reverse complement strand
TATCCCTTGGCCATAGAAAGAAAAAAATGGAGCAGAGCTTTGGCCTTTGTTGAGTTGTGATGGGTTTTCCTGGTTTAACTGACACCTTTCAAGAGTCTACGTGTATCTACCCTCTTTCACCAGACGGTGCCCCACCAAAAATCACAAGCAAATGATGAGATTTTCTCAGAAACGTTGGGAGAAACACAATTTCAGGGTACCCTGGAAAGTACATTTTTACCAGTAGTATGGTTCCCAGAGTGAATTTGTGTCTCCAATCCACATTCTCTTTTTCTCTTTATAGCACTACAAATCTGGGGCAGGAAGAGGCTCAAATCATGGGTTCACTCGCCCACAAGGTACCAAGTCAAATCCAGTAGGTTTCATGACAGTAAGAACGATTCTGCCTGTCTGTATCTGTGCTGTGCAAGTCGGTAGGAAGCCTGTCTTTGTTTCAACATGAATCAGGATTATAGAATGGTCATGCCACTATTAATTTCTGTGTAAAAGGGAATTTGAGATTCGCTCAGGAATCTCAGGTAATTTTCCTTCAGGTGCAGATTAATGGGAGGGTGCTGATGGGATTTTAGTTTGTCTGAGCTGGTGGGGCTTTATATTAGTTCACAATGTGGTGTGGCTGAAGATGTGCTACAATCCTTAATCAGAGCTGCAGCTGCCCTGTAACTTTCAAGCACATGAACTCTTTGTATGTAGAAGTTCAATTTCTACCGTGGTCTATGATCTCCCTGTGGGAGAAAGGTTTGAGTCACATGCAGCTTTCTGGGTTGCATTTGTTCTGTGGCACCCCAATGATCAGACATCCTGGCTGTGGGAGAGCATTGCAGTTTCCATTTTTAAGGCTTTTATTGTCCTATGCTTTTGCTGTTAAAGGTTACATGCATTGGGCCATTAGCGGTGCCTTTATAGGTTATAACAGTCTTCAGGGGCCTTTGGGATACAATATATCTTCTGAATGGGAATCTATTTTCACAACTCTCCTGCTTTTACTGGAAGGTATCAGACAGAGAAAGCTGATATTGAAACATTTGCTTAATTAGTTCAGAGTATGAAAACAGGGATTGACATGGGGATGTCAGAGGGGATGGCAGTGGCCGTTTCCCACTGATAGAGAAGGAGGCAGTTAGGGAAGATGGAGTGACCTTAATTCCAACTGATTAAGAAAGGGGTTGGACCACAGGGATAGGTGATTTTTTCTGTAATCCTAATGACTGACCTCAGCAGCTCTTTGAGATTGATGCCTTTTCCTGGTTTTAAAATCAAGAGTCAAACACTTGACTCTTAGTGACTTTTTCCCTTCTAATCTAACAAGATTAGAAGGGAAAAAGGGATTTTACCTTGGTATTTATTTTAAGGATCTTTAGGTGCACATGTCCAGGTTGAATGCACCGAAATGCACACCACAATGCCCTCCAAAATATCTGGTATAACATTATAGGTCTTACTAATTAACTAATTAACATATCTATCAAAAATTCCCCAATGAGAGGCTTGAATGAGCCCCCCTCCCCAAGGAGCCTTCCCCTGGATGGTTCTATCTCAGTTTACAGAATGTGTTCTGGAGAGGACCTTGGGGTCTGGGGCACACTAACCCCTAACTATGAAGCTTCTAAAATGTTTAGTCTCCTAGGTGAACAAACAAGTCCAGGAATGTAGGCAAAAAGCACTAAGAATACAGAAGTTATAAAAAGGTATAACAGAGGTATAAAAGGCAAAAAAACCATCATGGCATCAAGATGTCTGGACTTGTGAGGGTTAACAGATATTACAAGAGTGTGCAGGAGCCCCAGCCATCATGGGAGGGGTAAGCTCAGGACAAGGAGCAGTCGTACATCATCTCTGAGAAATGGAAATGTGCTGTGCTGCCAGTTTGGTTGAATGTCCCATTTCTGTCTTACAGCAGTGGCTGGCTTCCCATTTCAGACTTTGGGATTTCAAAACAGATTGCTTTTAGTTTAATGGTTAAATAAGCTCTGACAGTTTTTCATTGTCTTTTTTGTCTTCAGCCTCTCTCATTCTTAAGACTCATCTTGAAGGATTTTTTCTGATAGACTCCCACTAGCCTTCCTTAAACTCCCACCACCCTTCCTTAGACTGCCATCACTGATGTGGCAAATATAAAACTTGCCCTTTTTAGACACTGGTCCCATTAGTTTCTCCCCATTTGTAAGGAATCTGCTTATCCCAAAGGGAAGGTGGTATGTTCAAAATTATCTCTCTACCCCCAACCTTTAAAACCTTCTTCCTCCCGACTGTTTCTATTTCAGTTAGTACTGTCTGGTTCCTTAATTATTTTAAACAGATATTACAATGTGATATAGAGCCTGAAAGGATACAACTTCAGAAATTATTTTAATATACAATTACAATACTACATAATTAGAAATGGTAATTGCAATTAATGAATATAATTGGGATTTGCTGTACCAGAAATTGCAGTATATTTTGAACTGAAATGATCTGAGATCTTTGTTCCACTGCAGAGTCCATTAATCTTTGTTGATTCAGTCATTATGTAGGATTTTAAGCCTCTTCTTATGCACTAGATATTGCAGAGACACAGAGTCCAGAGCACAGCTGAAAAACTTGCAGATATCTGTCTTCATAATTTCATTTAATAGTATATGATATAATTTGTGGGTCGCTTTTCAGCTGCATTACAACTTTTTAATATTTGTATTTCAGTGTTTACAGAGGATGGACGTTCATGCAAATTTCCTTTCCGCTTCGGTGGAAGGTTTTATCACACATGTTTATCAAATATGTTTTCCAGAAAGAAATGGTAAGTTGACATTGCTCATAAATTAAAACAGCATTCAAATGAAAATGTCATCCTTTTAGTGCTTTAATCTTGCTCTTAGGATAATTAACAGGAGCTTGGTGTTGTGCCCAAGGAGACTGGTGCAGTTCTCCTGCTGATAGTCATGGTGCTCGGGTCAAGGCTTGTGCTCAGGGGGAAGGGAGCCCTGGCACTGCGTTTCCACGGCCACAGGAAGGTCACGAACTGCAGAAATGTTTCCTCGCTGCCCTTCCGATTGGAACTGCAACTTCCATGAGTGACAAGAGCTAGTACAGAAAAAGCAGGACTGAAAAACGACCTGATAGAAACCCTCTGCTGAGGGAGAAAGGAGAGATACAGACGCCTGTGAGAGAGGACACTTGGTTAAGGGGCTGTTTGATTTGTGCAGGCTGTACTTGTACTGCAGCAGAGACCATCTGATTTTTGAGGAAAGCTGTTTTCTCCCCGCCCCCACGTCTCTAATTTCTATCCAGACTGGCACTAGAACCCCTTTGGACAGAGCAGTACAACTCCTGTTTGTTGGGTAATGATTTATTCTACTAGTGTGTTTCAGGCCAGGTCTCCTTCTTTTGTGCAAAGGTTACTCTTTTACTTTTGCAGAAGCTGTTAGAGGTATTCATGATTCATTTTGGGAGTAGGGGCAGTCAGGTGGGAACCCTACTGAATTAAAGCACTGAATAAAAAAGATAAACTTTGCAGACAAACTCATATGATAGGCATATATTAACTGAAATCAAAGGCAACAAAGCAGAGAATATGTGGGTACCAGTAATGTCAAAATTATGCCCAGATGAGCCATGTGAAAGGCAAACACTTGCATGCTTTCAGGGTGGAGATAATATTTTAGAGTTTATTTTACTCGCCCAGGAAGGGCAGAACTCCCATTTTTTATACTGGACTGTCTAATTTTTTGGTGATCTGTTTTTCTGATGACACATCTGTTTCAAGTGTAAGTGCTGGTGTAATGTAAACAACACAACACAAATCTGTTTACACAAATAGACACCGAGCTTCAGGCTAGGAAACCACTTCAGAATTTCCCCAATATCCACACATACAGTCCAGCTAAGAGAAGCCTCCAGGAAACAAGAATTTGAGACTATCTTAACTAAAGAAAGGGAACTGGAATAATTTTCCAGTTTGAACCCTGTTTTTGATGAACTGTAGCCGCAAAGAGTTTGACCTTTGGACTCACTTAATTTCATGCAATGCTTAAGAGGGATCCTGTTAATACATGACACTGTGTATTTGCTTTTGGCCAGTTAGGCCACAGAAATGGAAAAAACTGTGAATGGATGGGATCCAATGTTAGAGCACACTTTAGAGCTGACCTTGAACAACTTGCTCTTATGCTTCCGACTTTTTAAAAGCCATTTACAAGCGGGGAGACGAGGAGGAGGACAGCTGGAGTTATTTGGTTTTGACAGACCATTTCACCCTATGGGTGACCTTCTGACCAGTGTTTGCTCATCACTCATAAGCTAAAAGCAACTTAACGTGTGACTTCAGGCACAGAGATGCCGGGAAAAGAGCCCTGAATAGCAGTTGGGAAACCTGCTCTGTGCATTTTTGTGTGACTTGGCACTAACCCAGGCTTGACTTACACCAAATAACTGATCACAGGGGACCTGGTAGGCAGCAGGTGAGGGCAAGGCTTGTGCCCTTCCTGCCTCCTGCAAGCTGCTAGTAAGGGATGATGGGAGGCTGGGTCCAAACTGCCTCTTTGTGGGTGAATGCAAGGAAACCAGACCAAGAGAGCACTGACTTATGCATTTAAGTTCATGTCCTCAGTCCTCATGTCATACTTTAAGTCAGGACTACAGGCAGGACTTTACAGTGCAGGCCAAACCTCACTCAAATTTGCTTTAATTTTATGTTTTCTCATACTACATATGACACAGGAAATGTGTTTCAACATTAATCTGCTCCTGACCACAGAAAGCTCTCCTTACTTTCTTTGAGAGCAACTAACAAGTTGTATCTTTATAAATATTTATTGAAAATACAGGAAAGAAGACAAAATAATTACAGTATTTAAATAACAGACTTCCTTTAACAGCATCCTGTATTGCATTTCCCCTTAATTATAATCTGTTTTCACAGAAAAATTTCTATTTAGTGGCCTATTACCAAGTCTTACATGGTATCTTTCTAAAGATATAGTGTAAATTTTCCTTTTGTGCTGAGGAGAAAAAGACTCAACTAGAATGTCTACTGAATTTCATTGGTACCTCCAGAAAGACAGAGCAGTGCAGGGACAGACAAAATGGGGGTGCAATGAACACTTGTGAGATCAAAAGGGGAGGGTGGTCTGAACTGGACCAAGCTGTGGCTGCAGGAAAGCTGCCAGCACCCTGTCCCTGGGTCCCAGGGTGGGATGGGTTCCTCAGATTCTGCTCAAGGGGAATGGCAAAAGCAGAAAAAGGCAGGAAGGGCACAAGCCTTGCCCTCACCTGCTGCCTACCAGGTCCCCTTAAGATGGAATGGCAAAAGCAGACCTTGCCTGAGATATAAATTGGAAGGTGTTGATTCATACCCTGCAGAACCCTTATCCTGTGCTTGAGGTCTGGATGTCTGGGTCCCCTGTGCAAGAGTGACCTTAGGTCTGTGTAGGAAGGGCATGATCTTATCATCTTCCCTGGAAACAAGAAGATAACTTTTGATACTTTGGCCACAGACTGAAAACAGTGCAGAGGAGGGCTTTTGGCCAGCTGGATTACAAGGTGGGTAGTTTATGACAGTCCTGGGAAGGAGAAGTACGTGTGGGTTGAGCTGGGAGATGTCAAGCATCAGACTCTGAATTTTCCTGGAGCTGGTGGTGGTTGGTCTGGTGTTGTCAGGCAAAGTCTGGCCATGTCTCATGGTCAGAACAACACCTGAAAAGGTCTCAGGCAACCTCCAAGTCTCAAACATGGTGACAACACCAAGTGTGATGGCAGAGCTCTTTCCTTACACCTGTCTGCCTCTGGCCTGGGGCTTTGCTTGTTCTCTGAAACATCCTATTGTTCTCCAAAACATCCTGTTGTTAAGGCTCCCTATGCTCCTGATGGGAAAAACAGCCTACTTTATCCTGCCTGCCAGTTAGGCCTCATCTGTGACATGCACTTTTATTTATCCATTCCCATGTTGTTTATCATGCATGGGTTTAAAATGTTATTTAAATCAATCCCTCATATTGGACTTTTCTGGTGTACTGAGTTCAGTATCTTTGTCTTAATGTTTTCACTCCTATGTTAACAATTTTATATGACAGGCTGATGTAAAGACATATGCTATCCCATAAATTTTAAGTGTGGGCTCATTTGAAAATAGCATAAAGAAATAATAAGGCCATTGGGTTGGTTTTGCTGCTGGAGGTAACATTCCACAAGACTGAAATGTCACCACGTTTTTGGTAAGCCCCCAATCAAAGAAAACATTTCTAAAAGAAAAGGAGGGAGACAAGTGAAATAGCTTTGAGGATGAGCTGAGGTCCTCCCAGAGAGTGAGAGATCTGTGGTGGAAAATATAAAAGTATTATGTGACTGTGCAAGAAGCTTAGCACCAAGGAGGCAGCTTGACATCACAAGGGAGGACCAACCTCATTGTAGTCACTGCAAGGCGATAGGGAAGGACAGGCTGTGGAGATCATCGAGTGGGAGGACCACTGGTTTGTGGAGAGCTGGTAGAAAAAGCCTCCGTCAGGGTCTCTGACAACAAAAAACCTTTTAAGATGGAAAAATTTGAGTTTTGCCTTTGGTTAGAACTTGGCTGCTGCTGAAAAGAGATACAAGCAGTGCTGAAGACACTTTTAACTCATTCATCATCTTCATCCTCATGCATACTAGACTACTCTTTAAAGAAAGCACAATCCGCTTCCCACTGAAGAATCACTGAGGAATTTCCATCAACTCCCAGCAGTTGCACCAGCCTTAATTCCTGTGACAGAACAGCCTCTTCAAGTATGTGCCAAGTTAATCTGCACCAGACTACCAAGCACATCTTTTAGTGCACCTTATATAATTGAGGTCACCAAACTTAATACACATGGCCTATTCAGATGCTCCATTCGAATGATGCATCTTAAATACCACATAGCATCTAATTAAGAAGGAAAGTAGGGCAGTTAAAATATAGACGTGCACTGCAAAAAAATTTCAATCTAACTTGTGACATCTTAGGGTGAAGAAATTAATCACACAACTGCTCAGGGTATGATAAAACCATGCATAATGAAGATAGATCATCAGGCATATTAAATAAACTCCAGTTTCTTCTAATGCCAGGTAGCTGATATCTATTATTCTGCATTAGAACTGGTCAGGGAGGATGTTTTGGTGGATGGTGCATTGAGACAGGACTTGGACCTCCAAGGTTCAGCCTATGTTCAGTCACATGCTCCCTATGTGGCCTTGGGGAAGCCTACAAATCTACTTCTGCAAATGAGGAATAGCAGCTCAGTGCTCCTTGGAGTGCTCTGAGCCTCAGAGATAACAGGCTGAGGTAACAGACCGCCGGTGAGGGTGCGCAGGACTCAGTCCCCTGCTCTGAAAAAAGGAGAGGTTTTATCTGTGTGTTTGGAAATCACCACCGTGTCAGTTATTTCCTCATTTCATCTTGCAAGTTCCAAAATAAGAATGCTTTAAAGGAACTGAGTGTGAAAAGGGTGAAATATGCTTGTTACTGAAAGTCAGGAAAAGTCCCTCTGTGGACAGTCTCCTGCCTCCACAGATTTTTACAGTAGCTGTCAGGCATCAAAAATGGGCTGGGTCCTGTTTTGCTTGTTTTGTAATGAGTAAAGAAGACACAATTAATTTGCTTTGGTTTTGTTTCTTATTTCTGTCTTTCATTTTCTAATCCCAGAAATAGAAAGGATGTTGGGTTTTTCTGGAGGATTCATTGAAAATCCCAGGTTCTGCATTTACATTTCATTTTTAATCTGTTTTTCATTTGAGAGAAGTGGAGCAGAGCAACTTTAACAGAAGAAAGCATATTTTTTCCTCTGCTCTTAAGAGAATTTGAATGACACTGATGCTAATTAGAAAAAAACGAGCATGAATTTCCAGGTTGCCAGAGTGTGAAGGCCTTGTAGTTTCAGTGCAAACATCCAGGTTGTTTAAAGCTGCACTAAGCTGCGCCTTTGATTCTTTTCAGGTGTTCAACAACACATAACTTTGACCGGGACAGGAGATGGGGACACTGTGCTTTGTTGCCCAGAGACCACTCAGGTAAGGCGAGCCATTGCTGAGTTGCTCCAGATATCTGGCTCCTACTTTGCCACCTGTGGGAAGCAGGCCCAGTCCGTTCAGTTCAACTTTTATTTGTGTACACAGAGCCAGCCTTCACATCAGCTCTTTCCATAATCTCTCTGTGATGCTGCACAACCATAGCATTAGACTGTGGATATCACTCAGTCTTTAATTCACTCTCTGTTGACTAACTCAAAGTCACGGAGAGAAATTATGGTAATGCCAGCATGGAAATCTGAACTTCCACTGGAGCCGAACACAAAGGTGATCGTCTCCTCCCTCATGGCTTGGATGTGCCTTTTCACTTTTCATTCATTTAAGCAGCTGCATTTTCTGTCTGTTTGACCAGTTAGTTTTTTAGAAGGCACAGAAACGTTTGACACCCGGTACAACACAAAGCCATCACTTCCAGCTGTCCTTTCTTGAGATCTCATGGGAAAGGGCAGATCTCAAACCCAGACTTGCTTGAGCTTTGGGCTGTGTCAGAGAAGGTAAGAGGCCAGACGTGTTCATTACAGGAGTCCTGAGGGATAATGAAAGGATTACTTAGCTGAGCAGCTCTGTGGCTTCATGTGGTCACCACACTCCAGTGCTACAATTACCTCATTGCGAAAGTCTGTCTACAAGGGGAAGTCAAGGTCTGTGGCAAAGTCTCCTTTATACATAAAAGTCACTTTAATTGACACACTGGGCGAAAGTTTACCTGGGAATATGCATCCTGTCCTCAGCAGTCCCTCGGTCACTGGCCTTTGCTTATCTCTGTCTCCCCGGCTCCATGTTTCATGAGCTGGATGCTGGGGAATCTCATTTTATAAGGTACATACATATCTAATTCTTAATTCTTACAGCCACAGACCAGCTTGAAAAATTGGGTGTTGTGCTGGTTGAATTTGATGCCCCTGAGGCTTTTTTTGGATCTGTGTCTAAATGCTGATCATGTTCCTCTTTTTGCCATCTCACTATTTTCAAATGTGACCTGTCTTATTTAGTCTGCGGGATATGACCAATAGCCTTAGATATTCACTTCCCACTTTCAAATGAAGGGCATTTTCCACCATCCCCTTTCAGGGAGTTCTCCGCAGTGTCAGGAGTCTTATTGCCAAGCTGATTGCAATCTACCAGAGCACTTGAAAAGCCAAGTTAGCTGAATCATGCTGACAGTCTAAAATTAAACAGTGCAGAGCATTCCTTTTTAAAACATAAGTACTTTAAATTATTTTCCAGCCTGGCTTTAAAACAGATTAACAGTAGATCAGAGGCAAGTGACCTAGCCCCAAAACAAGCAGCAATGTATACGACTGAGTAACGCGTGTCAGACATGAACATAGACTTTCTGGGCAGTACATGCACTTAGTTATTCATGAGTGGCTTCCCAGAGCTTAAAACATTGGTGGCTGTGACATGTGATTGCTTTAATCCACCAGTGAAATACTCACTGTGATGGTGACAGCTGGCTCACTCAAGGAGACTCTTCCAGGAGCTGAAAGAGCTCTCCAAGCCTAGTGTTGCGTATCTGGGGGTGCCTTGAGCCACATCTGTCCTTCTGTCTGCACATCACCATTATCCTTCCAGACATCTGTCTGCCTGCAGGCCTTTTTGGGCTTCTGGCTCATTTTTGCCTGTTACCCACAAGAGTCTTGGTTAGGGTGGGTTGGAACAAGAAAGCCACCCTGTCTGCCTGCCAGGGTATCTCTGTCGATGTACCCTAACATCATTGAGGGCTTTTCCTGGCTAATGGTTTTCCCCCAGGAAAAAAAGAAAGAAGGGTTATATATGTGAGAGAGGAAAGGAAAGAAAAAAATGGATGGGGTAGATGGAAGAGATCACTGCTGGCTGTTGCAAAATAAAAAAACCCCTTTATTTCTGCAAGCATTTAGAATTTTTAAAAATTAAATAAAAGGTTTTTAGCTGTTATTTTATTTATAAACATAAGTCTACTTAGTTTTTTTTTTAAGCAGCAAGCACTATATTTTGACTTGGGAGATGTTCAACGGACCATTAACCATAGCTTAAAGAGAAAAGGTTTATGGTGAGGTTGGAAGGAAAAGCAACATAATGGATGAAGGAAATTTCAAGCAAAAGGAGGAAAATTTACCTGCTGTGGAGAAAATAAGCAGTCAAACTGAACAATGCTGATTTTTAAAATGTGTGAAATAATACAATTTTTTTTGGAAAAAATCCACTAAAGTATTAAATCTTTGGGTGAATTTTTCTTGAAAAACAACAAAACATGGAATTTCAGGGAGAGAGTATCCTTTGGCCATGAGAGGTTGGTGAGCAGTGTATCCATTGGCATGGAGAAAGAGCTGCTTTAGAGCAAAGGTTGAAGCACAAACTCTCTCCAGGCCAAGAATACCACATGTATGTGACGAGTCATCTTCAAAATGTTGGAGGTGCTTACAAATCAATGTTAAGCAAGCGTCGGAGTCTTTGATCCAGAAAAACACGTATGCCAAATTCAAGGGAAAGTTTAACCAAGAAGCTTTTAGCTTTAGGGTGATGTGAAGCTTGGGTATGAAGTTTCTGCTGGAGGGAGGTGTTAGTACTGCATACACATGGGCGCGCTGGGCTGTGCATGCTTAGCTCACATATATGTTCACATATCCATAAATGTGCAATGCCCCTATAGGTGCAACTTCCAGGTCTTGGGCAGTCTGGTAGAACTACTGCTCTGAATGTCTGGAAATCCTGGACAAATGGCCAAAACCCCAGGGAGGCCCAGACATGGAGAAAAA
>NW_008236769.1:10659011-10661178 GCF_000691975.1 Corvus brachyrhynchos | reverse complement strand
GGAGTGTGGGCTGTGCAGGCAGGAGGAAGAGACATCATCCCAGGAGGAGCTCCAAGGAAGGTGGGTGGCAGAAACAGAAAGTTTTTGTTGGGAAATATGGACAGAAAGGTGAGACAAGGCTACTGCTCATTCAGCAGAGATTTGCAGAGGTGAAGCTGCAGTCAAGATGAGTGCTAGCAAGCATGGAGTGTTTTACCCGTGCCTTAGGTGCCTCAGACAGTGCTGAGAAAGTGTGGACTTGGCACTGCCCAGTTAATGGATAGTTAATGGTGGGCAGGATTCCCCACTGGGAACTGAAATGTGTCCATATGCTTATGAGCAGAAGTTGTTCTTGGACTCCAGGAAAGATACAGAGCAACACAGAACATGCCTGGAAGGTCAGACTGGAGTGGTGGGTGGGATGTTGCGAGGGACAGATTGAGAAAGAAATGAATGGCTGGAAGTCCTTTTTGCAGATTTAACAAGGGTACAAAAAATTTCTTGAGCATTTGTTACAGCAGAAGATGGCTTGGAGATCAAGTAATGGTTTGGATGTGTGGGAATAGGAAATACATGATTTTCCCTTGAGGAAACATTACAGCACTAGAAGTTTCATAACTATCAACAGCAGGAAGAGTAGGAATGTCACTGACTTTACTTGCTTTCCCTTGATGTTATTCTGGATTGAATTTACCAGTGAATACACCCAGACCTGCTATCTGATAGGAATTACATCACTCCCTTCTGAAGTAAATATTTTGATCCATGCAGGGGAACCTCAGATATACACTGCTGTAGCAAGCTTCAGGATGCACCCTTTGTGCTTCACTTCAGCCCTGGTCGTGTGTGCCTGTGCCTCTGTATGTTGCACCCCATGCTCAGGACACACTGTCTAGCTGAAGAAGCACCTGGATTGAGTAACTCTGCAGTTGGCCTAGCAGAGTCTGACTAGCATTAAAAAGGAAAATTTGAATGCAGACAAGCTGTTGGGCCAGCTCTGAAGCAGGTGTAAACATGCTGTTGGTTAACTTCAGGGGAGGTACATCCCTTGGCACTGCCTGAAATCAGAAACACTGCCTGACCGGCAAGACTCTTCTACTTTTGCATTGTACATTGCCAAGTAAAGCTTCTATTTCAGGAGTTGTCCTGGCACATACCTCCTCTTCCATGACATTTTCACATCATTTAGAAAATTCCTTAGTAAATGGAGACAAGCTATACTGGTCCAGTTTTAATCTTTCTTGGCCGGCTTTATTTGGATGTGCTGTGGTTTGCTTTATAATTTCCCCCTTGGTTCCAGCTGCCGTTAGTTTTAGACATATTCCAAAATCCCACAGCAAACTCTTCTGTCGAGGGTTGTCCTTTGTTTAGTTTGAAAGGGATGCCTGATCCGGTGGTGGATGTTGCAATGAGAGCGCTGCGGGGCAGGAAGCCGGGCAGAGGCAGAGCTGCAGCCTTCCTCCCTCCCCAGTGTAAAGGCATAGCTCCATCTTGTGGGCACCTGTCCCATCTTCTTCCTCACCACAGTGCCAGCTCTGGTGACTTCAGATGTGCCAGGACCTACCCCCTTCAGGCAACTTAGTCCGGGAGGAGAAGGTTCAGCTCAGTGATTTACCATATAGTTTTTAACAGCTGTTAAAAACTGGATAGCTGTTTTACAGCTGGAAACAAACCCACTGTCAGTTGGTTGGATAAACTTTGTTTTAGGTTAATAGGTGGTATTAAACCCACCATGCATTGAACCAAAAGCATTTATGTATCCAAAGGGACAAAACATGACTTATACCTCATACTTGTTAACAACAACTTCTTATGTGGCCTCTCTAGATCACTGTGCAGACAACCCATGCCAAAACGGAGGGACCTGTTCTCTCACTCATAGCCATAGGATGTACCACTGCACCTGTCCTGAGGAATTCACAGGCGAGGACTGTCAGCTGAGTAAGTATCTTCTTCCACGAGTGTTACAACATGAAATATGAATAGTAAGTAGAGCTCATTAATGTTTGCTTAATGAAAAGGTAGTGCTGTTGTGATGGGAGAGACCACTGCAGCATGAATGTTTGTGTAGGTGGATTTCCAAATGGTTATGACAGACAATCCATTCCTGACAGGACAACTGAAAATAGCTTGACTGTGCAATTATAAATGGAAGTATGCTCTGAGCATGGGAAACACAAAAAGCCTC
>NW_008236769.1:10638322-10658975 GCF_000691975.1 Corvus brachyrhynchos | reverse complement strand
TCTTTCCCTTCCTTTGCTGATTTTAAGATTTAAATATCCCTTGCATGTTGGGAAATTACAAATACCTAGTAGGCAGGGCACAGAGACGTGAAAAAGCAGCACAATTTCAGGTGATGCCTTAGCCCTTATGTATATGCACATATTGGGTACAGTGATGCTGTTCTGCTTACAGGGCTTTAGGAGAAAGCCACCTCTGTCTCGAGGTTCCTGGAGCTGCTGCTCTAGTGGCTCAGTGCCTCCACACGATGGAGGCTGGCTAGCTTGAGAAGCACTGTCAACAAACATGGATCTTCTCAACAAGAAAAAAGGGATGAGAAGGGAACGATGGAGATTGTGGTGCTGTTTCTTGCAAGAAATAACATCTGAAAACTTGTGTTGTTTGTAAAACTTCATTTCAGAGAAATGTTTTGACAACAGTCTCTATGAATTCTTTGATGAGGGTGCGAGCTGGTCAAGAGTCCAACAAGGAGTAGTGGAGCAGTGCATGTGTGTGAACGGCCAGAGCGAGTGTGGGCGTGTTGAACACAAAAGTAAGGCACTATTTTGTATCACAGCTGTAGGTCTGCATGGAGGGGGGATAAAGGACAGTGAGGGTATTGAAGCCTGAGTGGTGTTACACACCCTTTCTGTGAGCTGCCCTTGCAGCTCATGTACCCTCTCTAAAAGACAATATTTATCTTTTCAAGTGTGAACAGTTATACTGACCCAGGAAATCCCTTCATCCTTATTTGAGGAAGCAATTATTTGCATTATGTTGAACTTTAGGGACACACTTCAGTGTTTTCCTTTGGAGGGATGAAACCCTGATTTGCAGCATGTAAGAATATGCAACAGGTTATATAGCAGAGTGGTAAAATTTCTTCTCCAAAACTATAATCTGCCTGAGAGGCACACCCTGCACACCGATAATCACTTTGTATTGCTATTTCACCTCTGTGTTTCTTCCCAAGCCCATCCCATTCTTGAATTGCCAGCATGTAAACTTTACCCATCTCCATTATCCCACAAGGCCTGCACTGGCCCCAGAGTCCCCATGATTTTTGGCCCATTCCTTTTGGGGGTGATGCTTATGTTATGAAGCCTCCTCCTTGTTTTGGGGCTGCCAGGAACCCAACACCCTGGCCAGCCAGCACAGGACATACACTTTGGGTTATCACCTATCTGATGAAGCCAGCACAGCACCTTTCATTTGGAAGGAAAGATGTTGAGAAGAAAACCATGCCTCACCTATACACGTGCTCTGGTATGGCTATTCTGTTACTCAGTCTGGCTAACTTTTACCCTGCCTGGATTCACAAGTAAGTCACAGTACAAATAAGTTTCATAAAAGTCCTTTGAAATACTTAGGTGCTTTTATTCCCACCTTATGTAACTGGAAACTAAATTATGGAGAGTCAGTGGCTTTCTAGGACATTGGGAGTCCAAGGGGGAGTTGGGAAATTTGATAGTACTTCCCAATCACAGATCTTAAATATGTAACTGAGCTCCCTACTGCATATGTTATTATAAATTCTAATAGAGCTCAGTGGCAAGACTGGAACTGGCAGAACCCTCCACAGAGAAAGAAGTGTTAATACCATCACCACTAGTAATAATAATCACCACCCCCATTTTAGCTATTGTTTGTTGATAATGTCTTTCAATAGCTGATATTATCTAATAGCAGTGAAAACAATGAGACAGACCTTAGTGGGCAGAAATCAGTTGAATTTCCTTTAATTTATCACAAGTGTAGGTCTGAGATAAGCAAAACAGAAAAACTTCCCTCAAATGCATATGCACAGAGGAGATGTACTAGATTAAGTTAAAACGGACTGATTCTTTTGAATAATTTGTACCTTTGGTTTGATCTTTTGTTGTGTTTTCTTGTAGGTTGTATTCATGCTTCTTGCATGAATGGTGGAGAGTGCAAGATGGTTGCCTCCACTGGGCAAATAGTATGTGATTGCAAAGAAAATTATGCAGGAAAGTATTGCAATATTGGTAAGTATAACAACCTACAGGCAGATGGAAATTAGGAGTTTTCATCTGGGTGTGAACCTGGTGGGTTTGGCTCTGTGTTGTATTCTGTATTTGAGGACATTTCTTGTAACAACTGAAGAGTAACACAGAACAAATGTTTAATGCATTTCTCCAGTGTAAAACATAACACACAGTTCACCACTGAGACTCTGATTCTAAAAATATTTTTTTCATGTCCTTTAATTTATAGAAAATAAAACACAGAAATTTTAATCCAACTACACATGCCTATAAAATAAGTGCATGCTTCCATTTTGCAGAATCAGTCACAGAGTTGTACTCTAGAGCTACTCTCTCCCTACAGATCCATGCATCCCCTCATAAAGCAGGGATTTACGTCTGACAAAATCTAGCAGCCATTCTTTGGTAGCACTAAATTACTGTGGGACAAAGAAAATGCACAGCCTTTGGGTTACCTTAGACTTTAATAGCACATTTAGCCCAGTACAGCTTACACAAACCCCCTTACTTTCTCTGGTGGGTCAGGGCAGAGCAATCTGCTTTTTGGTACCTTTGTGTTAGCCTTGTTTTTCATTTTAGATGCTACATAGTTTTTGATACAACTTTCATCCAGAAAACATTTATCCCTACAGGGGTTAAATCTGCTTGTAAGGCTTGCTTGCGTGCTAAATCTTCAAGTTATGTCAGTGTTTACTTTTTAAATACAGCGGCTTTTAGGCATAAATTATAATAGACCTTCAGTAACACCAGCCTGTGACCCAATCAATTCCACTGTCTGTGTCTTTCTGAGTGCATAAATCCCGTGGCTCATCAAAATTGAGGACATGACTCCCAGTAGTTCTGGTGGGCACTTTCTTGATCCGAATAGGTGGTGGGGTAAAAAAACATGTTAATGAACACTGCAATTGATATCTGGCATTCTTTTTTTTTTTTTACTTTGATAGTTAACAAATGGTGTAGCTAACTATTCCAGCTGGGAAAAAAAATCCATTTGGGAGATCAGCAGTACAGCTGGAATACCAAATAGCAGGAGTGAATAGGCAAATTGGACGGTGTATGATCTGGTCCTGAACATTCACTCACCAGGTACCGGATGAATCATGAGAAATAATTTTGTGACTCTTTTAAGTCCTTCATAAGGAGCATTTTTTTAGCTGTATTGTTTCATCCTTTAGTTACCCTGGGGAGATTGTCCCAGGCTTTGGAAATGCTGCTGGATGGATCTGGGTGAGGGGCTGTACAGCGCACGTGTGACCTGGAGCTCGGGGCAGGGCTGCACTCTGCTCATTTTCACATGAAACTGCTTTTCCAACTCCTGTTTTGTTATCAGCTTCCCCTGCCCGCAGCAGCAATGGTGCACAGAGACATCCACCCAGCAGGGCCTGGATCATAAATATCAGGATGGCAGTGTTATATCTGTAATACTGGTTTCTGTCTGACTAGCTTAGAACAAGAAATAAGCAGGTGCTCTTTGATTACTTGAAAATAATAAAGCAAACATTTGGTTTGCTAAACAAGTGGCTTTGGATGCTTACAATCCATCTGCGTTCAGCTGCCTAACACCCCCACACAGAATGGGAACTGAAGGATTGTGTTTATGTGTCAGGACCTTGCAAAGAGTCTTAAAAAAGAAAAAACTCTTTGTCAAGATGTAGTCATTCTAAATTAATGCAAATAAATGAGTCTTCAGGTCTGTAGACCTGGTAGTATCACCACACTAGGGCAATGTCATTCTGATGAAAGCGCTACAGGCTTGTATTCTCCAAGCACTCAGAACTGATTTTTAAATATTTGTTGGATTAATTTTTTCTTTGACCCTTCAGTTTGATGCTGCGAACAGAAATGACTTTTTTCTTTGTTTCCTTTTTACTGTCTTGTATAGTTTCCCTCGTGTGACAGGAAGTAATTGTGAGGTTACCCTTTACTGAGAATAGCTGGTGGCTAGAATGCTTGATTCAGAGAAAGTGTTACAGTATTTCCTCTCCAAAGTGTACTTTATTCTGAATTATCAGTTATAGAGGCAACCTTAAAGCCAGAGTGTGATGCAAAAATGTCTTCTTATATTTCCTTTTTTTTTTTTTTTTAAGCAGAATTTAAGGTCAATTTAATAAACAGTAAGTCTCCCAGACTCTTATTGAGCTGTGATGTGTTTTAGGTATCTCTGATGTCCTCTGCCCTTGACGTACACAAAGAATAACCAGCCTTCATATGTTTCTAATGGAAAACCAGCTAATTTATCTTAATAGTATACTCAACAAATATTAATAAATGAAGTAGCATCCTTCATCCATCAGATCACAAGCCTAAGTACTACTGTGACTCAAGCATTGGCACAGTAGCCTGAGGAGCAAAACCAGCAGGAAAATACTGAGAAACACTTCTCTTGGTTGAGGATTTACTTAGCAGATGCTTGGACCATCATATTTGTCAGACCTTTACTTGTTTTCCACTAATTTGTCTAAACTCTTTAGTACTCCTTTATGCTTTTCCCTTTTGCAGCATTCCATGTCAAGAAGTTCCAGAATTTAAATAGATGTGGTGAAAATAAGTTTTTTCTGTTGTTAACAAAAAACCTACTGCCTGGTAATTTTGTTCTTCCCCTTTGAACAGTGAGTACCAGAATAATCATAACTTTTGTGATTTTAAAGATACCTATTTATCTGTCCACTACTTTTTGGACTACAGTGTCCCTGTCAGTACTCAAAACTCATCTTTTCTCTAATCTTAAAATTATCTTGCAAACCATCATTATATATGTACGTGTCTGTATGTATATATATATATATATATATGTATATATATTGCTAGGCCATTATCATAAATGACCATTTAGCTACTGGAAAAATATTAGCTGACTTAAAAAAAAATTGAGAGGTGATAAAAGTAACAGGGGAGATATCCATAACAAAGGAGATTGATACACAAAAGACTGTTTCTAATATAGATTTCTATTCTTTGTGGTAATACATTGTTTTCTTCTTAAAGAAGAAACTTTCAGTACTAAAGAAAGAACTGCCATTTTAAAAAGTGTTCTGAGACAGTTTATAGGCATAAGATTTCAGTGGAGTTTAATTTTGAAGGAAATTAGATACATCACCAACAAATCTCTCCCAAACAGATGCTGTTTAAAATTGTTCAAGGACCTATGTTTAATTAAGTTAAATTCATAATAATTGCCCTTAAATATGCACCTATTTTCAGAAATAAGGATTTTGTGCTAAAAGAATGCTGCATCCTCTTTGAAAACAGCTCTTGCTGAGACAGCTCTGAATCTAGGTTCTAGGTGAAGATTCAGAATCAGTTGTCCAACCATAAGTAGCAGTGGTTGTCTCATTGAACAGAGAAAGTTAAAAAAAGGGCCCAAATCCATCCACTTTAGGAGTGGTAAATGTGGGAAAGAAGTGAAACCTTAAAAGATGCAAGTGGAATATTTTATCTCTAGCCCAGGCTGGCATAGGGAATGGAGAGCGAATTTATTTGGTAGATTAGTAACTTCAGAAATATTTAGCTTCACTAGGTGATAACTGATGACAAGCAGTTAAAACATGTAATTGTAAGATTACTTAGACATTTTGTGTTTCTTTGAACAGATAGGAGCCATGGTGGAGATGCTGGATGAACACAAAGGGACACACAGCTAAAGAGAGTTGTCTGGCCAGAGGACAGATAATTCATTCTAATATGCATTTATGGAGACGTTAAAGGGGGTTGAATGGTAAAGGAAGGTGATGTAGAATTTTTTTTCAGGGGGTTAGTGCCTTTAGATTTCTGTGGTTGAAACCCCACCATTGCATTCACACTATTTGCTTTAGCTGATAATATGTGAGTAGAAAATAATATATATTTTGCCAGATTTCCATGTAAAAGCACTTCCTTTTTCTTACCACTGCTTTGTTACTGTTGGCTGGGTGTTGGTTGTTAGTAAATTTGGGGTAATTATTTGTATTTTAAATTTATTCTTGATTTATTGGAGGATATGTTAATAGGGTGTCTTTATTCTGTTTACTTAGTCACCAAGTCTTTTCCTGAAACATTTGTTCACTGTGGTTGTGGGTTGCAGTAGGTTTGAGTGTACTGGGAGGACTGCACAGTGGATTGTATGTTTTGAGTTTTCTTTGGATTAAGGTTTAGGTAGCCGTAATGGTTTTGATAATATTTTGGTCATGACAAAATGTGAAGTTGGTGACCGTATTTTTGAAAACACTGTTTTCTAGTGTTTGGGGTATTTTCCTCATTAGGCTGTGGATAATGGAATTAGATGGGTACCATAGCTTTAAAGAAAGTATGAGTTGGAATGCTAATTGTGGAGGGCTTCTTGTTATGTAAGGAGATGTGGTGTATGTCAGAAGTAGGTTGAGGATTTTAGAAAAGGAAGATGACAGAATAGCTGAATATATAATTACATACAGGAAAAAAAAACCTTCTTGGCCACATATTTGGGGGTTAAACTGGGGGAGTTTGAGGTAATAGAATTAGCAGAAATGACAGCAAACCCACCTTTTTAGTGGTTCTTTTACTGAAATAGGGTGTTTGCAGTTTTCTACTAAAAAAGGTACTTTAGTAAAGTAAATTCAGCTCTGGAGGCTGAAAGGAAAGTTTTAAATCTTTTTCTTCTGAAGAAGATAGAAGATAATGAATTTTAACATTCTGGTTTATATTTACCTTCCACTAGAATGCTTTTGGATTAGTGTTTAATTTTTTACTTTCTAGAAACACGGGGGGAAATAGGGTGGAGCATAATTACAAGGTCAGTTGGCTGACAAGGATAAATGGGTGTTCAACCAGTCAGTCAGTCCCCCACTGAACTTTGACAAGTAGGTCTGTAAGTAAGACTTGAAGAGGATTTCTAAGTGGGGCTGAGAAAACGCTTGTTGCTTGCACATATGAAGCACTGGGCTTAGTAATGAAACTAGGTCAAAAAAGAATAAAGTTATTATTTTTCTATGGTTGTGGAAAAATAGATGGAACAGCAGATAAAAAAGCAACATTATGTATTAATTTGTCTTGGAGAGGTGATTATTTTATTTGCAGAGGACAAGTTTTGTAGGTCCCCATGGAATTTGAATGAGGGGAAGGCATGGGTTAATAATGCAAGGATAATGACGAGGAAGCCTAGGGCACCACTGCAGAAATAGTAAAGGTGGGTTGGATTTTTATCAGATTTTTGAATTACTAAAAAAAAATTCAAACAATGCTGGAGTTATGTGGATAAAAACAATGCTCAGTAGACTGTTGCCTGCAATGATCAATGATAGAGGGCGTTGGAAGATGAAGAATTGGGTGAACGTGGCATTGTCCGCTAAGTCTCCACCTCTGATTGATTACACTGAGGCAGTGCCACTGTAGGGGATGGTGAACAGGAGACCAGAGATAGCTGTGGCTTTGCAAAACAACTATTCAGTGTCATTTATGGATGTGGCAGATGTGAGCAATAATAGTGAGAGGCTCTTCTGATCTCCCAGCATTTTTATAACTTCAGGGCCATAATAAAGCTTTTGGCTAATATAGAGAAAAACAAAAATGAAGAAGGAAGTACTGTTTGCATGGAGGTTATGGATTAGTCATTCAAATTTGTAACCTTGTCAAATTTGGGCTAGAGAGGAGAGCTAATGAGCTATGCTCGTAGCAGCATGGCATACAGCAAGGATTACCTCTGTAAGGATTGAGAGATAAGGCAAATACCAAAGAGTAAGAAAAAATTTCTCCACTCAGAGATAGGAGTAGGTTCAAGATCCACAGAGGACTTCTTTATTTTTACATACACATGAATTTTCCATATGCTGGTGGGCACTAAGCTTTCTGTGTTTTGCTCTGTATTCCTGCAGTGTTGCCTTTTTAGATGACAAGTCTTTGTTGTAATCCTAGTATAAACTAATATGATTAATATTGGCTAATATGAAACAGCTGCTTAGTTCTTACTCTTGTGAGAGTGCCTGACTTGGCAGCAGTGTTACTGGGTGCTGGTTAATTGAGAGCCATAAAGGTATTTTTAATGCTATTTTTGATTCATTTGAGATGTGACAGTGGTTTCCGTTCATTTTGTTTTATAGAGGGCACATCTCTTGAAGTGTGAGGGGACTGATATCACTTAATCCATGCAATCTGTTTTCCTGTGTAATTGTCAGTTAGGAAGGTGGTTGAAGGGAAGATGTGGAAGATTGGATGCAGCTCATCCTTGTATTACTGTATTGTTTGTCTCTCCCCTCCCCTGCTTTCTCCCCTCAGCCCACTCTGGATGCTTTGGGGGCTCAAGAGACCCCCATCTCCCATTACTGTCTCTCTAGAGAGCAGCTGCTCATCTGCTATCAGTAATTGCTATACAGTCTGTTTCTTTTCCTGTCCAGAGAGTTATTTTGCCCCATACTCTAAACACATCAGGACCTACAGGTATATTAAAAAAAATTAAATCTTTCACTATGAATTAGGCACTCAGATACTCTTGAAAATCCTGGTAGTCTGTGCAACTGTCAAAGTAATATAGCACTGATATTGGCTCGTTGTTGCTGGAGTTTCTTTCCCCTAGCTCTTGACAACGTATTTCCTAAATACACTGCTCCTATTAGCTTTATATAGCTACCTATTGGATTGCATTTATGACTCTGTAAATCATAACTATTGTACTAGAATTGAATATAATAAATGGAAAAATGAAATGGGAAAAGAGCCAGTCCTTTCTCTTATCTAGGATATTACTTTTCTAAGCTATAAGAAAATACTGGCAGAGTTTATAGATTTCTGGATTTAAACTTTTATATTAAAGAAATTCAACTTTTTCAGAAGGTAGCTTTGTACATTAGCTTTCATAACAGACATAAATCTCTTCAATTTTACCTCAGATGATCTAAGCATTTGCAAGTATGAAGGTACAAAGATACTTTGAAGAAGAAATATATTAAAAAGTAAGTCTAGTTTCAGTAAATGGAGTGTGCCATCCTTGTGTCAGGATGCAACTTAAAGAGATTTTTTTGTGCTTGTAAATCACTTTGTTTACACAGTCTTGAATCCATCCTTGTTTTACAAGGTAATTTTCTGTTAGATTTAATTGATTACAAAAAAATGCCAAATTTTCCACCTTTCTGCCTAGCTTTTATCTCAGATTGTTTGTGTCATAATCAGGCTGCAGTTTCAGCAGGGATCCATTCCAGTGTTAGATGCTGTAAGTCCTGAAGTTTTACTGCTATTTCAGCAGGGATCCATTCCAGTGTTAGATGCTGTAAGTCCTGAAGTTTTACTGCAATTCGACAAACCAGAAAGTGGCACAGCTATTTGAATAATTTTTTATAAATATGTACAATCTGTTGTTCATAATCCCTAACAGAAATACTGAAATCTAGGTAAATATTATAAATGTATGATTGAGTTATATTGAAATAGAGATATATAGCTTCTCTTAAATTTCACTTGTGGTATGTGTTCATTCATTTTTAAACTCTGAAAGATGCAGCAGGTGCTGTTACTCCTAACATTCACAAACAGGCAGGAAAATGTGAAGCAATTTTCTTCAAGCCAGGAACAGTCCAGTCCTGGTGCTGCTGCACTGCAATCCTCTCCCTCATGTCATCAGACTTCACATTTTCATGATTAAAGGTGAAAAAAATGGCAACTAGTTTCTTCAGTGGAGCCTGGTGCCTGCTCAGGTGCCTTCCTAGATATTTACAGAGATTTTCAGTGGCATAGCGATGCACTGGAAGATAACCCAAATCTTCCTTTGGAACCATTGCTAGGTTAATGTGAATGTCTTTCAAAGCTCTCTGTATGGTGTTTGTTTCATTTAGCACAGAAATATTTGCCTTACTGCTTTCAGAACACCTGGCAGGGTGCGTGTGTTTGTTGCATTTCAGTGCATTATTTGATGAAATGAGATGCCTGCAAGAGCAATCTCCATGAATACTGGAGACTCCTTTCTGTCACACATTTATTGCCAGCCCAGAGTAGTGGTTGTCTGCATGTGCAGCAGGGGAAGTGCAGCTCCCTGAAATCACAGGCTTTCACACCTTTCATCTCTGAGGGGATCTCACAGCTACCCAGGGAAGGAGATCAGGGAACTTCTGGCTGAATGAAGAAAACACAAACCCTTCTGCAGGCATCCGACGAGTCTGAGCTCATGTAGAAAGGAAATTTGGCTTTTACCCTTGGAAAGCATGGCTTGAAGAGCAACATATCCTGTAATGCTGAGGCCATGAAAGCAGTACATTTAGCAGAGGCATAAAATGTCATTGTTCATTGCTGTTCATCTTGAGGAAACAGCATGAAGCTGAGTCACGGGAGGTTTAGGTTGGATATGTCCTTTTCCTCTTCCCTCCTCCCTGTTCCTGCCATCAGCTTATATAGAGCAATACAAAAAATTAATCTAATATTGTATTTAATAAAAAAATTACATGTTGGTCAGGGATAAATCAAAGCATTGCTGAATGAAATGGTTACTTTAAACCATCCTGTCCCAGAATTATAACCATTGAGGGAAAAACATATTTTTATAAATAGAATTAAACAGTTTATGTGTGTCTGTAAGAAAGATACATTCAAAGCTCAAAAACATCAGGAAAATTGATGATGAGGTGTTTTGGGGAAAAGAAAATGTGAAAGATTCATTGATTTCTGCAGAGAGACTTTCAAAAGAAACTCCTAAAAATGTTCAGGTATGTAACTACAGGAACTGAAACAAGATCTGGGGACAAAAAGTCTTGCGAAATGCTCTCAGGAAGTTAGCAATTAGAACTGCTTGGATAACTACTATTTCAGGTTGCTGTTAATTTGAAGACCCAAAACTGGTTTTTTTTAAAAATTAAAAGGCAAAGATTTGTTATGACTTGCTTATAAAATATAAAATCTTAACACAAATTGAATGTTGTATATGAGATATTGAAATACCTTGGATTTTAAAAATGAAATGCAGCAAGAAATTGTTTCTAGTTTTAAATTTTAATAATATTTTTTTCTGAAAAGAAACAAACGGGTGATAGTGGCATAGGTCTGCAGAGTAAGTTGAATCTGCATTTGCATCAAAACTTTCATAATCTGAAAGTTTAGGCCATTACTCTTAGCAGTGCTTGGTGGTAGTACAGGGAAGTGAATGAATAAGAAAAGCCCACATTACATCCTCCATTACTTTCTTCCACATAAGAAAATAAATATGTTTCAGAGTTATGAGACATTGTGGAAGCTATATGGATTTGGGACTGAACAATTCCCAGCCAGAGCAATCCATTAAGAACTGCTGAAAGCAGACCACCTACACACTGTTTCTGACAAAGAGGGGAAAAGAGAGTTTTTCAGTGCTGTAATAGTTCAAAAAAAGAGAATTAGAGGCAAAAGATCTATATGACTGCAATAATTGCAGAGATTTTCTTTTTGAAAACTGCTTGTTCTGAATTATAGGTGATAAAATGTATAATGCTTTGCGTATACTTCTCATGGCCTTAGTGGGTACCATGGTGCTGCTGTCAGGTAGAGCTTTCTGGAGTGGAGCACAGACCAGTGGAAAGCTACTAACCGAACTGTTTTACCTCAAAAGTTTCTCCACAAGATAGGAGATTAACTCACGTTATGCCTGTGTCCAAAATACTCCATATAAAACCAAAAAGAAGCAAAAAACTTCTTGAGAGATATTACTGTTCCCCTCAACAAGTGCAAGATGTAATCTAAACTTCTTAGCTACAGAAGGAGAATGTGAGGGATGATTTAGAAAGGAGCCAAATTCTTCCAGTTAAAATATGCTGGCAGCTTTAGCAATGACTGGCAGACCTGATGAAAGAGAGATGCATTGGATTTTAAGCCTGACAAGGATAAACACAACTTGTAAACACCATCTGCAAGATGTCCAAACCATTGGTATTGCAGAATATGGCCCTGGGCCTGTACTGAAATGGAATCTCTTGTTTCATTCTCATAAAAGTAGTCACTCTAAATTGTTTCTGAATGCAGTAAATACAGTACAAGTAAGCACAGCACCTTGCACTTCCCTGGATAAATGAAAAAATTTCGCATACAGCATGATGGTGGTATTTTCACAAAACTGTTTCAGGCAAACAAAGCAGTGTAACTTGCAATTTGCTCAGAAAATGGCAGGTTTGCCAAGACGTGGTTACTCTTGCTAACAATACAAATGATAGGCAAATTATTTTCTGTGAGGTCCTAGATTACAGTTGTTAAAATATGAGTTTGATTTAATGTTATATTCATAGTCATTAAATAAAGGGAATTTGATTCAGGTTGCAGGTGGGAGAAAATATGGTCTCAGCATGTCAGAAGTGTCTGCCAGGCCAAGCTAGAAAGTGGATTTCGCTAAGTGTTTGTGTGCTAAAAAACTGATGTTCTTCCACCAAACTTCTTGACCTTTGTCTCCCAAATTTACGCCATATGCTTGCTTGTGGTTTTGGGATCTGTCACTACACTGATGACTTGGAAGGGTAATTAACAGCAGCAGTTCAGTGCTGTGGTTCATTATTTCAGTGCTGGTTATGTGCCCTGGTTCATGTGTCACCTCAATCTGTCAAAATAAACAGATCTTTGGCAATAGCTGTCTGCACTGTGTGGTGTGATGGATCATCCTCAGCGGGTGTTTTTCAACAGTTGGTCAATATTGTGATGCTATATCTTTAAGTATGTCTATAAGTTTAGAAGAAGATTCCACCAGTCTTGTGACATGTCAAGGACATGTCACGTTGACATGGCTGGGACAAGAAACCCTCTGAGGCTTGGTAACAATTAATCCTCTTTGTGCATTAGATGGTTTTGTGTTTCCTTTGGAATACTCCTAGCTGTGTTTTGAGGTGTAGGCTTTCTGCTCAGTGTAGCTATTTGTATACAAATGCATCTCCATATGTTTTTCAGCCATAATGCTGGTATGTGCTGTTGATAGATCTTGGCAGCTGAGTACACAGGTCATAGAATATGTATGTGTCAGACCTATCTGAAGAAATAGCCCATATGCAGGTGACAAAGATGGGGTTTCGAATAAGAAAATTCAACCTGCTAGTTAGAATTTTGCAAAATTGATGTGTCTGAAAGATATAGTTACATATTTGTAATATGCATGGGTAAAGTATATATATATGGGTACACATGAGGCCATTAAAAGAAGTATTTTCAAAAATCAGGCCTTTGAAGCACTTGCAGGGTAGGATTGTTTTCAGTACTTTACAACACATGTATCTCTGTTTGAGCTGGTTGCCTTAAGCACCCTGTATTTTCAATGGAGATTCAGTTTGGACAAGAGTGTATGGGATCCACATCATCTTTAAAAAGTTACCTCAAACAGGCTGGATCGGTTTGGCACTAGAAATCTCTGTTTCTCTTAATTAAATAAAAAGGGAGCCTCCAGAGATGAGCTCAGTTGTGTCTAAAATTAGACCAGAGGAATCCCAGCCATATTGCTGACTTTGCTGCAGATTGCTGATTGAAATCTTCCATACACAGTACAAACTTTAGGTCTAATTTTCTGCTGTTCTGTCTCTTGAGTAGTTACTTGCTCATATGTAAAAGGAGGTTAACTTACTACTAATTTTAAGCAGAGGTTTTTCTTCTTGGGTTCCTTTTTTCTTTATTAAAAAAATCCTCATTTGATGCATTCAGGTCCTGTGCAAGGTGAAAGGCACTACAGAGTTGGGCCCTCTGGCTCTCATTTGGGACCTCAGCTGTGAAGTGAGTATTTAACATGCAATTAGCATTGATTCCTGACCAGTCTCTTTCTCTGCCAGTCCCGAGCCAACGGTGCTACACTGGCAATGGCACAGATTACAGAGGTACAGCCAAGACAACCATTTCTGGACACAGCTGCTTGCCTTGGAATTCAGACCTGCTTTACCAAGAGCTTCATGTCGACAGCATTGGGAAAGCAGTACAGCTTGGCTTGGGGCCATTCCCTTACTGCAGGTGAGGAAAGTTCTTGTTTGTCCTGTATTTGTACATCAAGAAATGGATGTATTGTGGAAACAAGAAAGGCCAGGGATCTCAAAGCAGCTGTTACCCCTGCCACAGAAAAGCTAGACTGACTTTAGTAGTCAGTCAGCCTGACAAGAGGGATTGAACAGAAGACAAGATCTGGTAGATAGGCTAAATCAATAGCTGGCTCTCCTGAGGGAAGCTCAGGCACAAAATTATGTTGGAACTTCCAGGTCCTTTTTTTCCCCTGGGTAATGTTTTTTTATTTTTCAAATGAGACCATAATGCAAGACTTTTGAAATTGTTCATAAATGACAACCCAAAAGGAGAAATCAATGCAGCAGCTAAATTGAAATGGCTAAATTTAATTTCTTATTCTTTGCTTGTGAAAGACATATCATAAAGAAATATTTTCAAAAGAGAAAAGGTATTTGAAAATGAAAAATCAAAGCACTATATTTAAATAAGGTTGAAATGGGATGTCAAATTTATTTCTTGGATTTCTTACAAAGGAAAACTATTGCCAAACAAGATTTCAGTGTTTCAATTTTGATTGCACCATATAGCAATAAACTACATTTCTGCTGAAGTTTTCTGTTGAGCTATAATGAAAATAGCTTGTGCTATATAGGTCTGTGCTTTCTCCTCAGTCACCTTATGTTCTCCCTGTTTCTGAGGTCTCTATGAGTTCAATGGATATCCACAAATAAAGGAAACATTTCTATTTAGAGAGAACATTTCTCATCTTGGAGATGAGCAAATGCTAAACCTGCCAAACTGTAGACGATTCTCCATAAATTACTGGCTGATGCCTAAGATTTTGTTTGTTTGCTTGATTGCTTATTTTTGTGTGTGAGTTTTATTATCTTAGTTTTTAAAATATTTTTTTAAATGAAACTTAGACCAGTATTTCAGGAAAATCAGATTGTACTGTGCTTCCTAATTTGTTTCATGATAAAAAGCATGCAAGCAATGCTGAAAGTAGCTCTTCTCTATCTAACGCAAACTAACAATAAGCAATTCCTACCCCCTCCTTTAAGCCCTCCCACCTTGCTTTCCAGGGCTTGGTCCTCATGCAAACACTTCAGGATTTGATTGGTAGTGTCCCAGCACAGTGGCAATTTATCTGGCACATATTTTATCCTTTGATAAAACTTGAGCCCTTTGATTTACATCATTTATGCCCAATATTCACTTTCAGATTTGCAATGCAGAGAACAAAATGGTGTAGGAGCTGATGTTTTCATGTTCTGTAGAGCTGAGAAAAAAGCTTTTCACTTTTTTGTCAGCTTGTTACAATTTCTGGGGATATCTCTGCTGTACTATATAATCCTGCAGATATCTTCTTCTTCAAATAGTCTAATTTAGAAACATTGTTGGCGGAAGATGACTCAACCTGTGTTGCTTCTTCAGTTCTGAGAATTTGAAAGTGCTCTAATCTTTTTCTGAAGAGCAGTCAGATTAAAAAAGAAAAAAATTATTGAAGAACCTTACAATAACAGATAGTGCTTGTGATAAATCCAGCTGAAATTAGAATTACTGCTTATCTGGAGCCCTGAATCACCTTGTCTATTTTTCTTAGTCTAATAAGGATCTTTCAGGGTCTTCATAGTCTCCCTATATTCTTGGAGGAGTAAACTGGGCAGATTTCTGTTTACTTATGAGGCATTGATAAAGGCAGGCTGTACCACAGAGAAACCCTAATGGAATCAACCCCAAATCGGTTTAACACCAAGGTAACAAAGGGCTAAATGGTTTCCATTACTCTTTTTTTTTTACCTTTTTGAGGAATACAATATTTTCTTGAGGTAGTCTTTCATTTCCTCAGAATCTCCAGGGAATGTCAACCTGAGATTTTTCAAATTCATTTTTCGTAGCTATTCTTGTTATGGATTTCCTATGAATCTACCTGTGCTGGAATCTCGTTGCCTAAAAAATAACCTAAACCAGGAATCTCTCCCATGGGATTTAGTTCTGCAAATAGCTGAGCTGATATCTGTTAAAGCACTTCAGTGTGGGCTGTAGTTAAACACTGTGAACATGCTCATGCATCCAAATACTTGTAGGCAAGTTTTACAGGTGTTCAGTCGTGTCTGTATTTCAGGTCCTAGAGAACCTTAGTCTTGGTTTGTTTTAAGATGAATAATTCTACTAAAAGGCTGCTCACCCTTGTAGGTGAGCACTTCATCAGTGCTTTGTCAGATGGCTCAAAATCTGAGAGTCCTGTCAGTCCTCTGCATGGTGCAAGAGGAAAAAGCAGAAAGCTTGCAACAACACTGTGGTTAATGCTTGTAATTCTCTCTTCCCCTGAATTAACTAGAAATCCAGATGATGATGATAAACCATGGTGTTACATCATGAAGGACAACAGTTTGTCTTGGGCATATTGTGACATTCCAACTTGTGGTATGTAAAGGCTTTCTTAAAATCCATGTTATGAATGAATGGAGATTTATTGGTAGTACAACAAGCTTTCACTGTGTAATTTTGAATCTTCTACTCTTCCCAGGAGCGTTGAATATTTTACTGTTTCCAGTAAACAACAGGCATCTTTTGCATTTTTTGGAGTTGTGATACAATCTGTGACTCTTGTCCTGAAATAGCAGCAGTGTCATACTACTGTTTTGGTCACAATCATGCCAATATTCCCAAATTTTCTGCTAGGACATGCAAGGTACCAGAAATGACTGATGCTTTGGTACAAATTGTCATTGTCCTGGGAGTTACAGGCCCAGAGAAGTGGGCCTCTGTGAGCAAAGAGAGGTCTATATCCTGAAGATGTACGAGACATGGTATTTAATTTGAAAACATAAAGATTCTGGTAGTCTGATTCCATATCCCTTTTTATCTCAGCAAGCAGGGAAAGGAGGCCACCAATTCCAGACAAAGTAGATAGTTCTGCAGGTACCAAAAGACCATGTGGAAGAAGACATAAAAAAAGAAGTTTTGTGAGACCTAGGATTGTTGGGGGATCTTCGTCTCTGCCTGGATCTCATCCCTGGACAGCAGCTATATATATTGGAGAGAGTTTCTGCGGTGGAAGCCTGGTTCAGACTTGCTGGGTAGTGTCAGCAGCACACTGCTTTGCTAACAGGTAAAGTGTGACAGTGGCTCCTCACAACAAACCCAAACTGAAAAAGAAAGAAGATGAGATTATAAAAGACCAAGGTGTCAAAAGGAATTTCTGGCAATTTGAATACTCTTCATGATCTAAAAAAATGGCTTGGAGTACTATAATCTCATAAACACACATCTTGTTCCTTAAGGAGTCCCAAAGAATCCAGACACACTGACTGAAGGAATAAGGTAGGGTGAAGCAGCACATAGAATGGGGCATCGCATGTGCAAGAATCTGCATGGGAATAGAAGTATTTCTCTTCTTCGTGGTTACCTTTTTGAATGTTTATGCCTGTTTTGAGATATAACAGAGATGACTATGCTCACTGCTGTGTTTTGTTCAGAAAGGCTGAGACAGCCAAGCAATGATTTATTGGAGACAATAAATTACTGTTGGTTGACACAAATAGAGTGGGCTGAGCTTTACAAAGAGCCACATGGAAGAACTAAACTGTCAAACTTCTGATGCTGATTTTCTTGAGAGATTTTTTTTCTCCTGTGGGACACTGGAGAAAATATTGATTAAAGGATGTGCTTACTTTATTCTAAATACTTAATTTTCTACAAATGTTCAACACTTTCCCTGATTTCAGTTTGATCACATTGAAGGGAAAAATATTACATCATTTGATACCCATTGTTCCTTTGCATAGTAAAGAAGCCAAGAGAAACAGAGAACCTTGTGCCAGAATATAGACACTGATAGCTTGTAGAACTAATAATACCACTGTGAATGCTGTACTGAAGCATTTGTAGCTCAAGCCACAATGCATTTGTTTTTCAAATGTTGTGAAATAGCTACTAACTTTGGCAGCTGTTCAGGACATTTCCACCCACTTCCAGCTGGTCGTTTGGTACGTACAGATTTTCCATAATTACTGCATTGTAATTTGTGCTCTTCTGTTTGTTTAGGACCTCTGGTAGTCACAATTCCAACTGTTTTCCACTAGGCGACAATAGATACCTGTGCAGCTCAATTATTTCTTACTTATTTTCTGTAACCCCTCCTGTTTTCTTTCTTTTCCTGAATGAACCATCTGTACGTCATAGTAGACCATTCAGTGCTTCTAAAATTATTCCAAATACTGTTCCAGAAAGTGAACTTCCCCTGTTTTACAAGCCCAAACTTTGATTTTCAAGGAGGTTGATTTACTATTGCAAAAACACTGAGAAAATCATGGCCTTACATATTGATTGAAGAACATTTTATTGTCTTATTATATTCCAGTAATACAGAATAAACTTTGCCCTTTCCTTTGTTAACCTTAAGCATAGTTCTTGTAACAGGGTCGCTGCTGTCTCTCTGCATTGCAGTTGGCTAGAATCTCTTTCCTCTGAGTCCATGGCTGCTGGTCATTGTTGTGTACTCAGTACTGGGGGAGGCTCTGTGGTGTTTTTGCACCCGATGGGCACAGAAATGCAACCAGGGAAACTGCAATGATGCAAACCACTCTGCATCTGTGCATGATCTGTGACACCAGATGTTTTCTTCTCCTGCACTCAATAACAAAACATAGGAGTCCTCCAGTGTTGAAGACACTTGCTAACTAAATTCACTGTAGACTTATGCAGATGCAGATTGAATTGGCTTTAGAACAAGAGTGAAATGTGAATTTTGTTCCTTTCAAAGCTAGAGATTATCTTGCCTTTTTTAAACATTTCCTGATTCTTCCCAAATGTCCCTTACTTCCCAGTTGCTGTACTGGTTCTTAATAGCTTTCTTTCCTAGGACACTGGATATCAGAGGACTGTGGTCTTAAAGCAAAAAATTGATAGTTGGAAAAGATGGTGCAAATTGCAAATACTGTGTTCTCCTCTGGCTGTGGAGTTTCCCTTTAAATCTGTATGCTGGTGGGACTTCGCCAGGTTGCTTTTAATTCTGGACAACAGATTTAACATAGATCAAACTAATCTCAGAGCAGAACTGGTGATATCTTTTAGGTGGAAGCTGCCCAGATGTTCCTGAGTTGTCAATGTACCAGCACCTTTAAGTCTTGGCCAATGCCTGTAATTATTTTTAGCAGACTGGTTTCCCAGAGAACCAAGATATCCACCACTGACTCATCTTTCGATATATATATTTGATCTTTTGATCCCTCAGTTCCTTCTGAGAAGCTTTTGTACTTATTGGCAAAGCTGAGTTTAAGTTAACTCAGTTAAATTTCTGGAAGAGGTGCTTACACCCCCCAAAGATGCTTGTTAGCCAAACAGCAGCTGGGCAGCAGTGCCTGTGCTGGCCTTTTCCTTCTTTCAAGAAGCAGCAGCCTTTAATTAGGCTAATCAGGACCCACAGAGCTTGGGGCTCACTGTAACATTTGTTATCTTTTTCCTTGCCCTCAGTAAGCAGGAAGCTGGGGAAAGAGGTAAAGGCATTATGAGAGGGTAAACAATGGACATGGTGGGAGGCTGGGGTTATAATGGTTCATAGGATACCCAGCCATTGGAAAATCAGCTGCATTTGTCCTGCTAATCACAGAACTGCTTATTCTCTCTTTTGTATTACAGTCCACTAAAATCCACTATTAGAGTAGTTCTGGGTCAACAAATATTTAATAAAACGACTGATGTAACACAGACTTTTGAAATAGAGAAATACATCTTGCATCCTCAGTATTCCGTGTTCAATCCTACTGAACATGATATTGGTGAGTATTTTTGTTCAGACAGTTTTATTTTCCATTTACTTGACCTAGTTTCAAGTTTAGTTGGTCTGTTAAAAACTGCCTTTATAGTGGAAAAATCATAGATACTATAGAGGCTTTTGAATGCAGAGGGCTCTTAGTTCTACCAGAGTTATAACAGCATCTGAAAGCTAGACAAATTCAGATGAAAAATAAATTGCAAATTTTAAATAATTATGATAATTAGCCTTTGGAGCAATTTACCTAGATGTGTGGCAGATTCATCTTCACTTCAAGTCTTTGTGAGATTAGGCATTTTTTCAACTGAACCAGAAGCTGTAGGCTTGATGCAGGAATTACTTGGTAAAATTCTATTGTCTGTATTGTATAAAGGATCTGACTAGATGAATATAATAACCCCATCTGCTCTGAAAATCTGTGGTACTAAGAATCATTTTTTACACTGAGATAGATTTAAAAATCAGCTGTCTTATCAGTCAGAAGTTAAATGCCCTTCTGATTGACCTTATAATATTAGTCAGAATGACAATGGAACAGCAACTTCTTATTTTCAAATCTGCTCTTGTGAAGTTGTCATGTCACCTCAGGGCATCAAGCTGTGTGAGCACTTTGTCTGTGAGACTATTTAATAGCCTGACATTGGGAATATTTTAGGTCAGGCTTTTTTTGCTCCCAGATGGTGAGTATTTTTTACTCTATAGCAAAAAGCATTCAAGTTCTGTGTTGGTGGGAGCTCTGTCACAGTGTACCAGGAGACAAACTAGATAAGGCATTACTCTGCTCTGAAATATCCTGGTGAAAACCACGCATGATGCTTTGAGATCTCATAGCTTTTTTAATTACTCTGAAATTAGGTAGGCATGCCTCACCAGTGTGCTATGTCCAAATCCAGGGAGAGCTGAACATGGAGTGCCAAAGACAAGCCCAATTGCAAGAATAAACAAGAAGGCAGAAACTGTGTTGGGGGAGGAAGATGCAAGGGCTTCTTCTGTCCAGTCAGTGATTTCTACTGATGCAATAGAAGAGTT
>NW_008236769.1:10631263-10638178 GCF_000691975.1 Corvus brachyrhynchos | reverse complement strand
AAGGAAACAACTATCACATGAGTGTTTGCTAGGAAATTTGAGGGATTCAGAAGCAGGCAGAGTTAGCGGGGAAGAGGAGCAAGGTGAGGAAGAGCAAGCTGCTGAGTGTGGGAGCAAGGTTTGTGTGGGCTTCTCAGGCTGTGAGATACTGCTTCTGTGTTCCACTAAGGCCAAAGCCTGTAGCTGGTAGAGAAATAAGACTATCCAGTGACATCACTTGCTTTCCACACAGCTGTGCTCACAAAACCTTGAGCTTCCAAGAGGCCTGATGAGAAGGTTTAATAGGTGTGTCCACATTACCACAGCTCTGTTCTCTTTGAGTGGTGTGGCAAAACCAACATGCTGTCCTTGTTGCACCCACTACAAAGCTCCCTTAGCTGATTTACAGCCAAATGAAAGAGATTTGCTACAGGGAAACCAATTTTTGAAATCTTTCAGTATCAATCTCATGATGCTGCACAGCTTCATATTTATGCTGTTCTCAGCCCCGTGGCTGGTTAGTAAAGATTGTGTAGGTTATGTAACACTTTGTAGCTTTAAGAAGCTTGGTTTTGAAATGTCCTGAGGTTTTATTCCTTAATTTTAAAGATCTTGAATTTTGCTGAACTCAGTGTTAACAGGACACGAAATATAGCAGCTCTTGGAGTAATTAATTTTTTAAATGGAATTGGAATTAGGCCAGTGGCCAAGCTTTCAGAAGCAGTGAGTATTTGCACATCCCACTTATTTCAGCTGAAAGTTGGGGATATGTCACTGTTATTTAACTATAAGGTGGGAGGAGACACATGTATTTTCTATCTTCCCCCTTCTCTACAGAGGCAGTGAAGCAAAATCTGCTCAGTGAGCATAGCATAAAATAAATATTCCCACAAGGGGAGTAGCTGAATGTTTCAGCCTTCAATTTGCTGTGAAATCAGGTGCTGTTGAGATGAGTCTGTCTGTCTTTGATTGAAATATCTTAATTAAGAGAGGCTTAGGGGATAATTAAATTTGTATCTGAGACCCATTACTGCCAATCCCAATAAAGAAAGGGAACAGTCACTTTCTTCCTCCTGTGTTTTCTGTTTTTCTGTTCTGCAGCTTTGATTAAGCTGAAGAAGAATGGCCAACGTTGTGCTGTCAAGTCCCAGTTTGTTCAGCCCATCTGCCTGCCAGAAAGTGATACTATTTTCCCTGACCTGTTGAAATGTCAGATTTCTGGATGGGGACACAAGCATGAGAGTGAGTGAAACGAGAGCTGTTGTCGATAGAAAAAAGTGATGATAATAAAAATATAATGCTCAGGTATACGTTATACAGCTGAGAGTTTGGTAAAATACTTTGCAAGGGACTTCTGGTGGGATTCTTTTTACCTACCTTTAGTGTTTGCAACATTTACATCTGAAATAGTCATCCTGAACTTCCTTTATAGTCCTTGGAATCTGGGGTGTGGTTCCCTTTACCAAATATTTGCACCAATTTTTGGATGGGATGAGCTATGAACTAGATAGATTACATGGACTGGGAGGGGAGAAAGTAGCTGATTGTAGTGCCAACATGTGGCACCTTAGTAAAACGTATCCTACCCCTGATTTCTCCAGGTAGGCAACCAAGACTGCAAACCAAATACAACCAATTTACTAGTGCGTGATGGAAGGGATTTTTAGCTTCACCATCAAGAAATTTTGAAAACGTCGATAGGAGAGGGCCAGATAGACTTTGGGCTAAGAAGTGCTTACACTCAGCTTGAGAAAGGTGGAAAAGATCATCCCATCCTTTTAGAGGAGGAATTTAGGATTATGAGGCTGGACCACACTGCTTCAATGTTGAGATAGCAAAGACATATGTAGGTAGATGAGAAGGATTGAGGAGCTGGCTTGACATTTTCATGAGTCATGTAGTATGAGCAAATGTCCTGGTCTAAACATGTAGTCTAAAGACAAAAAGAAGTAACGGAGTTTTCAATAAATGGATGATTTATTGTCAGTCTGGAAAGAGGTGAGGACAGGAGTGCTGGGCTACTGTTCCTGAGTCTCTAGAAAATGAGAGAACCCAAAGTGGATTAATGGCTGGACATTGCAATACTGTTTTTAAGAGGCATGGAGTCTGACTGGAGGATCAGAGAGTGGTCACTATAAAAATTATTATATTTTAAAGATGTCCAAAACATGAATATTTATTGTGTGTTAAATGTGTTGTATTGTGCCTTGTGTTTTCATGTTATGCTCATGAAATTCTATAAAAATGACTTTCTTTTCCTCTTGGACTTTTTAAAGATATATCTGGTTATTCAGATGTCCTGCAAGAAACACTGGTTCCACTTATTCCTGAGGAGAAGTGCAGAAGTTCTGAAATTTATGGAACAGAAATCACAGAAAATATGTTCTGTGCTGGCTACTTTGATAGCAAATCCGATGCTTGTCAGGTAATGCTGGGTGTCGTGTCTAGGCAGGTGATAGAAATGTATTTTATTCAGAATGTTGCAGTGTTACAATTCTTACTTTTGATTTTATAGTGTCCCTAAAGAAAAGAACCTTATGTGACTGCTTCCACCTTCATTTTTTTATCATGTTCCATGTCAATTAAGATCTACAGAAGGGCTCCAGGGTATTATATTCCTCCTACCTTCACATAAGGCAGTGGCTGTGCACTGGAGAGTGTGTTGTTCTAGCTCCTGGGTGAGCCTGCAGGTGGTGGCAATGGATTGCTGCCCAGCTGACAGGGATGTGCTGGCAGGAGAAGCAGCATGAACCTGTGTGGGGCCAAATCCCAGAGCTCCTGTCTCTTGCCTGAGGGAAAATAAGGACACCTGGGTAGGAGGTGAGGAGCAGTGGTGAGGTTTGGAGGAAGGAGCTGAGGTTTCTACAGTGGAAGTGACTGAATGGTGTAGAATGTCAGTCAGTTGGAAACTATGTTATGTAACCTCAGTCTATCACGGAATGACCTCATGCTCTTACTACTTTGAATTATGTCACACCTCAGTTCTGAATAAGGATGCAGAATTGTGGTGATAGACGAGACTTCTTAAAATGAAGGATCAGATTATTCCTTACATAAAACTTCAGATTTTATCTACAGTTCATTTTGAAGGAGGAGAGTTGTGCTGTATTAGCATAAAGTCATGAAAAGGCAGCACATAGCTAATAGCTGGCAGTGTAAGTGGAGCAAGGAATATCATGTATACTGTGTGCTGGAAGCCCTGTAGAGGTCATAAACATATCCAAAGAAAGTTGTCAAAGTGAAATGGCAGCAGCCAGCAGTGGCTCAAGGCCAGGGCTGAGGCTGAGGCTGCAAGTGTTCACACTAGCCAGAGGGATGGAAACTACCCTGCCTGCCCAGCTCCCCTTGCCTTTCCCAGGAAGTGCAAATGCAAGAGACAGCATTACAGCGGATTGTCTCTCCTTGCCCTGGGAAAACAGAGATCAGGGATGAGAGGCAGAAAAGAAAGTGGAGGGAAGGAGAAAGGAGCTGCACAAAGACAAGTGGTCTGGAGAGAACTGCAAAGTCTGAGAAACGGCAATTGAGAGTCACAGATGTTGCTGAAGAACGGTGCTCATGACATGAAAACATTATTAGCAAATCAATAATTAATTTTCCCCTATTGTCAGACTTGTAGTGTAGTCTGAGGAGAAATAATGTAGATCTCTTAATGCAACAACAGATGCAGATGACCTCTGGGTTTTCTTAATGTACACTTAGGATATTAACCTGTAAACCATCTGTTATGTATAAAAATGCTCCAAGATCAGGAAACTTCAAACAGACGATGTGTTTTCCTTGATTATTTTTAAAAGATTTTCTTGGAAACTTTTTAAAATCAGTGCACTGATGCCAAAATTGCAATCAATTACACTAGTTGTGAAAAATAAGCAAACAAGCAAGACTTCATCAGATATCCTTCACTTATCACAGAAATCTCCTTGTATAAAGGCAACATAATTTTCCTATGTATTTTGGTGGAATTTTCTTTTGAGATAAGAAAAAATATATTTCTCCTTGGTCTCAACTTAGAGTGATGGCTGCTTTCACTAGTACCATTTACTAAGTCACATTTTTGATTTCTAACATTTTAATTTCTCTAGAAAGTCAGTCTAAGAGTATTAATAATAACCCCCCCATCCTGAATGCTTTCAAGGTTTAAAATAAGTAGAAGTGTTCCAAATTAATCTTTGCTGTTGCGTAGTTTGGGCTGCTTTTTGGTTTATGGTTTAATGACAAGGCAAATACTCAGTAGCAAATTCAAACACAGGCAAACCCTCGTATGCCACATAAAATTACAGCATCCCACAGTCACAACGTGTGTCTGTATGCAACACCTTTCTTTGAAAACTGTCATGTTGTCTGAAAGTTGCAATAAACTGCATCGAGAAACTCTCCAAATGCACCCATGTAACCCCTCCATGCAGTGCTGATATTACAAGAGTGCTAAGCCTCAAAGGCTCATTCACTTCTGTTGAAAATGATCTAAATCAACCATACTTTTCAGTAGATGTCTGAAGCTAAAAGCATTTCATATTTTTAAACAAAATCTGATATTTTGATACTTTTGTTTAATGTGTAATTAAAAGAATCCACCCTTTTATTAGTGTGACTAAAAATGCTTTCTACAATGAAACTTCAGTAAACTGCTGCTTCCTTTTTTTTTTTTTTAAGTTTGAATCTCACGTGCAAACATCCTATTTTAGTATTTTGCCAAACTGATCTTCTTCTGACTGCTTTCTATCAAATTAGATAATCTTTACTTACTTTTAATGCAGGGAGATTCTGGTGGACCTCTGGCCTGTGAGAAAAATGACATCTCTTACCTCTATGGAATTATCAGCTGGGGAGATGGCTGTGGCAGAGTCAACAAACCTGGAGTATATACAAGAGTGACAAACTATGTAAAGTGGATTAATGAGAAAATAGCCCCCCGAAAAACTAGTTGAACAATTAAATATGCTAACATTTGAAGCAGGGTTCAGGAGTCTTTTGGTTTTATTGAAATGGCATAAATATATTATTATAAGCTGGTATGAAAACTGTCATGGTAATTCTCAGCAATTCCAAGCCAGACCACCAAAAGCAGGCCTGCTCTGGCTGATGTCAGCTCAGCAGCCTTGATCTAGCGTTCTAGGGCTGTGGATTGCTCAACATACATGACTGTCTTTATTTGTCTTAATAAAAAACCCCAAACGTGTCAAGACAGTGCACGAAAATCTACAACTCTCTGTCTGCTTGGTGGATTACATAAAAAGTGATTTGATGTATTTTGCAGTTTCTGTTGGAGCTGTCATCCCCCAAACCAACCTGTAACAACACTGTCCTTGTATTCTCAGTTGAAATAAAAAAATAAACAAGAGGATCAAAAATGAAATTCTCTCTCCCTGAGAAATGATCTCTTGAAGCTCAGGTCAAGAGACACCAAGAGAACAACGTAGGTAAAGCTGCTCCTCAGCTATCTGCAACAAACCAGTTCTGGGGAAAGAAACCAGAGGGTTTAGGTTTTGTTTCAACCAAACATGTAAGCATATTTTTATATAAACATATTTCTATGTTCCACTGACGTAAAACCAGGAATGTGCCTCAGAGCTCTGCTGAATCTGGTATGCAATTTTCCAGCAAGGTTAATGCAACACCTCCTGTGAGCTCAAAGTTTTTCCCTGAAAAATGTTGGAAGTTGGAGCAGCTGATTTAGGTTGCTGCAGCCAGGACCTTTTGCAGACTGTGATCTGCTCCTTGCCCTGAGGATAGCAATGGAAATACTCACCTTGATGATAAATATCTAAACGTTTCTTTAATTTGACAGTGTTTTGAAGATGTCTTAGATTTTGTACTAACAAGTTGTTCAACTATTTAGATAATTCAGAAAGAAGGTTTCTTGTAACAGATTTTTCAACTGGATGGCTGGGGTGCAACTTGACATTTTCCTTGGGGATCTGGTGATATCACAAACCCCTGGCTTTACTGTCATGGTCTATGGAATTGTTATGGGAACAATCAAAGAAATTATTACAGTATACAGCTGTTTAGAGGCTGTGGACTCAGCTGTATTAGCAAAAACAGGCAGAAAATTACTTAACAGAAAAAAAAGTCTGACAAAGAATGGAAAATTCTTTTTTTTTTTTCCTATTACAGGGAACCTTTAGCCACGTCAGATATGTACATTTGAAGTGTTGATGTTAAATGTATTTCTTCCCTGGCAGTGAACATTTATGATCTCTCTTAAGGGTTCCAAGCAAAGTTGCATTTTAAGATAATAAAATTTTAAAGTGGTGCCTAGATATTCAGATGTGTTTTTTGTTTTATAGTACTGGAAGTGTCCTCATGGATTTCTTAGTAGTGGTGAATGTTATCTGCAGTTAAAAGAGACTTTTAAAGGAAAAATAACCAAAACCTGAATCTGTGTAGGTACAAATATACAACAATGCTAATCTAGATAAATGATGTAAACTGTTTAATAAAAACATTTACCCTCTGTTTCTTGGACTTAGTCTGTTATGTATAAAGGAAAAAGTCTTTGAATCCCTCTGTAGGTTGTTCTATAGGTTGAGAGCTGGTAGAAAGATGAAACAGCACTTAGTGCTGGAAGGCATCCGACAACCTCTCCGTTCGGGTCAATTTCAGCTGGTGGTGCTCCCAGTTTAACGCAAGTGTCACACACATTTCCAGTAGACAGATGTAAGCACCTGGACATGGTTTTTAGCTATTGATACTGGGAGTCCCTAGATCAAAGCCCTTAGTTTGTTTTTCAGAGGCACTAAACACTAGCTTTAAAAACTGATATTCACCTCTGGGATCTTGATTTCAAAACAAACTGAAGACTCTTGTTGTCTGACTCTGCCTCCCTGGCCATTTGCAGTACGAGTCTGGCTTGCTTAGTGCCCTGAAATGAATGTGACCATGTAACAGGACTAACTGTACCTGCTGCTGAAAGACAAGTACTGCATCAGCAGG
>NW_008236769.1:10629784-10631253 GCF_000691975.1 Corvus brachyrhynchos | reverse complement strand
AACTATTTACTCTTCTTTGGAAAGGATTCATCAGGAACAGGTTTCCACTCAAGATGGAGCCATTCTGAATGTCTGTATCTGTTCTGTGACTTCAGTTTCACTTTGAAATTGATATCCATCCACACTATGCACAGTTTTGATCTTGCAGTTTTGTGTTTTATATATTCTCTTGGTCTTCTCTTGCAGTAAAGAAGGTGGCTGTTTGATAAGAAAGGTGTTAGACTGTTGTTTCTGACAGTTTGTGCAGAGCTTTTTTAGCTGTTCTGTTTTCAAAATCTATGCTGCTTGTATCAGTACACAGCAACACCAGTACAAGCAATAACACACTTTTAAAGAATATATTGAATGGTCTGTTTTCTGCTCTAAAGGTCTATATGAAAAATCTCCACCTGATACTAATTTGAATACTTTGAATGCATTGAAATTAATTTGTGGCTTTCAAAGCAGCCTGTTTGTCCACTGTTACTGCATTGATTCGGTGGAACTAAATGAAAATCATTTGAGCATCAGCTGTGTGGTGATGTATTACAGTGTATATAATACAACTGTATTATAAATGCAGAGTAGGGGTGGCAAGGAGATGTCCAGGTTATGTGAGATATCCTGACCTCTCACAGCCTGACACCAGTCACATTCCTATGGTGCACTCCAGCATCTGCCTCCAGCCTTTCTGTTGAGCATCACCCCATGGAAACTAATTCTCCATATTTTTCACTCCCTTTAAGTGATTTTTTCTTTGTTAAAATGAAAACCCAACTCAAATGTACTAGTGAAATTTTATCTGATGTTTTTCCTAACTCCATATTGAAACTGAATTAGAATGCAAAGCCAGTTGAACAAACACTTCCCTAATTCATTATGAAATACACTTAAAAGATGGTTTTATTAAATTGTATGTTATTCCATGCAAACTGACCAATCCAAAGGAAAGAAATAAATACAAACATCTAAAAAACTCCCTTCTATTATGCTACTGAAACAAAAATGTGCTGTAGGGCTGTTTAAAAAAAACCTGAAGAACTAATTACCATCAAATAAGATGCAGCAGGAGTATTTTTGGAATAATGGACTCTAATTAGTCCATTGCTGGTGGAAATAAATCTGAGGACATCATTAACACATCTTATTCTATTAATTGTAGCTGCTCTGGGTTTGGTGTAAGCGGGTTGTTATCTCGTGACAGTTGCATTGCAAAGAAGGAAAAAAAAAAAGCGAGAAGAGTATTTTTATCTGGGGTAGTTGGCACTGTCTTCTGGGAGCCAAGGAGAGCTGTAATTATACTTCTGAAAAGTGAAAATTGGGCATTATAAGGAAGGTGCGGGGAGGGGGTGTTTCAGCTGGCCAGAGGCGGACTCCGCTCCACGAAGGAAATCCGGTGCGGGCTTTGCGGCCGCCCGGGCGTGGAGCAGGCCCTGCGGTCAGCGGCAAAGTCCGGAGCCGGATCAGGGCGGGGGTCGCGCCCGGAGCGG
>NW_008236769.1:10596842-10629757 GCF_000691975.1 Corvus brachyrhynchos | reverse complement strand
TCCCCCCGGCTGCAGGTCGGGGGCCGGGCAGTGCCGCGCTGGCCGCCCGCCCGCGCGGGGCCCTAATAAAGCTATTTTGGAAGTGACCCCTCGCGCGGCCGGAGCGCGGGGCGGGCGCAGAGAGCCGGCGCAGCTGTCCGGAATCATGACTGAAGATGACGGATTCCGTGGTGGTGGAGGGTCACGTCAAGTTGAGAGACGGAAAAAAGGTCCCTGCTCCCGGCGCCCCTTCGGCCCGCGGGGGTCCCCGACCGCCGCCCCCTTCCCGGAGGGGAGAGAGCTCGCTCTCCCCTGCCCGGCCCCGGCTAACCCTGTCCCTTTGCCTCTCGTTGCAGTGGAAGAGCAGGTGGCTGGTGCTGCGCAAGCCCTCCCCGGTGGCAGGTAAGAGGGGCTCGGCGGTGGGAACGGGGCTCGGGGTCCCGCAGCTTGCCCGGTTCCCCGGGGCGAGTGCCCGCAGAGCCCTCGGCGGGGCCATCCCAGAGCTGCGCTGCCCGGGAGCCGCGTCCGGCCTCGGGGCGAGCTCCGCTGCTGGCTAAAAACAACGGGAAAAGTGACTTTCCAAAGCACAGCCACAGGATTTGGTGCCCGTTCAAAATGCACTTTCTAATTTTTTTTTTTTGTTTTTTTTTTGGGGGGGGGAACTTATTTCTTCAGGGTGATTGCTGGCTGTAAAAAAAAAAAAAAGCTGGCACTGTAAGCTCGGTAGTTATTTTTGATCAGTGTTTTGACAGAAAATTTCACTTCAATTTAAAAATAAAATGACATTTTGAATTAAGGAAGAAAAAAAATAAGATCGTTTCCATGTTCCTGAAGGGGAAATTGAAAACGTTACACAGAGTTGATGTTTTACTGCTGCAGAGGGAAAAGTAGGCTTCAGGTTTCCCCATCTATTCCCAACAGGGAAAACATTTGGGCCCAAAAGTGTATCTTTCCAGGGCTAAATGTTGCCTACACTTAGAAAATGTGAATTGCATTGCTGCAGAATGGATTATGGCAGCTTTTCTAGGCTCTTGCTAGAAAGACTGAAGGCTTCTTACTAATTCTTTGTTAACTGAATTGTTACGGTAATTTTTTAGTGTTTTAAATACCTGTATCTCATCTGAATCTGTGAAACCTTCCTGTGCGAAGGGGCATCTGGTCCTAGAGCTGGTGGTATCTAGACCCATGAATATGGGCCTGAGTTTCTAGCCTGAGTAAGCCAAGTTTGAAAGGGTAGATGAGGGAGCCTGACTGATAATGTAGCTTATTCCTCAAAAAAAACTTTTTTTATTGTAGTTAAATTAGCCAGGTTTATACAAAAAGCCCCTGGTGATTTGCTTTGCTTGGTATGCAAACCATAGTCATTCTTTCTTCAGACACACAACTGTATTGCAGAATGTTTAAATACCGTGGTTGCAGCTGTTTTTGCTAACAGGTGCACAAAGACAATTGGGGATCCATGCAAAGCTCTGCATTAGTTAGCAGACAGTTCAGTCTTTCAGTCATTTTTCATCTGTGTGGAGATTTGGCTGTTCCTTGCCCATCTGAGAGCTGTGAGGGCACTTCAGCAGGGCTGGGAGCACCACCCCCCAATATTTATAAAATGGTGCATGGGGGTCTTTCTCTTTTGTGGTTTGTAGGTCAGCTTAAGCTGTGGATGTTGCAGCTTTGATAGTGACCATTAATTTCATCTACAGCTGAGTGTTGTGTGATAGGAAAGGAATGTAGGGGGAAGAGGGCTGCTTTTGTCAGAAATGCAAAAGGTGGGAGAGGTCGCTCCCCTTCTCTTGGCCTTTGGGTTTGCTTGTGAAATGCTTGCTTTTGCCATGGGACCGTGGCACTTGAACTGCTTTCTTCCACTGCATAGTTACTGTGTAATAAACACCTCTGGGAAAAGGTTAAAAACAATCGGTGTCACAAGCAAACACTAAAAAATAAATAAAAGGTATTGCACATAATGGTTTTTAGCAATGGCTGCTGTGTAGCATTTAACTGGGAAACCTGAGCTGATGGTAACAATCTTGCAGTGCAGTCGGCTCGCCCTTTAGTGGTTGGGTAATCTGTGAGCTACTGTAAGAATTTCATTTGTGGTTCAGTATGTTCTAATGAAAATACAGACAACAATAGCCTCTCAGTCTTTAGAGTCTGTAATCTGAACAGCCATCCCAGCATAGCTCCTAATGTTCAGAATTAATGAGTCAGTCCCTGCCAGACTCAGGAGAGGGTCTGAAATGCCACTGGACTTTGAGTAAAATAGGGAAGATTTATTACTGGGTTCCTTATTTCTGAGCCTGCAGATTACCCTTGAAACATGCCTTCAGTGTTTGCTTCCTGAAAACAAGGACTATCAACTACCTGGGGGTGGGCTGGGAAAAGAAATAGGAGTCTTACATTGACTTACTCAAGCTGATCCTGCAGTTGTCTAAAGCACCTTTGTATTGCAGCAGAGTGCTGAGAACTTTGTTATGGTCTATGCTCTGCCTCATCATCTCTGACAGTTTTGCTTCTTTTAGACTGTTTGCTCATGCTGGTGTACAAGGATAAATCTGAACGAGCAAAAGGGCATAAGGAGAGGAGCAGCATGACCTTAGAAGACATCTGTGGCTTGGATCCTGGGCTCTCCTATGAGGGCTTGAATCACACCCTTGCAATCATCTGTCTCTCTCAAGTTGTGATGTTGGGATTTGAGAACAAGGAAACAATGTACGCGTGGGATGTACGAATACGCTACAGTTTGGGGGAAGGTAACCTTTGTCTTCTCACACTTTTTTTTTTTTTCCTCCACAGGGTAAAAAACCAAAGAAAAGTGAAGCTAAAATGCAAATAAAAAGGTACAGTTCAGGACAAGATTGTCACTCATTTGAGAGTGTTCTCCCCCTTAGATGTTAAAGCAGGTATCCCTTATGATAGGTTTTGACTACAGTACCACCCAGTACTGATGGAGAATAATGACAGCTCTTAACTTGGGGTTTTGATTTTGACGTTGACAGTGTGTAGCTTTGAAACTAAGTGATCAAACTTCTACTTCTGTTGCTACAATTGACTCAGGGATTCTGGCAATGGGACTCAGAGGGAGCCTGAATTAAGAGATCCTGAGTAGAACTTTGCCAGTTCAGGCCCAGTTTGCTGATAAAGCTCATTGCTGCTAGTGTTCCATTTCAGAAAGAGACTTCTTGCAATAAGGTGTGCAGACACATTCTTTCCACCTAGCTTCACCTTTCTCCATCATTCTATTTTACTTTCTTGATTAGCGGCTCTAAAATGTACCATGGTGAACAAAGAGTGATAATGTTGGTAATCCATAGTATCTGTCTTATGTTTGTTTAGTCATAACTAGGGAAGGAGGGTAGGTGTGTGGGAGACACACATTAGCAATCTTTTTCATTTGTTACATATGCTCTGCCATCTGTTGGGTTTATGGGCTCATTTCTTTGCAGTACATATGTAGAAAGATGGCCTGGGAATTTTACAGTAAAAATATCTAGAACTATCAGAAGTGAGATGTGTGGATGTACCTCTCAGGGCTATCAAATATGGAGCCTTGCATAACAGAAAAGGTTAGAGGGGGTTCCTGAACAGTACAAGCATGAATAGCTGGAGTAGTTGGTGCACTTTGATGATACAGCTCTATAGTCTTCCAGGGCTATTTTTTTTTTTTGAACTAGGTTTGGGATCTATATATAACATAGACTTGTCCTAAAAGCTGAAGGAGTATTTGAATATGACAGAGTAGGTCTGTTTTTTATGGTCTTGCATTGATGCAGTCCTGGAGTAACCTCAGTCTGGCTGTGACAATTATGGTTGTGATTGGAGGACATGCAAAAGCAGGGAAGAGGTTTTTTTTCATGGAAAGATGTGAATGAGTAGGAATAGAGCCTACTGGGTTATGACATGTCCAGCCATGGAGTAAAGGTGAAGTGGGAGAGGTGGTGTGTGGAGGTGAAGAAATGCAGAAGAAAACAAGAATAATTGGTTGAACTGGCAATAATTTGTATAAAGTTAATTGCAGAAAAGCTTAGGGGAAGGAGAATAAATCAAAGAATAGAAATTTTTTTCAGAGTTTTGTCTTCCAGTGCATGTTCAGTTAGGATAATGAAGTCAAAGTGAGTCTAGTTTGAGGGGACAGAAATAGAAAAGAGAGAAGACGTAGATGAAGAGAGGATGGTGGCTGGTGTTTTTCTTAAAGTGTAGTAAGGGTGCCTTTGTGTGCCTTGAAAGTAAGGTGGCTGGATGATAAAAATAGGCTAGGGAGAGATGACCTCAGAGTCTGGGAAGCAAAAAAAAAAACAGTGAAAGGAGTTGACACTGTTCTTGAATGAGGACCACAGAATGGAGGCGTTCACACTGGAGTTCCCATTGTTTTCTCTCAGTTTTTAGGAGATGAGGTGGATGTGAATCCTGAAATGTGCTTGGGCCCACAACTTTGAGAAGTTAGCATACTGCAGCTCAGTGCATAGCTGTGAAAAGGAAAAGATGGGCTGAAGAAATGATGAATTTAAGTAGTACCTTTTGTTCAGGGATATACTCAGCTCTGTCTTCACAAAATTTTTTTTATAGATTAGGGGAAGTGAATGGCTGGGGAGAATTTTGAAGAGAACTCCAATTTACCAAAAAAGCAGTATATGGAAAAACTTCATGTTCAAATATTATTTTTCCTCTACTTTGGCTTTGTTCAGATTTGGGTATGCTGTTTTTTGACAGTGGTCTAGAATTTGAGCTGGACCTCTTTGTTTTCAGCAGCTGTTGTAGCTTGCAACCGATCGTGTGAAGAGTGAGCTCCATTCCTCATTTATGAAGTAGAAAGAATCTTGATGCTGCTTCTCCCATGGTTTAATTGCCAGCAAAATACTGGGCAGAGTTAACTGAGCAGAGGAGTCCAAATGACATTAAAGATTCCTTTCTGAGTGTTATTGACCACAATGGTTTTGCTGTCTTTTTCATAGCTTATGTTTAAGCAGATTGCGTAACAACTGCGTGCCCAAAAGGGGACATCGTGTGACTATTGATTTGCTCCCTAGCAGTGCTACTGGCAGAGCTGTAAGTAGAGCTGTGGTTAGTTAGATCTATCTCTGTCTCCTTGCACATTTCACTCGAATGACTTTGTGGCTAATTCTGCTGGAGCCTTAGGGAACTTACCAAATGCATGTCATAGATGAGGAGTTGGCTTACAGCTCGGATCGTGACTAAGAATATAGCAAGTAGTTAGATGAGAAGCAAGACTCAGACCTAGATGAAATTCGTGATGCTTGAAGAAGCATGGGCAAGAAACAGGGAAGAGTGGATGTAAGAGCTGAGAGTATCTGGAAGTTACCCTGTAGATTTCATAGGCAGGGAGCTGTTTGTGTGATCTTTGATGCATAACTAAAAGCCAAATCTATGTGCTTTCTTTCCTCCTGGAAATAGAATAGTCTCGATGCTTCCCTCTACCAAGACAAGTGTTGTTCCTTTTTTTTTCTTGATTTGTTGTGGTTTTTGTTTTTATTTTGTTTTGTTGGTTTTTTGTTTTTATTTTGTTTCATTGTTTTTATTTTTTGTCTCTGATCACAATATGAAAGAAACTAGAGCAGTAGTGGAAGTCAAAACAATTGTTTGAGAATTATATGCTTGCTCACTTAAATTGCTCCCTTTGAAACACTGAGATTTGAGCTCTTGAAATGATCCCAATAACTTATTATTCAGAATGCATTAGTCCTGGAAGAAAATGGGAGACCAGCCTAGAACAACTGCTACTTTAGGTAAAGATACTGCAATACTGGAGTTGGGATTTGAACCTGGATTTTGTAAACTTGGATGAGATAGGTGTTCCTTTTTATTTCTCCACTGATTTAAAATTCAGGATGTGAAATGTGAAAAATTAACTGACATCTAAAAGTGTTTGTTACCTATAAATCACTCAGTTTCCTAGTAATTTTAAATGTCTGGGCATCTACCATCACCAACTCCTGAAAAAATCACAAAGGTGGAAAAATGTAATTTTCCTCATTTTACTGCTAGGGAGGAAGTGAAGCAGTTTATTAAAGGTTGCAAATGAGTCAGCGATAGAGGCCTGGTTAGAACTTGCTTAATTCTTTGAATCTTGGCTTTTGGATTCCTTGAGCACCGTGTCATTTGTGTGCATGGATGTAGGAAAGGAGAGACACAGGTTAGAGGAGGAGACAGAAAGCAACCCATGTAATGATGCAAGGATCGAAGAGGTATGTGAAGTCTAGGCTGGATACTGACTAATCTGACATAGGGTTGGCGTGGAAGATTTAGGAGAAATTAGTGCAGCATTGCAACTTTAATAATTTGTAGCATTAAGCCAAGATATGATGGATTTTTTCCAATCCTAAACTGGCATAATAGGGAGTAATGGTCTTACAGCTACTTACCTGTGGCTATCTGGCCTCCAGGTCTTTATGGCAGACTCTCATGGTGTGGGCAGGGCTTGGTCCAAGTACCACAGCTGAACAGAATGACTTACGCAACACTTATATATCCTGTAGTAATTTTTTTTTTTTCCTTATTTGAAAGTTCATAGATTTCAAGTGTTTGTAGCCCCTGGCACAAAACTAGAGAGTGGGCCTGCTACTCTGCATTTCTGCAATGACATCCTTGTCCTTGTGAAAGACCTTCCTCCCAGTGTCATGGGGCAGTGGAAGCTCTCAGATCTGCGTCGGTATGGAGCTGTCCCGAATGGATTCATCTTTGAAGGGGGTACCAGGTGCGGCTTCTGTAAGTACAAATGGAACCTGTCTTCTAAATGTTGCTTGATGCCTTTTGCAGAAGTGTAAATGCACTCTCATTTCAAGTGGAGACTGCAGAACCAGCTGTGCTACTTTGTCATACAGGCAGCCTGTTCTGAGCAGGCTTCAACCCTGGTGTTCAGTAGAAATGTGACTGTGTGGAGTCCTGGCTGAAAATCGGCCTGTGGCGCTCCAGAAGATGTTTAGTCAAAAGCTGCTATTGAACAGAGAGCAAAAATAAGGTAATGAATTTTTATGGCTTGTGTTATGCAAGCGATAAGGTAAAATGGTTTAATGTTCAGATTATTAAATTATGATTAATTATTTTGTTGTTTGCTAAGGAGAAAGTGATATGGAGCTTTGAGGTTACAGGCAGCATCGATGTTCTCATTGTGTAAAGGCTAATTTCTAAATCCCATAGAGGACTTTTTGTTCCTAAAAGTTAGACAACTGTCTGGTCCCTTCCCTGTTAGTAGCTTTGTAACTTTATGGGGTGGGGCTGTGTGATTTTTGGGGTCAAAATGAAAGCAAGCGAGCTGAAGCTAATTTCTATATCCAAGTAGCTAAGATACACCTTTAGATGGAGAGAAATCTCTTGTTCCAATGGCCAATTTAGTACTTCTCAAATCCTCGCTTCAGATAAAATATAGAGTTTGTATGCAAGACCTGAAATGGAAAGTTAATTAATGCACAGGTATAATAACACATATCATTAGGTTTATATTCATAAGGTTTTAATTTCATGAGCAGAGTTTGAAGCCATGCTGAATTGATGATCTGTGAGTATAAGTGGGTATGCAGATTGTGAGTTTGGATGTGAAGTTGTTTGACCTGCATACTTTCTTCAATTAACAAACTGAAAAATTAGAAGATTTCAGAGTTGGTCCAAATCCAGATATATTCTTCCTGAGACTTGCATACTGTTGCTCTGCATGTTAATTCTGGTTACCATACTTCTATGGAGTGGGAAACCCAAGTTCCTGACCTTTTTCTGACCTGACAGGAAGGTGTGGCCAGGCGGGGATCGGTCTCTTCTCCCAGGCAGCAAAGAACAGGAGGAGAGGAAATGGCCTCAAGCTGTGCTAGGGGAGGTTTAGGATGGACTTTGAGAGGAATTTCTACACAGAAAGGGTTGTCAAGCTTTGAAATGGGCTGCCCAGAGAGGTGGTGGTCATCATCCCTAGAGGTGTTTAAGAAATGACTGGACATGGCATTTAGTTGACATGGTGGTGTCCAGTCAAAGGTTGGACTCGATTATGTCAGGGGTCTTTTCCAGCCTAATTGATTCTGTGAAATGAGGAACTGTAGGTGATGGAATCTGAATTATCTGTGGTGAGTTTTCTTTTTTTTTTTTTTCCTCCCTTAAACTTACACTAGTTTCTGGTAAGAAACAGAAAGTCATCAGTAGATCTCCTGTGTACATGCTTTTAAAAATATAATTTTTTTTTTTTTAGGTTACACGTGAATAGAATTAGGAAAGTGCTTTGGAAAGGGACCCACTACCTTGTGGATCATCCTTAAGAAATGTGTGTGTTGATAGCTGAGACTCTTCAGCTGCCACAAAAGGGTATTTTTGCCTTTCCCCCTGCATGTGTGCATTCAAAGAGAAGAACAGCATAGTCATTTTGGTACAAAATAGCCTGTCACAGTTGGAAACTTTTTACAAGTTGAAGCTGATCCTGTTAAAGGAGTTACTGTCCTTAACTAAGCAGTCAAACATATCCTCAGGCATTACAACATTTAAATATGTGTTTAGTCTAAACACTTGGTTTAATACTGCCACTATAAGAAAATGCTTTTTGAAAATAGAACCTAAAGAAAAATATAACCCTGGTTATTCTTGACAGAAGTGTGTTGGTAAAGAGAAATACCATCTTTCTTCAGGTATCACTCTTTTACCTCAGTCCTCTGGAATTCTTGAAGCAAACAAGTAGTGTTCAGGAAAAACATTGATATGTTATTACAGAAGTTGTTTTCATTCCTGAACAAAAGTGCTCTCCATTACCCTGTCATGTAAGTGTAGTATAATATTATGCAGACTCTATTATTAATGTTACTTTCCTACAGGTTAAACCATATCTTTGCTCACATTCATCCTGTGGAGCTCTGAAGGCAGAGGATTAGTGAATTTAAGGTTTAAATATCATAGTAATAAATACCTAATTAAAAGGAACCAATAATTTTGTGGTTTGATTGCCTCTCCTCTCCGTAATAAAACACATGAAGCCCCAAACTGAAGCAGAGCTTTTTTGGATGTGTCTATGGTAGATCTGAGGTCTAAAAGGATATTTGTTTTAGCTTTCTGTTTCTTGCTTCCTCACAAAAATTTTCATAAATATAAAATACTTCATTATGTTCTGTTGCTTAGTACCAGTTTAGTTCAACTCCAAAGGCTTTGGTACTCAATCCAGGCAGAGGGAAACCATCTGAGATAATGCTGAGATTTCAAACATTAAATCTAGGAGCATTGTCAAGATGGTTTACACAAGTTTATTCATAAATAGGAAGAAAAGCATTTACATTCTGAACTCCTCTTGCTCTTAACATCAAAATATTGCTAGAGATTAAAAAAATACTTTTTTCTGCTTCAGAAAGCTGCAAAGAATTTATTTTCTGGGCCAAAATTTTGTTCTCTCTGTAGCTGAAGCTTAGTCACACATACCTTTTGTAAAAAAGCAGACGTCTTGGCCTAGCAGTCAATTGAGAGGTTTACATAGAGGAACAGGCTGGAAAAAGGGAGCCTCCCACTTTCCCAAGTTCCCAGCTCAATTAGGGTGCACCAGTTAAAATGACCAGTTGCTAAGAGAATCTTCACTTGGAGGTCAGTGGGAAAAAATTCAAGTGGGCTCATAAGAGGGCACGTTAACACTGTGAGAATTCAGTCTCTCCAATGTTCAAGTGCTTCAGAATTAGCTTCCAGAGCCAGGTTTAAAGCTGCCTCATATTTTCTGACAGCATCTCCTTGAAGAAAGGAACTTGTAGGACCCTTCGTGCCCTTTGAAAGAAAAAATGCTAATTGCAAGATAAGTAGGAGTATTTCTGTGATTGTTCTGGTGTTTTGATAAAATTTGGTACTTCTTTCCTTCTTTCCTTTCTTGTTTCCACTTCTGCATTTATTTGAAATTTAGAAGTAGTAGGGGTGGTTAGACAGGGGCAAGATCTGGAATTTTTTGGAGGATCCTGGGTTGCGTAGATTGAAACTTCTGTTTACTTGTGGGTATTCTGTGCTGTCTCCTACTTAGGCCTACTGCAGGCAACCAACATTGTTACCTCTATTTATCTGTTTTTAGTAGTCATGCCCATATCTTAGTTGGCAGTAATAGGAATACCCTTTGTCATTTTCCCCAGAGGGAAGTGCAGTGTGAGATACACTCTGAAGGGGGCTGCTCAAGGCCAAGGTTGGATGACATGCTGCTTGCCATGGAATGAGCTGCCGTGGTTCCTACCTGTCCTGCAGCTAAAAGGCTTCAGGCTCTAGTATTGTCTAGCACCTGCTAGGAGTAGTAATGGGAAGGGACTGACTCCTCCTCCCTGCTTTTACACACACTACAGAAATTGAAGTAATTTTTGGCCATTGTCCATTTTGAAAGTGTATTTGCCCATGGGTTTGCTTTTTTAATATGGTAAGTTAAAATCAACATTGGCAAGATTAAGTATTACTTGGAAGTTTTATGAAATTGGCAGCTTGTCTTGAATGTTTGAGGGACTGTACAATGCTTTACTGCTGACTGCCAGAGAGGACTGGCTGAGTGTTTCAGTCTTGTGCAAGTGGTTGGAGGCTGCTTTTCACCAAGTCTATTAGCCCATGGAGAGAGTTGAGTCAGCCCTTCAGTCTGGTGAACAGCTGCATGGTATTACAGTGATGCATACCACATATTCCTTGGCTTCTAAATGCCTATGAACCAAGCCTGTTCTAACACATGACTGAGATATGTAATTTCCAGTTGTGAATTTCTCAGTTGTCTCAAGAAAGAAAAAAAGAAATATAATTGCTTGCTTTTATGTATGCTTTTAGAACATTACTTAGTTAAGCCTTGCCTACTCATTCATCTCACTTGATGTTTTGTCAAGGACCCTCAGACTGCTTCCTTCCCTTGCAATCTAGTTCTACCTACCAAAACAAGAAAGAAAATGTTTCCTGTGAGTCAGTCAGCAATTAAGGTGCTCACATGAATAGTAGAATCTACAAAGAAATTACTGTATGTTTATGTTGGATTTGTGTCCACATGCACATGGACATACACTGTTTGCACCGGTTATATAAAGGACATCACATTTGGTTTTGGGATTTCCAAATGACCTATAGTTATTTGCAGAAAAAATCCTTTGAGTTAAGCAGCCAGCTCACATGCACACATTTACTTTCTTTGTTTCCATTAAAGTCAGAGGCTTGTCGAGCCTCTTAGGAGTTTAAGTTACTCTTGACAAAGGTGATAAAAGAACAAAGTGGTCCAGATGTACTCTTCATGTACAGAAATATTTGAGGAATCTTTTTTTTTTGCCTGAGTGGCAGCAGGGAGGTGTAGGATTCTGGTGAATTATCAAGCCACATTGTATATCACTGTGCTTGAGACATGGATGTCCTCTGCTATACTGTCTCTATCCTGCTTGCTTATGATGCTTGGAATGCAAAGGTCATTTTTCTGTAGACTCCCTCTATTCTGTGTGGGGAGGAGAAGTCAGCTCAAAGAAAAAGCTGAATTTCAAATAATTCCTGAATACATTGCACTCGGGGTTTTTTTATCCTAATAAAATGTTCTCTGACTTTGGCATCTCTTGGGGAGGGGAAATGGGGCAAGGCTGCAAGTGAGTCACCAGCAGAAACCTTCATACGTGTCAGACTGTGTGATTAGTGTTGTAGTCTCCTAGATGGTATCAGATCCTGAAGCCAAGGTGTGTTCATGTTTCTTTGGCTGAAGAATTTTTGATAGGCAAGATCTGAAGAGATGCAAATGTGGTGGAGTGACAAATCAAGTTAGGAAGATGCCTCTAACTGTGTTGTCTTGAATAGATTTAAGCAGAACTGGCAGAGACTCAGATGTGACATAAGTTGAGAGTGATAAAAAAGTGTGGACCAGAATATGTTTTTCCTAGAGAGGTCAGTTTACAGCTTGCTGGTCATACCTAATTTACTAAAATAGTTATTGTGGCTTGTGGTCCACTCTCTATTATCCCTTTTGTTTGAATCCCACAGCCATTTGTCAAGTTGTCAAAAGTGTATCCATTGCTTAAGTGAAATGTGAGTATCCTGTTGGATATGACAGGGTATATGTTTGGAAAGTGATGGGGATGCAGTCATTCTGGTCAAGATCAGCTCTGCTGCTTTGAGTAAAATGGGAAAAAATATGTATGCAACCCTGAACTGGCTAGAGATCTGCGGAAGTCAAACACATGTCCAGGTTAGGGGCCTGAGTCACAAGGAAAGTAATATGCAAAACCTTGCTACAGGTCTAGATTTGGTATTAAAGTTTTCTTGTATGCATGGCTCTGGTGAAGTGGCAGCACTTCAAAGTCTATATACTAATTTAATTTCCTTTTTTTTTTTTTTCTGGGATTGAAGTATTATTTCCCTGAAATTGCTCGTTACTGGAGTGGTTTTTGCCTGATGTTTTAAGATAATATTTTTTTTTTCCTGATGAGATTTATATTTGGACTACCAATTAATAAAATGTTCTGAGGAGCCCTTCTAGTCTTTCATGTTTTTCATGTAGCCATGTATCATGGAGCTCATAACTTGTTTGTTTATTTAGTGATTCTCATTCTAATTTTGCTTGGGGCTATTCTTAATGAATGGAAAGCAAATATCAGAATAGAGCAAAGGGTAAAGATCTGATGACAACCTGTGGAGTTGTGTTACGTTCTGTTAATAATAGACATATAGGACTTAGTCTAGGAAAATTTATGCCATAATCCAGCAATATAACCAAATTCTAATTTGTTGGTATATAAAAAACTCCTTTTGCTTCAAACTAGTTAAAAGTAGAATTAACTTGGTTCATTCTTTTGAAGACACTTTAAATATCCCTGACAGTTCCTGCCTAGTTCTGTTTGACCTACAAAATTTTAGGGATAAATAAGAATAAAAGACCTGGACAGCTATTGAGAATAAGGTGTCTGTTTTGACAGTTCGGGGGGATTGGAACTAGATATGTTTAAGGCCGTTTCCAACCCAATCCATTCTATGATTCTAGGACATTACTCTAAGTGCCTGAATGTCATAAAATTAACATAAATTATTAGACAGCTATTGAATTTACATGTATGTTTGTGTTATAGTGTGTGTGTGCTGATCTGAATTTTTTATTTCTTTTCCCAGGAGAACGTCTTGTTTAGTTCTTTTCATGGCTTGCACTGAAAACTCTTTTGATTCCTATGTCATAAATAGCTTTAGCAAAGTATATTTCTAGTGTTTCCAGGTGAAAACCACACATATTTATGTTGTGCTTTCTTGCAGGGGCTGGTGTTTTTTTCCTCTCTTGTGCTGAAGGGGAGCAGATCAGCTTCCTGTTCGACTGCATCGTCCGCGGCATCTCCCCGACCAAAGGCCCTTTCGGTTTGCGTCCAGTGCTCCCAGGTTAATATAGGAAGTATAGAGTAACCAAGTGAAGTAGGAACTTGTCATGTCTCACACCCACTGCTGCTGGTGTAAGAACAGCTTGCAGACACCGAGGGTGTGCAGAGTGCAAAGTGGTTTTCATTCTGAGATGTCACCATACAGATTTATAAGCTGGATGTACCTAGTTTCCCCCTGCTGCTCTGGCTCATTCATATTTCTGGTGGTATTGCTAACTCTAGCCCTCTCTTATTTAACAGTACTAAAAGATGGCAATTTGAATTGAAAGGAACCCTAACTTTTAGTTTTAAACTTACACATTTAACTTGGATCCATGTCTGCATTGCTGTTTTGAGAGTTTAATGGCAAACTAACTTCTGGAGCATTTTGAGTTTATCCAAAAAAAAATGTTCTAAGTCTTGTCAGCCTTAGAAAACTTTGTCAAGCCTCCTCATCACATTTGAACTTTTCAACTTGAGCTTTTTCCTGATATGTGGAGATTAAATTCCTTTTCCTATTTCATGGTAAATGCTGCATGCACTGCAATGGCCAAAGAGGAATTTGGACAGCATCATAATAAACCTTATTGCCTTTTGATTTCAGCAGATGAATTGATTATTGAGTCAGAATGACTCTGTCAGACAGGACAAAAGTGTAGAAATGAGATTGCAGAAAATTACCTGTGATTTGGTGGTGGAATACTGTGGGAATAGGCTGCAAGGATGGTGAAGGATGAGCTGGGATTTGTGGAAATACTTAGAGTTTCTGTGTGTTAGACAGTTAATAAGTGTTTGACAGGATTTTATTGCTGTTATAAGATTAAATTAATTGCAGGAAGGAAATGCGATGGAAAAGATTAGATCTGTATGTGAAGCTTGTGAAAATAAATTATGAAAAATTAGTTATTAGCTAAAAATTAGTAAATGCAGTAAACACAAGGTTCAGTTCATATTGTCTTTCTCTTGGTTGTAAGGCAGAAGTAAATAATCAAGCAGAATAGTGGACAAAAAAAGTCATTCTTGTGTGATGATATATGCTTGCATTCAATTAACTAGAGTGTTAAAAAAAAGAAGCAAACACAAAAAACCTAACAACAGAAACAGTGTTGATTGTGCCATTTTAGATGGCACAATCTTTGAAGATTCTTTTTTTAGAAGCATGTAGGAGTAAATCTGTGTTCACATCTTAGCACTTCTTGTGTTTGTGGGTTGCTGTGCCACATACCACAATCCCTTCCCTCCATCAGGAGCTCTGACCTCAGTGAGGTGCATAAAGTGGATGTGGGACATCCTGGGGAGTATTTGGCATTTTTTGTAAGAGAAGACCTCCTTTTGGAGGTCTTTTAATTTCTCTTCTGTGCTTGATGGACTTGCCATTAAAATCTCATCCACTTGATTTCATCTTGTTTCCCTGGACAGGAGAAGTGTTTTGTAGACAATTGTGCTCATGTTCTTGCAGACTCCTCTGCCTTTATGTATCCAAGCTACCTTGAGCCCTCTAACTTTTATTCCTGTGTATTTTACCCTTGTCTCTTCCAGTTTGTGGTCTCTCCCTATGTACACATTCCTTCATGGAAAAAAAAATTTTTTTATGTTCTCCTTCATTTATTATCCCATGCAGAAGCTTGTACAGATCTGTTTAAGGCACATGCACATGTACAGTTCTGGTGATTCATCCGTAAACTAATTTTCCTTATCAAATATGTTGTTACACAGAATGTACTGTATTGCTTTAAAAGGTTAAGTCTACCAGCTGCACACTGTGTCTGTCAAGTATTGAAATTCACTCAACCTTTTGAAAGCATCCACTTGTAAACAGATTAATTATCTGTACACTTCAGGTAACTAGATCAAAACTTCCATATTGGGGATTCTGTCAAGAAATGTCTTGCCTGTGTAATTCATGTTTACTGCAGTGCAGAATGCTACACAGCCTCAGCAGTACTTTATGTATGCAATGTTCTGCTTTTGTGCAATTTAAAAGCTTTTAGAGAAACCTTCTCTTCACAGTTTGCTACTTGAATTTGGCATCTTGCCTTTGCCTGTACCTTTCCAACTCAAACATGAAATAGGCTTGAAGTGCTGTGGTATTTTCAATCAGGGAAAACACACAAAGGGCAGATGTACAGAGAAAGAGTGAAATAGGGTAAAAAAAGTCACGGTGACAGTGTTGGACACCAATGCCCATAGCACAAATATAATCCACAGATGTTACGGAATCAATGTGTGTGTAGTCTGTTAAAAAGATGAATGAATGACACCAGTTGCTTCATGTGCAAACAGCTCAACCATATGGTTAAAAGGGGTGCTGAAATATTTATGTGTTAGCATGAAATTAATAGGAGATGGTAGAGAATGGTTTGAAGAGGGCTGAAAAATGACCAGTTTTCTTACTTGCCATAGTGATTCTTGAACAAATGTAAAATACCCAGTATCCAAATGGAATTTGTAAACTGGGTGTGCAAGGGGTGTTTGCTCAAGGACAATATTGACATCTTATTTTCAGGATTGTAGTTTTAAAAACTGTACCTTATTTCTAAAAGCATGATGTTCTTATCACATGGATATGTGATTACTGTACGTATTTTATGATGTCATCTATAAAATATGCAATGAAAATCCAATGCAGTGCAACTCATAAACTTGACTGACAACTGCAAGGTATCACAATCTGGTCTAATCTCTCAGCGGACCAGCTTTGAGCAGCAGGTCAGACTAGAGAACTCTGAGATCCCCTTCAACCTGAATTATTCTGTGATGTTTTGGAAATGAATCAAATTACTATTCTCATGATAAAAAATAATTCTGTTATGTGTACATCCAAAATAAAATGGAGAAGGAAAAGAGTATTAGATGTTTTATGGTTTATTACTTGTTGTACTTATTTTGGGAGTCCATTAATTCTTCAGAATTGTACCAAAATAGTCCTACTGATATCTTCACTAGCAGATTGGAGGTTTTGATTTGTTAAAAGCTGCATGATCCGGTCTCGTAAACCACCCCCTTCCCTCCCTCCCCCCAAGACATAGAAGATGGGAATGTGAAGGTCATGTAGGTATAGGTATCTAGATGTTTTTAACAAGTGTATTGTATTTTAACAAGTATTTTAAATAAAGGACTCAAATGAGTGATGTAATGACTTTGGATGGCTTGTTTTCCCCAGCTACTAGTTGGAAGAGAGCTCCTGTAATTGGCTGCTGGCATGGTCTCTTTTTCGTTCCTTGAAGAGATGTTTAGAAAACAGTCCAGAGAATTTTACATTCTGTCTTGACAGAAGTCTAGATATAGACTTGGTAATGAATCACTGATTGCATGGTTTTTAATCTGTACTGAATTTGCATGCTTCTTATTTGAGAAATGTTTATCAGGTGTGTGTTGAGCTCCTTTTTTCACTAGCAAGGTTCATGTTGAATGCCAGAACTGAACACAGCAAAGGCCCAACAGCCCATCAGTGATACCTTCGATCAGTGGGCAGAGCAGTACTCTCTATATCTGATTATGTGCCAGTCTAGTCCCGCAGTCTGGAAAGACCCCAGGTGTAATGCTGATCATCTGGATGCTCTCTTTTAATTTTGGAAGCTTTTTCAGGCTGCTTTGTGACTGAGTGGAGAGTGTACAGTGCTGCTTGCTGAGAATCCATCTGATGCTCTTTTTGTTGAAGCTTGATACACCTTTGGCCATTGCAAGACAGCTCTGTGGCTGCCTTCTGCAGTATCTGTACCAAGTGGATCCTCAAACTTTTAGGACATCTTTTCATTCCTCCAGACATCTTACAAGGTGTGGAGATGTTAGCAAGAAGGTGAGGGTCCAGGCCTGATTTACAAATGTGCCTATGGTTACACAGGAAGAAAGAAAAGAGATTTTCAGCCTAATTTACCTAATTTTGTTTAATGAAGTAATTAACCAATGTTGCATTTTAAAGATGCATCTAATCCATTAGGTAGCTCCCGACTGAACTGGATACAATACATTTTTTCCTGACAGGTGCTTATTGAACAACCATGAGCTTTGAATTACTGTGTCACTTTGTTCGTATGTTACCAAAGTATTCAAAATCTCCCACGATGAGCAGCTGATGTGGCTTTAATGAATACCCACCAACGTAATGTAAAAATAAAATCTCCAGCAGAGGCATTTTTAGTCCAGCTAAATTTGATGTAATCCTTCCCCTTTGCCCCAAAGCAGCGTTTTAGAAGATTTCAATGACTGCCTCACATAAAAGATTTTTTCCTCATAGCAAGGGATCCATTTTTGATTGGAGATGATAAAACATTTTATTAATTGAAGGACCTGAGTGAATCATGTGACAGGATACATTTGTTAAGAGTCTGGGAGATGAAGGTACTGATTGTTCTTGGAGCTGCTCTCGGATGTTGTGTGGGCAGAAGCTGTCGGAACTTCCTTGGACAGCTGTCATGCTGCCTCTGTCCCCCTGAGTTACTAATGTGGTAAATTGCCACACAGTTGTTTAGAAGTTGTGTTTTGGGCATGCAAAAGGTAGAGGATGATACCAACAGCTCCAACTTCGTAGAAATATGGCCTAAAAGCTTACAAAAAAGGGTTATTTCAACAGCACTCATGCGAGGTCATAGATTATGCACTCCAGTAAGAACTGGTCCCTAAAAAGTGACTGCAGTCCATAGTCTGATCCTGTAGGAAAACCTCCTGATTAGAACTTGGTAGTCTGTAACCAATAATACTGGTATAAGAATCTGTTACTTCTGGTGAGTATTATTGGCTGCATTTTCCACAGAAGTCTGGCTTATTAGCAGAGAAGATAAAAGGCGAAACAAAGACTTGTGTAAGACTGATAGATAATTATTTTTAATATCTACCAAAAACTTAGACTCTGTATATGTTTGTCAGGTTTTGAAGCTATTTCTCTAGGTATTTCCTAGAACTTGCTGAGGAAAGTTCTTCTGCTCAATCTTCCACAAAACTGAGCGATGAGAGGTCGCAGCACATAACTATTAATCCTATTTTATACACACCTTTTATACATAGGCAATCCTTAAGGGGAAATGTAACCAAAAAGTTATCAGTTCTATTGGACAGACAGTATGCCTAGAGGTTTCATGTTGTTGGGTGAAACCTGGTGTGTTCTGTAGCTGTGCAGCTGATAGGGAATTTGGCTTCTGGAAGCAGTTGAACATGCGAACATGTATTTTATTATAAGCCAGTTTTGCAAGATCAAGTTTTTTTTTTTAATTGTATCTTTTGCTGTCTGTAAGAGGGATATCAGTTCCTTAAAAAACTTAGTTGTTGTGTCGGTGCCCTAGTAATGTTCTGAAAAATCTGCATTTGTCAAGTAATCATATTCTGGGGAAAGTAAAAGGACCTTTCCTCCTGACAGTTGTTTGGTGTGGAAAAGGTTAGTGTCTGTTTGCATCTTGGTTTGACCAATTTGCTGATCTGTTATGACAACTTTATACTCAAAATGCTCGTAGAACATATTTCTTGAACGTTTTTTGGACATAGGGCATTTAAGTACGTAGAGCAGAGTAACTGGAGCAGAGGACATTAACAAATAGACTTAGGCAGCAGCTTGTAACACTGTGTGCTACTGAGCAGATCCTTGCATGGGCCTGTCTGGGTTGCACCATAGGTGCTGGTGGCCAAGTGTTGTGTTTTCCTTTGGCAGAGGTCCATATGGAAGCATTGGGGGTTTCGTCTGAGTAAGCAGTTGCACAGGTTTGAACTAGTCAATGCCTAATACAAGTTGTCTTGCAGTGTAAATAGGAATGGAGGCCTAAACAAAATAATCCACATTTAATAGTCCTATTTTCTGTTCTTCAGTTTGAAGTGAGTCATGCACTGTTTGAGCTGGGAGACAGAGAGGTCACAGACCCTGTTTGTCATGGGCATTGTTGCCTTGTCCCTGTTAGAACACCTTTGGGTTCTGGTGTATGTTATTATAGATGGACTCTTTGTATCTTGGTTTTTCTGCTCATTTTACCCAGATTGCAGGCTGCCAAAGATGGAAACCTCCTCTACACAGGAAAGAAAGTTAGCAAGTTCAGCACTCTCACTTCTATTCCTACCTAGGGCAGGTCAGAAAGTGAATATGGTTAGGGAGGAGAGATGTGGCAGTTTGTTTCTTGGGGTAATTAATAATATAGGGCACTCCCATGGAGCTTCAACTGACTTGGTAGTGCTCCTTCCTCCAAGTGTGAGCTTGCTTTGACTGCTATGCTGACAATATCAATACCAAGTCTTTTAAAACTAAAAGACCTGGGATGAAAATGAAACTTTTCTTTCATCTTTACAACTGGTTTTTGTCCTACTAACTCAACCACAGCAATGTATAGCCTTTTTCATCCTTTCCCCCCCTCTTTTTAAATGACTCTGTGTTTTTGTGGTGTGCTTCTACTACCCAGTTGATCAGATATACAAGAGCAGCAGTTGTGAGGAAGCTAATCTGTTTTCTCTGTCATTAATTACTTTCCCTATGTATTAATAAGAACTACGGACGTTTCTGATGATAAACAAGTTAGCAGACCATATCCTCTGCAACCGCTGAACATGGTGCACTCATCAGTGCTATTTTGAAGGAATCCATAAGGTTTCTCTTGGGGTGATGGTTATGATTACTTCCAACATCTGGTTTTATTGTTGTGCCTGCTGGAAACAAAATGATTTAGAGGAAACTGGGCTGTTTTACAGATGAAACTTCTTCCACGTACTGTTTAACTTTTGGTTTTTCTACTTATGTTGGAATAGAATCAGCCTTCTTCAGTGAAAAAATTTCAGCTGGAATGGCAAACTCACTAAAATGTATGGGGAAAATCCATGACAGTACATTTTAGGAGTGGTTTATATCATTCTAAGTTGTCTTGTATTAAACATGAAGACAGAGAGCCACCAGGTTGCTTATTTTGTCTGTGATGTCTGAACTTAATCACCTGAACATCAAACTTGAAAGCAAAGTCTTTGTAAATAGATTATCTGGATTGGAAGCTGTCCGTTTCATCACTATGACTCTGACTTTATGATGTAGATTTGTAAATTTCTAGGATTAAAAATTTGGTCTTTCTTAATGTAAAAATTCCCAGTGAATTCCAGACAAATTTTACATGGGTCAAATTAGTTTTCAAGTCTTCTAGACTTGCTGGATGCCAATTATTTCTGTAGCTATTGACTTTGGTGCTGTGCTTTTCAGTGTTTTGTTCCTGGTGGTAAGTATTACAGATATTGGGTATAATCTCTGACAATCTTTGACACTTGTAATTTTAACTTGGTGTGTAGCACATGTCCAGGATGTGCTTGAAGTCAGATTGTCCCATACATTTTTCCAATCAGCATTTCAAACATAGAAATTGACCATAATAATGTCTTTTTTTTCCTTCCTTTTTAAAAAATGATTTTCCATGTTTCCTCCTTTATTTATTTATTTATTTTCTGTTTCTTTTTAAAGATCCAAGTACTAATCCAGCCTATTCAGAAGAAAGATTGGCTCATGAAGCTTTGCAATTAGAAAAGCGCTTGAGCTTGCTGTCCCATACAAGTCGCCAAGGTAGTGGAGGTAAGAAATACCTTTAATTAAATAAAAATACATTATGTTCCTTCCTGCCCAGGCTTTAAAAGTTGTATGGCCTGTGTTATAGGATGTGGAACTTACAAGAAAAATTATAGAGAAATGATCAAGACATTTGATTTGTTATGCTGCTTGTGAGGCAGTTCTTTAACAGCATTGTCTGAAGTCCTTTGATGTTAATTGGAGGTTTTCAACTCAACAGACTGAGTTTTGAATCAAATACTGTTAACCCAGGAAAACCATTTAGTATGCTGAGTCCTAGTGAATCTGTGCATGTAAAACTTAAAAAGAACTGTCTGCATCAAGTCTGATACCTGCTTAAGTACTTGAGTCAGTCCAGCCTGTGAGAGGGACTCACTTGTATGGTTCACACATCAAGCTTAAGGCAGATTTTTGCAGTAAAGCATAGGACTCCTGTGCTTTCCTCTGCTATCTGTATGTGCCTTTTCTGGAGCTGTTAATGTATCAAAGTAGAATTAGTGTCTAGCACTGGATCTGTAAAAGGGGCTGTGCCCTGAACTGCCATTTGAACTGTTTAATAGCCGAAGTTGGATCATCAAAACATCTGCTTTGCTCTTGACTCTGAAGCCTACATGCCCAATAATGTCTCTGTGAAGAGCCTCAGGAACTTAATTATGTGCTTATATACATGTCCATGGCTGCTTTGGCCTAGACACTGCTGGGTAATGTGGTTTGTGACTGAATTCCAGTGAGGCTTCCTGAGGTTTTTCTTTATCAGCATGTAACTACTAGACTTGACTGAATTGATAGAAAACAAATGAGACTTGATAGATAAGCATGCCTGTTTTATTTTTATTCCCTCCCTCTGGTCAGAAGTCATGGCCCAACTTCATATAGAGTTTCTGCCTTTGTTTTCACATTGGTTTTATTAAGAAAAAATAAAATAATTGTGGACTCTGTGTTTGCTACAAGAAGGTGTTTTTGTATTTGTCTGGTTTTGTATTTTTTTGTGTGATGTTTGTGTTTTGTCCTTGTACCCTTTCATGCAATGTTCAAATTTTTTCTTCCATATTCTGTATTTGATGGCAGTAATTACCTGTTAAAATGCCTTTCTTGCAAGTAGCATTGAGGAAAAAAAATCTTGTAATATATGCATAAATGGATCACAGGAAATCTTAGATATAGATATGAAAAAGTTTTTATAACAGTATTATTTTCATTTTTATCCGTACAATGATGTATGGCTGTATTTTGGTATATTAACCCAATTAACTGTATGACAGTAAATTATGTTTGAAAAGGGGAGAACTTGGTGCATAAACTTTAAAAATTTAGCCTTGAATTCATTATGTTCCACAATGTGGTAGGGTTATGTCAAGGTAACATACCATTGCATTTTATTTTTCCCGTGAGGCTGTGAGTTATTGCAGGAATTCTGGCTTTCTGACGAGAGTTCCACTTACAAAAAGCAGATGGAATCTCAGGGCCCTTTCTGTTTGTACATACTTGCCATGCTTCAGTCTGTTGATTGTGTTTGAAACATAGGTTGATGGGTTTTCATGTTTTCTAGGAGACGATAGGAGTCTTTCAAGCTCGTCTTCGGATACCAGCCACTCAGATGTCAGTGTTGGGAGCAGGTTGACAGTGTGGCCTGAGCAATCTTCAGCCAGCACCTCTCAGGAGAGCCATGGACTGGCAGCTGCAAAGGGTATTCACCTGGGAGAAGAAAAGACCCTTCCAGAAGGGGCACGTGGCACCACTAAACCCCCTCCAAAGCCCCTCCGGTCCAGACAGCTGCAGGAAATAGGCCGTCAGAGTTCTTCTGACAGTGGAATAGCTACTGGTAGTCACTCTTCTTACTCTGGGAGCTTCTCTTCCTATGCTGGGAGCTTGGACATTTGCCATGGTGATGAGTTTGGATCATTGCTAAGCTTGCCATTGAACTTTCCTTCAGATCAGAGTCTATGTACTTGTCCTCACAGTGAGTCCCAGAGAGGTGTGGGATCAGAGTATCAGGTTCCCAGCTCTCTCAGACACGTTTATGATACACCCAGGAGTGTGTTACAGGCAGCTTCTAAAGATGTGCAACTGAAGAGTGCAGATTCCACACTACCCAAGGACCAGGCCCTGCCAGCTCAAGGTGCCAGTGACCCAAAACTTCTACTACCACACTTGGAAGCACGGAGGGGACCTGAGCACAGCCAGCACAGAGGGAGGCCTTCATCCTTACTCACAGAAAGCAGCAAGGACTCAAGTGATGAGACATATGTGGATTTTGTTTCAAGGTGGTCAGACACAAAACCACAAGGACAGGTGTCAGACTCCAAAAGTAGTGAGCTGTCACCACCTGGTGGGGCCTCAGCTGACCCCTGTGACACATGTAGACCCCACCTTGGGATGACAAGAGCTCTTTTTTCATCTTGTCCAATCTGTGGTGGACTAAAGGTAAATACCTAACACTGAGCAGATGCTAACGAACCTTAGTTAATATAGCATGATTAATTTAAAGTTACCTAAGTTGTAGGTCATAAGTAATATTGTTTCCTTTATACTTTGAACACGTAATAACTTTTTGGGTTGTTTATGCTCAAATGGAGAGGCTTAGCACATGGTTTCCTCAAAATCTGTGCCTAGTCAAGGAAACACTGAACAATACAGACCACAATCATTACTTTTATATTGGACAATTTTGTCTTTGGGTACATGTAAGTGAAAGAGAGGTTTTGCAGGCACTGGCTTTGTCATATAATGGCAAGCAAGCATGGAAGACACTGACCTGTCTTGCTGCTGGTATTTACAAAGAAAGAAGGGAGGTCAAACAGTATGTACTGCTCTTAAGGTGATCAGAGTGCATATTTTTATTGTATTGATTTTTTTTTTCTTTGTCATTGGAGTTTGAACATGCCTTGCACATGAAGCCAGGTTAGCCTAGTTTGTCACTGGGGAAATACAAGATAGTCAAGTCAGCATGGCAATCCAGTAATGTGACTGGCGAATGACAGGTACTTTAGAGCAGGTACACAAAAACTCGTTGGCAGTCTACAAGCAGGACAGTTTATTTGCAGGGAAATTAATTTTTGATCAACAGTCACATAAAGACTTAATACCTAAACTGTGGAGGTTCACTTGCCTTTCCAAACACATTTGCCAGTATCTGTTAACTGAGACTTTGATGTTCTTATAAATTCTTTTTGGACCTGCTACATTCTTATCTTTTTATGGCAGTAAGCTTTATACATTAATTATACATTGCATGAAAATGTATCTGTTTTTATCCATGCTGGAGAAGATTTTTTTTTTTTGTGAATGTGTTTGCTAAACTAGAAGAAGGTAAAGCTGCTTGTATTAGTGAGCTGTTGAAAGGCTGGGAAGGTTAGAGGGAGTGCTTAATTTAGGGAATGTGTGAAGCAAGGATTCAGCAAGAGAGACTTCTGCAAGAGGAATTAAACACTGCCATTGAAATGTGTGCATTTAATTAAATGTGAGATTACATAAACCACTGCTATGAAGAGGGTTTGAATGCCTAGTAGGTGATGTAAGAAAAATTAAAAGGTTATAAGTTTGAGGGATTGTTTTCTTCTCATGAGGTGTTTCATGCATTTGCATCATTGAGTGCCTTCACATGTTTGCAAACTGGAAAGCTCTGTCTGCTTGGGCCCCTTGCCCAGCCCCGTCCCAGCACCTTGGACGTTACTTTGTCAGCTACCTGCAACACTTGGCAGGTAAGGAGGCACTTGTGGGACAGGCTTTCTAAGGTTGTGTCTACACTGGTCAGTAGGATTGGTCATCTTCCAAGACCATCCTTGCCAGCCACCTGCACCACAGGCCCTCACTAGCCCTCTAGTCCAGTTCTGAAAGTGTGGCTGGAGGCAGTGCAGGCGGTGGCGTGCACAGCGGTGTATCTGCTGTTGGCTTCCTGTGGCTGCTGCCTGTAGTTAGGGAGAATTTGGGAAAAATGACCAAGACTTGATTTCTGGAAGAGCTCTGCTTTGGGATTAGAAAGCTCAAAGGTGTCTTTGTCATAGGCAGAGAGGAAAGAAGTAGCTCAGGTACAATTAGCTCACATGGTCTAAATGTTTCTGGGTGATCTGAATTGTTGGTTTAGATGTAAATTTATCAAATTTTACCCTGGGTATCTGTGGAAGATGGGAAGCTGAAAGTGAGTGTTCCACTGGATATCTTCAAAACCCATTAAAAGCTAAATTATGTCATTACTACTGCCTGTTTACCCCAATTACATAAATAGCCACATCTTTTATTGCAAAGTGCTGTCAGGTTTCATGGTGTTTCTAGCTGCCCTAGTAAGATAAGCTGGAAAGAATTTCAGATCTTGTCTATACCTAAACAAATTTAGTGATAAACACTGGTGCAACCTTCTTACTAACTTTTGTTTTTGCATGAGATATGCACAGCTGCTTTTTTTTTTTTAAAAAATCCCATTTATAAGCAGTTGCAAAAGAAGTCTCATTAAATAGAATGATTCATGGGTTTGTTTTTACTTTTGAAAGAAAAAGTAACCCTTTGATGCACTCTCTTGAACTGTCAAGATGAGTTATTTTAGCAGTATTTAATGGATGCTGTCTTCGGCTGTTCTCCTGAGGAGTGCAGTGAACACACAAATCCATAGGCTGTAACTAAAAAATAATTATTACTCCTTGTACTTTGAGTAGGATATATTTAAGTTAGGTCCAGGAGGAGCTGATTTATGGATTGATGAAAACACCAGGTTTTCACGTTTATTCAAATTCATGTTCAAAAGGCTTTAATGTGCTGGTGTTTGGGGTTCCTTTGCAATTTTGAGTTAAGCTGTTGATTAAATTGTGTTAATGGCTTTTAAATGCCTACTATTTAAAGTGACCTCGGTAGAGGAAAGGCTGCAGCAGTAATTAAGGCTGTGAGCATTTGTTTGTTTTCTGCCCTGTATGTAAACTTTGGCAAATGGAGGTTAGGTTTGGGCATGTTGTGTGTGCATGTTGGAGCTCAGCATGTGAAGAGTTGGAGAGAGTTGTGGGATGAAGACATGTGGAGGGCATGGTGGGGGTCCTGACTGGGACTGACTTGTTAAGAGCCACCTACTCTACTAATGACAAGGACGATGATGAAAACAGGGAGAACAGACCCTGCGAAAGTGCCAAGGCTCGAACAGAAAATAGGGCAAGGAAGCCTTTCTGTCACTCTGCATGAAGAATAGAACCAGCATGAAAAGACTTACTAAATATTGTTTCTATTATTTGTATACTGTATTTCATATTAGACATTGGGGACTAAGAAGCAAGCATGCAGGGTGATTTGCTTTCTGTTGTACGTAATAGTGCTGCGCTCAAGATGTCCTTACAAACTTCCCAAGATGTGCCTTTGCTATGTAATTTGACCTAGCTGATTTCAGTGCTGTAGATGATTGCAGAGATGAATTCATTGTCTATTGTAAGTATAATTTAAGCTCAGAGTTGATTGTTACAATTTCTGAGTAAGCTGTAGAGATTTATTATTAGACTTATTACATTTTTAACTACTTAACTAATACTAATTTGATGAATAGAATTTCATGTATGCTTGTTGCTCTGTAACTTCCTTTGATGCTATAGTTTGACAAATGTCAACTTTTTTTATAGGGTGTTCCTTTTTTTTTACACCATCATTGTTTGTAAATTTTCGTAGAAGTCTGAAAAATAAAATTATTTTCCAACTGGTTTTGTCCTTTTCCATCTGACAAGTACTGGGTTTAGTTTTGTCTTGCTTTTTGTCCCCTGACCACCTTCTTCTTGCAAGATGAATTAATATGGAATGTTTATGGCTGTCTCTTCATGCCACTTAGTGTTATATTCAAATCATTGTTGACAGCTCCAAATGTGCCTATTAGTAGGAATTACATTTATGTATGTCTAGGTCATGCTAAACTCATATTTATGTCAGTGGGAGTTCTTGTTTATGTAGAAATGTAGTCATGAGTACTGCTTTGGTAGTTAACTTGCCATGATAGAGGGGAAAAGAAGTTGTCAGTTTGTGTGTGGCTCTTGTCATCAATCTCTATTGGTATTCAGCCACCTACTTAAGTAGATGATTTTAAAATAACCAAAGCCTCCTTGGGGACAATATGGTTCCAAATTAGGAGCTAGTCTACCCAAACCCTCCGTGAGGTAGTTGTATAGCTCCTGCTACCACAGTGCCGGAGCACGCTATGCCTCCAACTTTGAATCTCCCAGCATATTTGTAGGAAGTGGAAATACAGAAATGTTGTGGTTATGATGGATAAAAGAGTTCAGGGGTCTTGTCAGGCAGCGGGATCCACTGCACTGAGGGGCTGAGAACCCTTCCATACACAATATAGGGAGAACTGGCACCTGCCTTGAAGGGCATGTGGATCTCAGTTTAAGTGGGGAGTTGGTTTGGCTAGGTGATAGGATATTTAATTCTTTTATTCTGTCCTGTTGAAACTGCTTCCTTTTTGCATTCCAACTCCACAGGAAGGCATGTGCATGCCTGTACTGTGATCCTTGAGCAGGCTCTTTACTACTGTATTTAATCATGCAGCACCACATCCCCCTTTCAGGGCTGGTTAATCACCTGCATCCTTGGGTGAGTGCAGAATCTTTGTGTTCTAGAGAACCTGTGAGTATCTGTGTGTCCCTTGTGCGTTGCAGACCAGGGAGAGACTAAGTCTGGGGAAAAGCACAGCTGATGTGTCTTCAGACAGAGAAGGGGCTTGAACTCTAAAGAACATCCTGCATTGAGGTCTCTTTTGCTGTCTTACCTGGACTAATTTTACCAGGATCATGAGCAGCCTGTAGCTGGGTTTGGAATGTAGCCTTGGTTTTCCAAATCCCATACAAACCCCTTAACCCTGGAGTTAGCTGGTGTGTCTCCTCTCATTGTAGATGCTGCTTTTGAAAGTGGTGAAAGAGAAGGCCTGTAAGGTGTTAACTTGTGTGGTGAAATTCAAGAAATGGCAGCTGCATGACTACATGGCCATATCTGTGTAACTGAGAATGTTTTAATTTTTTTTGGCTTTTAATCAAGTACTTTTCTAATGTAGTACTAAAACAGATACTAAAGAAACCACAATGTACTGTTATCTACAACCTTAATTTAGCTTATTTTTTTCTGTTGGGAGTCATTACCTCTTTCCCCAGGAGACTGAAAACCTTATGTGTTTATCTTGTACTGTGTTTATTTCCATGCGTTCTCTGAGAGTGTAGGAACATGATTATTTGTATTTGCACATCTTTTACATCTCTTTTCAAAGATTTTTTTTACAGTATTGATGTGTGGTGCTGTAACATTTTATGCTTCCTCCCACCTTTAAAAAAGCTACAAGCTGTCTAAATTCTCAGCTGAGAAGGATGCGTTCGTCATCTTCTTACAGCATTGTAGCTGCTTGTATTTCTGCTGTAATCTCAGAGCTCTGGGCAGCTGGGCACTGTTAGAACTAACAGGAACAGTTTGCACCTCAGAGGAACCTGGAAGTCAGTTGTTATTGTTGACCTGAATGATGTGTTTGTGAGGTTCCTGTATCTGGGTCTTGCTGACTTTTTGCATGAATTAGAAAACTTGCTTTTGTGCTCTTTTCTTTCAAGATTTAATTCCAGTTGTTTTTCTGAGTCCTGACTGTGATACATGAACCAGTAGTGATGTGCATCTTCCATCACATGTGTCACCACTAAATGAGGTGTCTGCACTGGACAATGGTTTGGCCATCTGGCATTTTACTTACATTGCCATTGTTGTAAAAGGCTCTGAAGGCTCTGAAATTTTTGTGATAAAGTAGTGTTACTCTTCAGACTTTTCAGAGATTCAAATGCATCTTAAAGCCCACCAATTTTCCCACATCATCTTTCTGAAATAGAAGAAACCCATGATTGTTGCTGCGCTTTACAGTGAAATGCAAGTCATTTCTGGAGCTGGTTATGCTGACAAAAGCACCCAGTGCTGTGCAGATCAAATATGTTCTCCAGTTGAAGCTGACAGAGAAAAGTGGCATAAAACAGGTGGATGTAGTATCAGGCTTTAGAGCTAGATTTGTTTTGTTTTCCTCTTTCTGGTTTTGGCCAGGAGCCCAAGTCTATTGTAGAGATGATCTCCATCCTCTTGATCTCATCTCCCATCCAGGTCTCCTTATGCACTGTGTAGAGATACTGCTTATCATCAGCTTGCAGGGAAGGAAGACTTTTTTCTCTTCCCAGTTCACCAGTTAATTTGTACAGTATTATAATGCTTCTTGGCAACAGGCTGCACTCCCAAGTGATCAAGAAGAGACCCAGCTTCCTTTTCCATTGCTGTTGCTGGTAAGGGCTCATATAAGTGACCTGGGTCTTCCGAAGGTTTGCATGGAAGAGGTCACTTAATGGGTAAGAATCTGGATTTCAGAGGTCACAGTAACACAAGAGACATGCCAACCCCCCCAGAGCAATGCAGATCTGACTTGCTTTCAGCCCTGTAGGAGGCTACCTTATCTTTTATCTAAAAAACTTTATTCAAGGTACTCTCCATCTATCATGAAAGAATCCTCATGACTTTTGTGCAAAAAATAAAGGTTTTAATCTAAATTCAGAATAATAAGAGTTGGCACTTACTGGGATCTGGCACTAAGGCGAACAGCCTGTGGTCTGTAGTGGGAAAAGAAGTGCCTGCCACAGAAGCACTGGTAAGTGAAATTATAACAATGTCAAGAGAAGAGAGCATCTTTCCTTACACGAGGGAATGCACACAATGTAACTCAGCAGAATTCATTCTTCTGTACCAAACACAAATGTTGCTGGATTGCTTTTCTGTCAGAGAGCCATGGAGATATTGATAAACCACGGTATTGACCTTCTATCCCCATCACAATGAACAAATGGGAAAATTGGCTTCCTCCCCTAAATACAATCAAGCTGGCTAATAGCTGTTGTTATTACTAATACTGATGGCTACTTCTTCCTCTCTTGGGAGCAGTAGCTTTTCTGAAGAGAGAGAAAGAAATGCTTTGAAGGAGCAGTCATCTGATAATAAAAGCTGGAAAAAATTATTCCCTTTGGAATGTAGGGTTTGTGGAGCTTCTGGTTTTGATCCAGCTGTAAAGGAGACTCTTCAGATTGCTTGGAATGTGGCCAAAATGAGAAAATAGAAGGCTTTTTTTCTCTTTCTCCCCTCCCCCCCTTAAATAGAAATCCATTTCTTTCTGGAAAAATTCAACAGAATCCTACAAAGTGTTAGCAGACACTTTCTATCTTCATTTTCTAAAAGGGAGAAAGGAAAATTCACCTGCAGAGGAAGAAAATACAAAAAGATACAAGGAAAGCATAGATTACATGGAGCTCAGCTCAGGAGAAGCTAATAACTCCAGTAGAAGCCCTGGATTAAGATTCACAAGTTTGATTCCCATATGGTTTATCTCCTTCTGGAAGATCATAAGCAAAGTTACTTTCAAAAAACTTCAACTCCTTGACTTGCATTTCTGAAAAATTGTTTGTAATGTCTGCCAACATTCTATTTTTAAGATTGTGCATTAAAAAGACTATGCAGGAAATATTTTGTTTTGATTAACAGTCAGTGACATCAAAGTAATTGCATGGCTCAGAAGGAATTGGCGAGTGTCAGTAGGATAGCAATCATTTGGATGGGATGTCTGGAGGGCTGACAGCAGCTCACTGTGAGTAGATGAGAGGACTGAAAATTGATGCTCAGTAGGGGTGTGACCTTTCCAACCAACCTTTTTTGACAGAGCCACTTAAAACTGGAAGTATGCAAATTAGAAGGGTGAAATGCGTTCCAGCAAAATTATACAAATTGTGCTTAAACTCATTCATAACTCAGGACAAGACATAGGAGTGGAATTAGTTTTGGTAATTCAAGATTCCCAATATACTTATTACTTAAAGATATCCGTGGAAATACTTTCAGTCTGGCTGATAATATGTCAGCAGAATTACAATGACTTGTAATTACTTGTAATCAGATTACGTCTGAAGGTATGAGTTGTATTATGGCGTAGGCAAGTCCTTACTCTTTGTCATATCCGACCCTATTCCAAGTTTCATTGCTTTAGTCATAAAGAGCAAATAATTTTTCCAGCTATTATGTTTGTGAAATTTAATAATATGGTAACAACATCTTCATATGGATAATTCAATTTTGGCATTTGTTAGCATGAAAATATGTGGCAACAAATCTATTGAATAGAAAATGGGTTATTACCTGTTCCATTGAACCTGCTCTGTGGTTTCATTATACTGAAACCAATTTGAGGAATGAATCACAGAAATATATTTATATGTTCAGAACTGAATGAATGTTTCCCATAGGCAAAGAAGGTAGTAAATGTGCATAAGCCATTCTGATACAAAAATGCCCACCAATTTTCAGGACGGACTGTTATATAAGTTCCTTGAGATTTTATAGCTTGCTTTATTATGCAGAGTTCTGAATGCTTCTGCTGAAGTGCAAGGGAAATTGTCTAGAGGAGAAAGGAGAGGGAATTCTTTATAAGTCCATAAGGAAGATAAGACCGTCAAATTTACCTCTCATGCAATTGTACAGTTCTGACCAAAATGTCCCACTGAGTTCAGCAGAAGCCTTGTGCAGACTTCAGTTCCTTTCCTCTGACACTTCTAGAAGCAAGGCCACTTAAATCAGTGTAGCTAAAGTGTTCACTTCATTAGAGATTTAGGTTACACGTGAGTTAAAATAAATAAGATGGATTTTTGACATCTAAACCAGGCAGATTTCAAACCCTGTCCCGTAGTAGAAGAGTGGAATTGACTGCTCTGGACATCAGGTAACACAGAAAGAATCTGTGCTAAACTCTGGTGTTCTTGCTCTGCCTGGCTTAGTGTTGAATGCATTTGACAAACCTGCCCACTGTGCTATAAAGCTGGTTGTCTATAGCAGACAGACTCCTGGCAGGAGTTTGTGATGGCAAAGTGGTGTTTTGGGCACTGTCTCACTTTTTATAAAGAGAGGTAAGAAGCTTGAGATTTGGACTGATGCAGGAATTTTGTGCAAGGGTTTTATTGTGGCTCTGACCAGCTTACCTCACTTTGTGGTATCTGTATTTGCTTCCCAAGGCTGTTGTCAGGACTGATGGGATTGTGTTTCTACAGGACTTTGGATGTTGAAAATTCTATCCAAGTGCTAAAGATTATATTAAATGCAATGTTGTCCACATGGCAGTGAGAGAGACAGAAAGTTTGCCTTTTAAGAAACTGTGGACAGAAAGAAAGTCATTAGTGAGAGTTGCTAAAGGAGAAAATTAACCTGCCATGATGAAGCACCTGCTCCACAATTTTTGTTTTAGAATGGTGGCAAGTCTATCACTAATTTTTATAACTTCAACAAATAGTTGAAAGCTGCTTTCTTTTTAATGAAAGGCCACAAAGCAGTGGCACTGAATAAGTTATTTCAAGAGAATTTTTTATGTGTGTGAAATTGAGCTTGAAGAATGGTGTCTTTCAAGAACTGCAGTTACTGGACAGAAGTTATGAATGCATGAGCCTTTACACTCAGTTGATTCAGAAAGTCCGTGACTGAGGACATGGCAGTTGAAGATCAGTTCTTTCTAAGAATGGGATTAGCCTGAGGGCTTAGCAATTTTTTAGCATTTAGAAAGGAGCAAGATATCAAGAACATGCTTGAGGATATGCCTGAACTTCCAGCCAAGTTGTAACAACAGAGGGAGGAAAAACCCCATAACGGTACTATGTTTTCTTAATGTATTCTTTTCTAAAATCCTCATGAAGAGGCATATTGCATAAAATCTAATTTTGCAAATTTTTTTGGATGCAATTTTTCTATTAGATCAAAAGCCATTTTGCCCAAACGGGGATTAGGTAAAACTCAGCTCTTCCCCAGTAAGACATGTGAGAGCAGATGACTCTCACAGGGAACTTCTGAGCAGTGTTTTAGGTAGGCAATTGACCCAATTGAGTTCCCTTGGTTCTGGCTAAACTTAGCTTTGAAATTTAGGAACTCTCAGTAAGAACCAAGGTGACACAGTGAAGTGGCAAAGTTACTGCACCTGACCAACTGAGTAAATCCTTTTCAAAGTGTGAAAAAAGCTCTTTTTACCAGTTGCACACAAACTCTTCTGTTTCATTCCTAAATGACACTGCAGAGGGAAGGACTTCAGGGATGCCTTCTGGCCATCCCTGCTAACGTAACAACACTTTGTGCCTTGGAAATCTATCTTA
>NW_008236769.1:10552074-10596817 GCF_000691975.1 Corvus brachyrhynchos | reverse complement strand
AGCTACTGTTGTTTTTCCATCCCCTGTGGTTCAGCTCCAGGGACATTTGATGCATCAATATAACAATACAAAATTTGTGTGTGTGTCTAGAAGTTAGACTGAGCTTCCTCAGGTGGGATGAGGATGTTAAGGTCAAAATAATTGTGATTCCTATGATAAATGAAAGCCAGGATGGAGTGAGTGAATACCAGTCTTATATAGGACTTCTAGGCTGCAGCAAAATGCCTTTACTGCATGCCAGCTCTGCTTGTATGTATTCCTTGGAGTTATCTTTTGTGTCTTTCCATGTTTTTTTTCTGAAAGCCGGGTAAATGAAAGAAAGCAGACCTTGGGACTTTCTCTGCAGCAGTTCAATACCACGCAAGTCCAAAGTGTAGATGGAAAAGGGGCTTTAAAGTTGACTTTGTCCTCCTAAGTCTTGTCACATGAGGATATCAGGGTATTCGCAGGATAAAGTGCAGCAGCCAGCTGTCAGTCAACTAAAATGACTGTTTCAACAGCTGGGAATCAGGGGGACATGAACTCTGGCTGTGTTCCCTCTCCCCTAGCCACATCCTCTGCAGTAGTCTGGATTCTGTGGAATCCTCTGCTAATTCAATGCTGATTGGAAGCAATTTTGAATGTGCTAGAAATTTGAGCCTGGAAAATATTAAGGAAATATAAACCTTTTCCAGATCTGGTTTAATAGAAGGACAGAGGAGTGCTAAGTGGGCTATATCAGGGCTAGTAACTGTATACTTGAATCCCCTGTAGCACAAAGAAGACATTTCCAGATGAAGTTTGCCGATTCATCTCATTCCTTGAGACACAAAGTCAAGCAGAACACACATGCTATAGAGATAACTACTATAGGAGGCTTTGGAAAAAAAACTACAGATATAATTGTGCCTAATAATTTATAGCACTTGCTCTCTGATACAGAAGCAGCCTGGGAGCAGCCCCCATGCATAGTTAAGTAGCTGTATCCTTTGAAGCTGTGCAGCTTAATTATAGTTTCATTACTTTTGACAAACCATAATTTCAGTGATGGGCCAGGGATAAAGAAAAACACTTGTCTTAATTTTACTATTTTGAGCTTTTTCTCCCTTATTTGTCCTTCTACTTCCATCCATTTCTTTCTACTGATGATCACTGATTATATTGTTAATAATTTTTTTTTTCTGGAAGAAGTTGACTATAGCTCTAAATGTGAGGTTGAAAAAGGAGGAAAATGAATATGAAGATCATATTGCAAGGCTTTCATTTTTATTCTTCATAGGCCCATAATTAAGCCCACTCTAGTTCTCTCTCTGTGGAACAGGATGCACAGGTTATAACAAGGATTCTTTTCTCTGTGTCTTTATGTGGAATGGGCTGGAAGGAAGGAATCAAGTAACTAGTCTAATGTAAATTGGCATAGCTCCATCAGCTACAAAACAGGCACAAGTGTATTTTTAGCGCCAGCAGAAGCTAAGCTCACACTGTGGAACAACAGTGGGGAAGTGGAGGAAGGAAAAGACTTTTCTTAGGGCAGTCCCCAGGCGAATGTTTCAAAATGGTAATTAAAGCTTAACATAAACTTTCTCCATATCTAAGAACCCACAGAAGCAGGTTTAATTTGTCTCTAAGATCTGAGATTTCACTTTGCCAGCTTTTGAAATGTTTTCATTTGAGTCCTCTATTTACTGTCTGTCACTTCAGCTGTAGGGTTGTAGTTGAACTCTATTTGCAAAATGGGAACCTTTTCTTCCTGAATAGCTGAATTGGATTTTAAATCTCGTTGAAAGCAGGAACTTGAGTAAAAGGGATTCTTCACGCACTTTTGTGTGTAAATTTTCCATAAATTGCCGCGTTGCTAAGCAGGAGGGCAAGACCACCTGAATCCCTTTGTGAGTACGTGTGCACGTTGGTCCATGTGTTAATAATGGTCCTTCTTGTTTATTTTCACTCTCCAAGCTTCCTGCTTCATAATACTTTTGTATTGACTTTGCCAATCTTGAAATGGGTTAATGCTTTGACTCAGAACTCTGTGGTTTCTATTGGGCTGTGCTGTTCTGAGAAGATGTATCTCAGTATTTCCCATTGGTCAAGTTTTCACAGGTATTTCTGCAGTACTGAGATGCTCTGTGGGGGCACAGTTAGTCTTGTGAACTTTAAAATGCAAAGGAACTGGATCATGTGAGGTGTTGAATCCCATCCGTGAGCACCTTGCCTCTCCTGTTTGTGTTATGTGCTGAGCAAGAAGAATGAGCTGAGAACCACACGCTGCTTATTTGCACAGCTGTCAAATCTGCTGTTTTTCATACCTGTTTGGGCCCATCTGAGCCTCACTTTCAGTGTTAGGGGAGTTTTGCTGGAGTCCCTGCCTTGTGCAATTTTCACTGAGTGCAGAATGAGTGGAAATTAACAGATCTATTGTACAAGGAAGCTCAGACTATCAAATGTGGGGAAACTGAGTGTATTCTAAATATCAAATGTTCTTGCAGAAGTGTAATGCTACCCCCTGTTGGAATTTGGGATATATGAAACATAAACCGGAATACATGGAATTGAAGCCTCTTTGACTTTGTGTACATTACTATGTTTCCATTGCACTTGACAAGACTTCAGAAGTGCCAGGCTCTCTAAAAACAAATATTATTTTTACAAAAAGAGGAAAGGTTTTTTCCCCTCCAGTTATCGGCACTGAATTAAATTGAAAATAATCTTTCATGTTAAAATACAGCTGCAGGCACAAAGGCCTGTCATTTTACTGTATTTCTGTAAGGATACAAATGTATAACCTATTAATGTTTATTTTTATTGTTCATAAACATCTCTCTATAAAGGTCTTGCAACTTCTAACAGAGAAATGCAGCCTCTCTTTGCATGGTTAAAGCTACTGTGTTCACTGTGATTCAGCTGCAAGCTGAGGAAGAGCACTCGTGTTCACCTGTGGAAATGGGACTGGCTGAAGCAATGCTGTGGGTGCACTGCTGGAGCTTCAACAGTCTGGAAAAATGAGTGTTTGAGCTCCAGTGCATGAGCAGTGCAGCGGGAGTTTCGGTCTGTTCCTTAGGAGAGGTGACTTAACAGGAGCTGAGCTGAACAAGGCTCTGGGAAGGGAAAAGGGAATGTAATGTTTCTATAAAAACATCTCTAAGAACCTGACAACACTGTTTTGAATCAGAAAATCTGCTGTGTGTCTTAATGCTTTAACTAAATATTGTTCCTTTTCATAAAACTACAGAACATCATCCGCTACTATAAATCAGGACAGCTCAGCTGAGGAGTTGGGGGGAACAATGTAGATAATTCTAATTACATGGAAGAATTGGTTGTCTTTATTTTGGCCCATATGACATGCTGAACTTTAGATTATTTCACGGTATTTGCCTTCATTCTTAGATCTCACAGTTGGAGAGAAAGCATTTATCGTTTCTGAGCTGAGTGTGGTTTATTTTAATGGCAATTGTGTAAGGAGTCTTTGATGTCCTGAATGGCAAAATGATTATTATGGGATACTTGGTGAAAGATGAGGTAGCGAAGGCGGATGTTAATACACTGTATTATGTACATAGCATCAATTCACAGGTGTAATTGTTCAGGGTTTTGTGCTCTGAAATCAGGAGATGCTGTGACCCCGTTGTTAAGTTTGAGGAATATATCCTGTGACATTTGCATATGGTGTTTTTATTTTTCATGAAGAATCGTTTTTAGTTCCTGTCTTCTAACTCCTCCACCATTCTGGCCGTGTTTATCAAATACATTGGATTAAAATTGGTTTCAGAGGCAATTTGCTATGTCTGGCTTAGCCATTTCCTCTGGCTGGTGAAATTCTTCAGCCTAGTCCTGGCTCCTGCTGCTAAAAGTCCTCCTGTATCATGAACCAGGAGTGAAGTGTTCTCAGTACTTCAGTGTCTTTGTCCTGTGAAGTCTGTTCAGAAGTGTAGATGAGCTCATCTCTTCAGCAATATTCATAATCATTAGTGTCCATCTTTCCATTTGAGTTTCTTATACAGCTCTCCCTAGAGGGTTTGCTGCTGCAGTCTCTCTCTCTGCATACTGTCACTATATTTATCCCTACAAAATCTCTGTGAAATAATGAAGTACTTCTTCCTGTACGGAAACCAGTGTTTCTGAATTTTACCTGTGATTAAGCAGGTGAGACCCTCAAATTCACAAAAGTACTCAATAATTTTGTTTGATCTGGAGCCATCATACCAATCTTTGAGGAACCATAAGAAAATCAAACCTTATGAAATTAGTAAGAAATGGTAAGACAAACCCAAAACCTCAGTCTCATGGAGGTGGCAGAGTGTCTTTATTTATATAAGTTGTAGTTTTGGGCATGTCTCTGTAATCACAAGCTGTCTAGCTGATATTGGTGTTAGGACAGTTTTAGGAGGGTTTGGTGTTGTGCGCTTTCAGACTTTGTTATCAACTTGGAGTATTATTGCTTTTGGCCAGCTGTACATTCTCATGACTTATATTTTGTCTAGCAAGGCTGTAAGCTTGGCTTGTAGCAATGCCTGGAGACAGACACAAACATCACTGATGTGTTTACACCAGGTATTTCATATGCCTTGGATGGTATTGCACAGCTGCTTCCTCTAGAGTTGTCTGAAAACTTCTGTGCATAATGACATATGTGTGTGATGTTAAAAGGATGTTGTTTAGGTTGAAAAGTTAAGCTTCTCACTGTTAAGGAATTGACAGATTTACAGTTGCTCATGCCATCTTGATTGTACCCACACGTGTCCCTCTCGTGCAGTGAATAAGACAGATGTCCCATGGAAAAACTGGTATGTGACCATGTAATTGCGTTATAGTCCAGCTGTTCAGCACACTCCTAGTGTGACTGTCCAGTGTGTAGTAGTTCTAGGTCAGGTTTTGAAAAGCAAAAGACAAGAGCAAATCATGTGCCTTGTTGCTGTGTCAGCTTCCCCATGGGCTCATATACTGTCAGTAGCAGAGCTTGAAATTTGACCCTTCAGTGTTGCAACTGAGACTCCACCATTGGAATTTCTGCTGTCTGGTGGATGGGTCCAGGTACTGGCTTTCGTGGTAGGGAGCTCAGCCAGCTTTTCTTTCTCTCCCATAAATGGATAGCTTCAGAATATGCTAAAGGCAAGTTGTGTCATTTTTGGAGGCAATGATCACATTCTGGTGCCCATGGTTGTATTCTGGGTTGTGTGACAAGCGGCTCCCGGCTGCAGGCAGCTGGGAAGCCCAGAGCAAGAAGCAGGAGACACCTTTCAATAGAAACATATAAGAATTGCAACTGCAGAGGCCTCTGTAGAAAACTTGAGAGAGAGAAGATGGCAATACAAATCTAGACTAGAATTAAACAATATTTTTGGTTGTTTCTCATGTCTTGTTTTTTAAAAAAGGGCTGTAACTTGTAGATGAGTGGAACTTGATTATCCCACAGGTTTTAAGGGGTGTATTTTAATGTGGCACAGCCCATGGCTTGCCAGTGCCACTGTCTCATAAAATAGCTGATGTTTGGGCTTGGCTGAGCAAGTGGGGATGTTTCTGAACTGACTGCAGCAATCTTTCTGTAGGGCGGCAGTTGGCTTGCAACAGATGAAGCTGAGTAATTGGGAGTTTGGGGCTGAAATTGGAGCCCTGCACCTGAAGCATGCTATGGGCAGGAGTTTGTTTCATTTGGAGTTGTTAGGAAGGATCATAGAGTTTAATAATTTTGTATCTTTTGTTCTCAACCTGATCAATTGCTGGGCAAGATGAAACAGCCCATCAAGGCAGATGACCTTTAAAGGTTGCTCCATGTGCCTGTATTTATTGACCTTTCCTGGGAACTTTGTCTTTCTTGTGGCAGCCTAAGCATTCAGGTTTTCAACTTTACTGTGTTTTAGAATAATAGAATATAAGTCATAGTGTTTAATCCTTACAAGGAAAGTACTTTAACTGTCAGTTTCATTAGGGACTGGTTTCTTTTTGCTGAAATATCTGAGCTTTGCAGAACTTTGGACACGATCAATACTTTTTCTCTTCCATTTTCTAAAAGCACTTTAAACTTTTCTTTGTGATGCTCATTTCAAAATCTTCATTCAGTATTTCTCATTGAGTTCTTTGCACCTTTGTGAAGTTTCTGACAGTTCAAGTTTATTGTCACAAGCTATATTATGTGATTGTAATCTGCTGCATCCCTCTACACACAAACTATGTGAGGCAGTCAGAGGGTTGTGATGACGTGCCACCAGCTACACACAGCAGGCAGGAGTGTTTGTTCATTGTTGGAGAAGTCTGCTTCACAGTTTCTGATTTTCAGGGACTCAGGGATTTTGAGTCATGATTTTCATGGTTTTCTCTTGATAAACTGGATATTTTGTGTAGCCTTGTTACTACATAATAGCTTTGAAATGAAGGGAGAGGAGAAAAAACAATCTAGATCATCTCCTCTGCAAAAATTAAGCATTTGACCAATGTTGCAATCAAGCCTCTGTTTATGAGTGCATTTTTGGTATGTGCAGAATAAAAATCTCACAATGCAAATATTTGCTTCTATTACTGTCAGGTACAAAGTCCTGTTTCATAGTAAGAAAGATCTGGGAGCCTCTCATTTATGTTGAGCCTTTCTTTTTCCAGCCTGAGGACTCAGACTGGGGCAAAACTTCCTATTTGTGACTAAAGCAAAAGAGACCTAAAAAGCATAGAATGTTTTGTGCTGGAAGGGACCTTTAAAGGTCACCTAGTTTAACCCTTCTGCAGTGAGTAGGGACACTTTCCACTAGGTCAGGTTGCTCAGAGCCCCACACAGCCCAGTCTTGAATGTTTTCAGGGATGTGGGATCCACATCTTCTCTGGGTGACCTATGCCAGTGTTTCACCACTCTCATAGTAAAAAATTTATTCCTTGTATCTGGTCTAAATCTACCCACCTTTATTTTAAAACCATAATCCTTTGTCCTATCACAACAGGGTCTGGTAAAAAGTCTGTCCCCATCTTCCTTATAATGCCCTTTAAGTATTGAAGGGCTGCTTTAAGGTCTCCCTGGAGCCTGCTCTTCTCCAAGCTGAACAACCCCAATTCTCTCAGCTTTTCCTCAAAGGAGAGGTGCTCCAGCCCTCCTATCATTTTGTGTCCATCCTCTGGACCTGCTCCAAGAGGTTCATCTTTCCTGTGCTGAGGACTCTAACTCTCAGTAGCGCAGAATAATGGAGCTATAAAAAGCTGCCAAACTTAGATGAGCTGAAAGAAAAGCTTTATTTCTAAAGATACACAAAGGGAATTACATAAGCTGTGGCTGATGAGGTGTGTCTGAAATGTTGACACAGTTATCAGGTGACTGGCATTTCATTCCTCTTGCCAGTGATGATGGAGCCCTGCTCAGCATTAAAACCTACAGAAACTAGTCTGCTTTTTCTTGGAAGTGTAGTTTCCTCCTTTTTAGGAAGCAAAATAGGAAACAAAAATATTTTGGCTCTGTGAAAATGCTTGGTTTATATTGAACAGCTATCCATCATAGCCAGTAACAGGAGGAACTAGTTTTAAGACAGTATTTTTCTTTTTTTTCCCGTCCACCTGACTTGCAAGATTCTGGCTCCTTTTTATGCCAAGGAGGTGGGCTTGCAAAGCTGTTCTGGTGCTTTTTGTCACTATGAATCTGGCAAAACTTCTTCTACAGCCTGGAAACTGGGAAGTACAGTATCTTTGCTCTTTGCTGTGGAGCTTATATTACATGACCTGGACTTTTTGGGCTGATCTTGGGCCCAAAGACTAAAACTCCCATAAGCAGCACCAGAACAGGATGATGTATGTAATAACTGGAAAATTCTATAGAGAAAGGTGGGCCTGTTGCTCTTCATATGGGACAGTATTTTTAACTGTTGATTTTTTTTCTTTTAATGAGAACTGGTGTGACCAATCATATATTTCATGAAATATAAAGAGAATGGAAGTTTGAATAAAATAAAATGAATTTTTTAAAAAAAAAGGTGAGAGAAAGGCAAAGATATTCCAAATATACACAGAAGAGGGAAAAGAAAATCCCATTTTGATTGTGAAAAGGATTATGTGCCTTGCTGGTTATTTGTGCACACAGAAATGAATGCCAGGCTTAGGTTCTTTTTAGCTCTTTAGGGCAACCGAGCTAATCTGTGAATAATGACCCAGCATATCAAACCAGTGGCTTCTCCTAACATCTATCATTGAACTCTACCCAAGGTATTTGGAAGCAGAACATAAAAAATGAATGTCATCTGGCTGCTGTCAGATCACTACCAGAGCTAAAATAGCCCTGGCCATGCAGCTCATGATGTGTGATACACGAGTGGTGCATATCCGCTTACTGTGGGTGTTGCAGTGGTGGGGTGGTTGGAGCCACGTGCATCACAGACCCCAGTACTCAGCTCTGGGCCACAGATAAAAGATTATAAGTTAGAAGAATATTTAACTTATATTTATAAGTAATACTATGAGACATGCAGGCCTTAAATAATCACACTGTGGGTTTTTGTCTGAGTATCATAGCAGGCATAACAAAAGCATATGATTTGAGTGAGGTCACTTACCCCTTTTCTCCTTTGATGTAATCACAGGGTAGGTTGAGATATGTGTTATGCTCTGGGTTTGAAAACCATGCACTTACATTTGTACATTATGCCATAATAATTTTAAAAGTTTCTCCTACAGGCAAAACCATGTTTTGCTGTGTTTTGTAGAATTATAAAAGGTCGCTTTTAAGACTGTTCTCTCCTGTGCTTTCTGTTGAGCTGCCTTTGCAGTTGCCACTGCTAGTGGAGTCTCTGCCTTAGATGATTGCAGCAGGAGGCCTCAGAGTTGCAGAAATAATGGAGTATGATGTACTGAAATGGAAATTAGGACAATCTTAATGACTGAAAAAAATCACTTAATAACAAAAGACTGGTTTTGTTTTTGTTATTATCTCAGCCTCATTTTTTTTCTCTAGTCAAAGCTGATTCTTGTAGTTTTTTGTTGTTTTTCCTATAATTTCGATGATACCTTAACAATGTCCTACATTTGATATAATTTCACACATCAAACTCCCATTTGCATTTTTCTCTTTGTAATGTATAATCTAATATTTTCTGAAATGCTGTGGGATGTTTTTTCTCTCTGAAAAATGAAATCTTGGCCATGTTTCTGCTTTCTTCCCCTCCCTTCTACTTTTACATACTTCCTATATTTTTTCAAGTTTCTACTTCTTGTAAAGATTTTTCATTCTAAAATTTTCTGTTTTCTTTAGGGAACAGCAGTATTACAGTCTGGAGTCTTACCAGCTATATCAGGTAGGAGCCATTTAGTTTTTTTTTTTTATTTAAGGATGACATTTAAGTCCCAGGTTGTGATGAGAGAAACAGAAGATTTATGGAAGCAGAACTAAATACTACATTGAGAAGTGTCCTGTTTGGGGTTGTTTTGCTGCTGCAGTTCATGTCTGGCAATTATAAAATACATTTTAATCTATAGAAACTTTGGTTGCAAAGATTAATATATTTGTTTTTCCCTTTCTTTTGTTAATCTGAAGAGGTTCAAAGTTGTCAGACCCTTTATGAAGCTGTTTAGTGCTTTTTCTACTTACATATTCGAAGAAAACTAGAAATTGTTCTTTTTTGGCTGTATTAGCACCAAAGGCAAACTTGATTTTTATGTTCAGTTATTATGGCCAGTTTCCTAAATAACACAAACCCTCAGGAATGAATCTTTACCAGAAGCAACTCGGAGATGCTTCTCTCCTGTCAGTGAAACTATTGATTGACCAACAAAATCACTGATGAGAGGACACTGAGTATCTGGCCTGGAAAGATTACTTAGGCAAAGGCACCTTTGCATTGTAAACCTTCCTATCAGTAGAATGTGTTGGTCACCTGAGTTCCCTGTCTAATGCAGCCAAACTCGTCTGGGACGTTTGAATTATCATTTTGCTTCAAAGAAAACATTTCATAAGTGTTTGGTTTTGTGCACTCCATCTTAGATCTTGGAGAGATCTATGCAAAGAATTTGGTTAGTATTTTGAATGCCTTTGTGTTCCTTAAATAGTTTACCTGATAATTCACCAGATCCATTAAATTTCATAGGTTGCCCAACTCAAATAGACATAGAAAAGCTCTTTGTGCTTAGGTTTTTTATTACTTTTTAAAACCTTGGCAAATATGTAAAGCAGTGTAGTTATGGATACTTGTGTGAACAAATCCAGTAAGGCACTCAGGATCAGGAGGTGTCTCTGGAGAAGGTTAAAAGTAACTTTATTCACTGGTCTGTCTTAGCAGGAGAAAATCCAGAAGCATTTAGCAGATCTTGTTGCTAGTTATTCCACTCAAGTCAGTGGAATTACTCTTGACTTATAGAGGTGTAAGTAGAAGCCCAGATTGGATCATTAATTTTATCTTTCCCTCTGGTACTCAAGTTTCTAGTCCTTCACTCAAACCAAGGAAAGCAGAACACTTACAATTAAAGTGTGTGTAAATACAGGGAAACTTGGGTCTGTAGCTGCATGTGGTGGGCAGAATGTTATTTTTGTATTAATTTCAGTGTCAAGCTAATTGTGAATGCAAACACTATGTGACAAAAAAATCTCAGACTACTCATGCATATGAGAGAGTTAGTTGTTTTGATAAAAACTATCATGGAGCAAATTGGAAATGCAGAAATACAGGACAGATTTTTATATTAGCAGAAAGAGAAGATACAAGACTGAAGAAACTTGAGCAGGTGGGTTTTATTGTCTGGTACACTGGGAAAATACAGTTTAAGAAAAGAACTCTTGTAGGAATAAGTATAAATGCTTAAGGCAAATGCGGCATCTAAAGCCAGTGACTGAAGTCTTTTTTATGGGGTTTCATCTCTCAAAAGTCCTAATATACTGGTACAACTTCATTCTTCAATACTACACTATTTTTCAGAATGCAAAAGAAGCTGAAGTTTTCTATGTCTCACTGCATTTTTATTGTCCTTAGATATTTCATTTTAAAGTTTTGTCTTTCATACGTGTGAAAATTTCAAGTATAATTGAACTTGGCATTGCAAAGCTTTCAAAATAATTCTGTAGCATTTGAGTCTTTAACCTAATAACTGAAGGTCCCAGGATGCTGAGCAGTCATTCACACTGTTCTATTGGACTAAAGGAACTGAATTAGAACTTCACTATGTTTCTCTGTTATGAGAGATTATAATCCATAGCTGAGAATAGCATAAAGGCACACTAACTTGAGGTAACTACTTTCAAAGCCTGTATTGTGCATATACATGGCAAGATACCCCTTCTAGCATGGGTGATCGTACAATGACCCAATACCCAGTTAGAAAATTTCCTAGTGTAGCAGTTTACTTACTCAGAAATACATTTGTTTTTTTTCTTATTTTCATTCAAATACACTGTAGAATGCAAACCCCCTCCTTCCTGGGCTACAGGTGCACAAATGTTCTATCCAATAGTTTTGCTCTTGAATGTCTCAGTTCTGTAGCAAGACATGGAATTAAACAGTCAGGGATCAACTGTTCCATATTTTTCAGTTTATTGGTAGTGAATGTGGGTATTCTCTTTCTGCTTTTAGTTAGATATGCTGAGCAACAGACTCAGCAACTTTAGAGAAACGTGTTTCATTCTAATGGCAAACAGAAAAGTGTTCTAAATATGGCAACAATTCTAAGTTGTATTACTAGATGGAAAAAAACAAGTTGGGGTGAATCATATAATTCTGTTTTAAATAATTTGGTTGCCTTTGTTATAAATAACTTTGTAAATATTGACTGGAAAGAGAGACTGAATTAGATTACTTGAGTTTGTAGGAGGAAAATGTTCCCATTGTTATCATAGCTTTGTGCTACAGATAAAGGTAAGGGATTCTTTGGAGTTGTATGATGTGGGAATGTGTGCTCTTAAGTATAATAGACTGAATTTATACTTATGATGGACCTCATAATACCATGACAGGATAGAGGTTCAAAAATATGATTCAGATTTCTAGATTTCTGAGACTGCTGGTTTCTGGGCACACCTCAGTTTAGTACATTTTGTGTAAGCAGTTCTCATGCGACCTGTACAGAGATTCTCATGACTGCTTGAGAAATCCTGTAGCTTGATCTAGTGGTTGCAGTTTCAGAGATATGTAGGTAGGTCTTTTACTCAGGAACTGCTTACGTGCTTTGAGTTAAGGGATCATGAAAAAGATGCACGTTCAGTGTTGAGAGATGAAACAATAGACTGCGCATTCCTTCGCAGGATGGTGAACTGAAGAGCTTGTGATTATCTTCATTATCTTTCTGGTACTATAAGTACCAGAAAGTATTGTAGGAAAAACAGGGCTGAAGCAGCTGTCTAGCAAGAGCCTCTGCCCTGAGGTTTGGATGTACATCTGTGTATGTCTGACAGGTGTGTACTTACCATGTTCTGCAGTGAGAATCCTTAATCCACCTCAAATCATCGGAAGTCCTTTACTATTCTTACATTTAGCATGTATTTCCTAGCAGTGGTGCTGTTTTTCATTGTAATTTAGGCCTCTGATTAAATATTGTTCTCCTTTCCATTCCATTGCAACAGCTTAGATAGGGAACCTCCAGCTCTTACTTATAAGGGTGCATGATTTCCTTCAAAATATTTGTATTTTCTCAGTTGAGTAGAACTCTGTCACAGCAATCCTGCTTCATGAATGATGTTTAAACCATGAGGCTGTTTTGTGTGGAGGGGAAATGCCACTATTTTTGTCCTTAGGGAAGTGCCACTATTTCTGTCCTTAACTGCCAACCCCTCTCAAATGAGCTGAGCAGTCTGAATCCCAAGACTCCTATTTAGAGAAGGGAGGCTGGGAGCTGGAATAGCTTGCAGAAGTTCTTAAGGACACTGCAGTCCCTGGAGAAGGCATTTCATGCCAGCTCTATACACCGTATTTCAGAAACTTTCATCCTGTCCCAGTTCCCGCAGGGAAGCTGGTTGCCTGGGCATTCCCAGGAGCCAGGCCCAGCCCTGAGTATTTCAACACTCAAATTAAACTTCCCTAGTGGGAGGTCTGATCTCCCTCTACCTCTGTGCCACAGGCTCTGGCTTTGCAAAAGACAGTAGTTGAATGGGCAAGTAACAAATGTGCTCCCAGGGAAGCAGTGCATGCTCATATTGCTTTTTGACTCGTAAATAATCGCTCTCCTTTTCCATTTTTCTCCTTATTCCATAGGAGCAAATTCATCAGCATTGCAACTGACACTCTTGCTCTCTGACAGCCTCTTTCCTTGCAATACCAAACCTACACAATGTTTGATGGGAAATGTTCTGAGGGGATGAATTAAGGAATAAACATAAAACAATGCTGTGGATTGGAATTCAGCTAAAATATCACCTGAATGCTGATTATGAACACTATATCTCTATTAAATTTTTCTTAGGTAGATAGGGACTCAAGGCAGGCAGACAAAAAGAAAGAATAAAATTAAGTATACAGCAGGTGCTGAAAATGAAGTCAGCTGTCTGACAGCTTAGCTTTTATGATGGAAAAATATGCACAATTTTTATGCATTTAAAAAAAATTTTATTGTATACCTATGCAGCCTGATACTTTTATTCCAAGCTTAGGAGTCATCTTGCAAGGAATTAATTGAGAGCAATGCGAAAGAATAATCTGGGCCATGCTCTTGAGATTATTGTTGCTTAGATTGAAAACAACTTACAATTCTCACTTTTTTTCAGGATATGTGTTGTCAGCTCTTCAGATATAGGAAGACCAAGTGCACTCTGATACTTTTATTGAGCCAGTAAAGGACTGTGTGTTGAACAGTGTCCACCACAGATAAGTCATGTCATACTTTATAGGGCTAAACACTGTAATAGAAGAGCATCACTATAATGAGAAACGGATTAATGAAACCCTGCCATAATGTGGCATGCTCTTTCTTGGTCCTGCTTTATTCTACAAGTCCACTCAAATTAATTCTGTAGGGGAAGAAATATAGGAGCTCAGAACAAGTAAGCTGATTAAAATACATATTGTATTTACAAGCTTAATGTTGGCCTTGGTGACTGTCTGAAGTATGAGGGGCCTTTTCCCGGGGGGGAAGAAAACAGTCCATAAAACAGCTATGGGGAAGCCAGGGAAGTGAATGATCCCAGTGCTGCTGCTTCATCCTCTGGGCTGAGCAGATCCAGCAGGTTCCTGTTCTCTGGATGGGGGGTGGCAGAATGTGGTAAGCCCATGCTACAGTGACCTTCTAGTTCTGTCCTTTCTGTATTCCTGATTTACTTCCCCATGCCTTCTCTGACACTGAAATCTGTGGAATTGACATATCCCAGCCTTCTAGAACACAAAGAACTTATTTGCACATATATTGATTACTTCAAGGTTTTTTTTAAATTTTGTTTTTGTGTGTGACCTTCCTTCCTAGCCAGTGTAGATCCTGAGCTTTAGATGTGTCAAGATTTTTGAAGTAAATGTATGTAAAGCATCTTTGAGAGTGTATTTTTCAAAAAACCCCAGACACTGAATTTCCTGCCACAGGAAAATGGTAATAATTCTAGCTTAACACTTTTGCATTTTTATGCATAGGAGGCTGGACTGGAATGGCCCACAGTATGGGAAGATGAATAATAGATAGAGGTAGTTAGATCCTCTGTTATTTTTTGCGCAGACTAAATAGATATCTTTGAGGAGCAATATTTGAACAGTGAGCTTGAATGCATTTCTAATTTTGAGTGATTCTACCACTTTTAAAGTTGTCTGTGAAAGATACAAGAGGCATTTCTGAATATGGTGAAATCTGTAGAGCAAGTAAGTGTTTTTAAGTATCCCCTTCAGCTTTTATGCCTTGCAGATAATGCTATTTGTATAGTAGAAAATATATGAAATTACTTTGAAAATTGAAGAGAACATGCAGGGAAGTTTCATATGGCAAATATACAGCACTGGAAGTCTCCTATTACATTTGCATGAAACAACCTCCTGGTGTACTTGCTGTATTTCTCCTGTCAATCAGTCGCTTTAGCCTTTGGATGCTCTATCAGGCAAGGTATTTGTTTTCAAAGGAGGAGGTGGGAATGCTGCTTGGCTGAGTGGGTCAAAGTTCTTCATAATAAAGGTAGTTTTAATTCAACAGGAAGTGGGAATTTATCACAGAATGTGGTGTTTTCTTCTGTCCTGACTCCTTGTCAGGAAATTTAACAGCCCAGACTGAAGAGTTTGTGACCTACCCCTTGAAGGCAGAGTAGAGGCTGGGCAGTGAGAAGCGATCACTTGGTAAATGCAGCACAGTGTTGTGTGTGTCTCCTCATGGTCATGTAATAATAAGTTGCAAGATTTGAAAACATAAACTGTCTGGGCTCAGTTTATAGTTTATATTCCATCTTCCCTCTGTTTTATTATTTGTTTTCCTTGGCTCTTTCTTGTAGAACATGTGCTGTTAACTCCTTAATTTTGAAGGGTGAGCATAAAGCAATGACTGTAAAGTTAGAAAAATATTTCAAATAGTCGTTGTCTTCACTGAGCTACATTAAACTTTTGAGTCTAATCATATGTAGGAATGCCAAATATCCTGCAGATTTTTTTATTTTGACACATTTTGAATACCTTCTTCCTCTTAGATGTTGAGGAAAATAGAAGAGAAATAACTCTCTTGATGAGATACTCAGTTCTGACAAAGACTTGAGCGAGTTAGCCACACAGAACTGGATGGCAGGGGAAACTGAAAAAAAAATATTCTTAACAATCCTTTGTACAAAGAAAAGAATGATGGAAGGGAGCATCTGTCTCCTGCTGGATACTTTATTTGCTCAGAAATTTATCTTGCTAACTTGCTTTTTCCATTCCTGCGTTATCCTAGAATTCCTAAATAAGAAACAAACCAGTTGATACACCAGCTGAAAAGTAGAAGGAAGAAAATATCTACGTTGATCTCTATTGACACGTGTTTGTATGATGTAGTTCAAAGCTTCAAAAAATTCCCTGAGAGATTTGACTATGTAAATATTTGTTAGTTGCCAGATTTGAAAATGAGGAAAATGCAACAGGTCAAATCCTGAAACACTAACATAGTTCTTTTAAATAAGCTCTGAATGGGAAAACTTTGGCCATAAATGGATTGGAATATCTTATTGTTTTAAATCTCCTGTCCTGGGTGTTCTTCACAAGTCCTAAAAATGTTACTTAAAAATCCATATTTCCTCTGGAATAATTTCTGCTGAATTGCAGTAAGTTTTTGAGGGAATAAAAAACCCAACCCCACATTAATTCTGTGATGAAGCTAGAATTAGCATAAGGCTGTAATCTTTCTTCAAAGTAAGGTGAGGCTTTTGGTTTCATAAAACATATTCTGATGTTCTTAATGCAGAGACAGGATGCACTGATGTGAGAGAAAGGAAGATCAGTTACAGTGAAAATATAAGTAAATCAGCTAGCCTGGGGCTGTCCTATTTTTGCATTTATTTTTATCAGCAGTCTTGCTAAAAACAAAATTTCAAATAACATTTCAAATAACATTGTTAAGTCCTCACCAGAGTATGTAAAGGTTTCTACAATCTGATCTTGTTAGTTAAAATACAAAATCAGATTCTCAGTATGGCGTACTTTAAAATTGAATTTTGTAGCCTTGGATTACCATATATATGCTTTCATGTACATAAAGACAACAAACTAAAGGTTTTAGTTCAGTTGTGCCCTTCTGAAATAGTTTCTTATTATTGTTTTAATCCATTGTCCTCATTAAGTGAAATAATGAGTGGTTTTTTAGGTTTATTTTATAAAACTGTAGGATTAATTTTACAAGCTTGGAAACCATTAGATTTAGAAATAAAATTGTATGTGTACTTTATACAGGAAAAAAAAAAAGAAGTTGCCATTTTCTTTAGATTCCCAGGCCACGCAGTTTTCTTAGATATTTCAGAATATTTATCTTACAGAATTTCTTCATGTTGCATAAGAACTATGGTAATTTTTGGACGCTATTTTAAAAACAATTTGCAGAGCAGTGTCTCACCTGCTCAGAGACTATTCATCAGTTTAGAAGAGTGTTAATTTTATATGTGAATCCCAGCAGCCTGCAGCACATGGCAGAGCCGCCCTGTCACCAGTGGCAGGGTTACTCATACACTCAGCCTCCCACCTGATTCCTGTTCAGTTCCATCCACTGCACAAGAAGTTCCCTCACAATTATTCATGCGAGGAAGTAAATGCCACTCAACTCGATTGAGGTGCCCACAGTGACAGCATGAGAGAGAAGAGATTCAGGGCTGGATGGGGTGATGTAACCCAGCACCCAACAGGTGGGGATGATGCTGATGAGTTTGCTGGTTAAAGAAGGAATGTGTGTGTGCAGACAAGCCACACTGCATGGGTACCACCGTGCAGATTTCTGAGTTGATAGCTCTTGTTTCTTCAAATTTCCCAAATACAGCTGCCTGCTGGCCTGAGTCAGGCTGGGGAAGGGAGACTGGCTGTGCCATCTGGTGTATCCAAGGTGAAGCTCTCCTGGCAGGAACACTGGGAGCATGTTTCACAAGAATGTGCTGTGACCTGGATTCAATCCCCATGGAAGCCAGATACCTCATGTTCCCTTGCCACTGGCCCAGTGTATCCATGTCTAAACATGGGTGGTGGACTGCTGAAGTGTGGCACAGCTTTCTCATTCACTTAGATAGGTTTTGGAGCCAGTCTGATCAGATTTTAATGAACTCTTTAAACTTTGTTGTTGCTAAAGCTACGTTATGGATTGCAAAGGCAACTCCCCACTCAATTCATGTTGCCATTTTACTTCTTAGCTCAGGACAGTTTTCCCTGTGGGGAAGGTAGTACTCACCAAAACCAGGGAGGGACAGCATCCTTAGATTTTATAGAAGGCATCCTTTCTTTCTGAAGAAAGAAAACAACACAATTAGATTTTAATGCCACAAACTCAGGATAAAGAATTTAGCAAAAACTGGAAAAAAAAAAAGCCTGAATGAAGAACAATGACTTGTAATTTTTAGTGTTTTGTTTTGTTTTTTTCTAGATGTTTCAGAAACATTTATTAAAAATGAAACAGGTATTTAGATTCAATGTGAATCTCTGTCTTTGAAAACAGGTGGTGCTTCTGTCATGGCAGCTTCTGGGTCTTTGAAAGTGTATAGAGGGCACAGTCTCCAAGCTGGTAAGTAAAAGTGATTATGAGGTACGTGTGTGGATGCAAATTGAAACTAGTTTAAACTTAAATTATTTTAAACTTCAGAAAATATTAAAGGTAATGCATGATTTGCTTCCCTACTGTAAGTCTTATGTATTTCTTTGGGTTTTTTGCTTTGAGGAGTTTTTGTCAGAAAGGCATTGACAGATGGGATAAGTTTAGAAGAGGCAGTGACAGATGAGATAAGTGACAGAGTATAAGCAGTAATCTTATTCACAACAGTAAAATCTGCCATCACTTTAACAAAGGGCACCCACCAAAAAAAATCCATCTCAGGCCATGAGAAATCCTGTACCCTAATAATAATATGCTGGGAAAAACACCCACCACATTTAAATATACTTCTTCATGATAATGGAGGAAAAAAACACTGCCAGCAGATAGAATTATGTGTATTTGTAATTCAAAATTAATTGTAATGCTTTCATTCTGTGGACACAGCATTTTTGATTGCCTGGTTTGAACTGGGGTGGAGTCTGAGATCGTGAAGAAATGCGGGCATCTTTTTTCAGCTTCGTGCTGGGGAAAGACCGATGATGTTGTGCAGCCTGGCTTCTTTTAAAGATGGTGATTTGCACTTGGAAAGCAAAGTTGCCTTTGTAAGGGCTAGCTTAAGCATTTTCTATGGTTTTTCAGAAATCAAGAAGTTATCCGTCATGCTGGAGGTGGAATTTTAACAAGAATGTTCCAGATGCTCCCAAGATCACCCACGCATTGCTCCCTGATTCATGCATTCAAGATAGTTCTGCTCCCACATTCATGTACAGCAAAATGCACTGTTGATTTCATTGTCCTTCAGTGTGAACAGTTGTAAAAGTGTCCTAAAGTTTATTTCCTTGGTGTTATTACGCTCACGAGGAAATGCTGACATCACTATTACTGAACAGTCAGCACTAGCCACTGTTTATGCTTTCTGAGATTATTCTGTATGATTGTTTAGTTTAGAAGGTTACAAGTCAAAACCAGAAAAGCATATGCTTTGATTATATTGTACAGATTTATAAGTCCAAAGCCATTAACAGTGTTCCTGCATTCTAGGTCCTAAAGGGGGGTATGAGATGCTAACACTTCCTTCAGAACCTGGAACTCCAACTAGCTCTGAGGAACCTGGTAAGATTTTTGCATCAGAGGTCACTAAAGGTTTCTTTTTCCTTTTCCTTTTTTTTTTTTTTTTTTTTTTAATTGTTGAGATCTCTTCTAAGTGTTATTTTTGAAGTGTTGCCCTTTGAACATGTCAGCTTTACATGCACACTCACGCACACACACATATCTTTTATTTATAGTGCTGGTTTTCTTTCTGTGTTATTTATTGTTCATTTCTGAGAATGGTGCCTATATTGGGTAGAAAATATGAATAACTAACACTTGCTGAAAAAAAGGCTGCAACAGCAGTTTCAAATATAACTTTCTCCTTCCCTCTCCAATTACAGTCTTTTCCTTTCTTTGTCCCCTCAGTTGAGGGCCACTGAATTTTCACTTTTACTCTTTTCCTGTTATTTGCTTAACTATCTCTTTTGATTCCTACATTTCCCCCTGTTCTCTTCAAGCAATCGTGATATTCTACCAATTTTTTCAGAATGTTGTAACCATACATTGTTGTCTGTTTTTCTCTCAAATCCTCCTTTCATAATGTTCTCAAATACTGGCCCTCTGACCCCTCTTGGAAGCATCTCCGGCCTCTATCCACCCATAAGGGATTGCTGAAAGAACTGTCCATGGCTCTCTCACTGCACCATGTCTTCATTAGTAGGAACTTTTGACTGTTGTGTGCTTTTTAAATAAACCCTTCTCTTCACACAAATATAGAGCAATTTTCAATATCTAATAAGGGTTTGGGTTTTTTGTTTGTTTGTTTGGTTTTTTTAAGGAAAAATGAAAACCCAAGTATTCCTCTGTTTACAAAGAAAGCACAATTTCTATTGGGACAGCACTGACTGAACAACAGAAGACTTTTCCTTTCCTTCCATTCCAGTTCGCCCAACTTTATCCTTGTTTCCTTGTTTTTTTTCCTACTTCCTCCCTTTGAGAAGAATATTTGACTGTTGTGAGGTTTTGGGTTTTTTTTCTGTTTCTTAAGCTTTTCTTGCACAAAGCCCTACCGATTCTCCATGTGTGGTTTTTCAGTTCTCAGGAAAATCACTTGGCTTGTTTGCATCAGGTATGATGTTCAGCTTCCTTAAACCTGTCAGCTGTTTAGTTCTATAGGGAAGCTTACTAGTTTTCATGCTAGCTAACTTTGAGGATGCTTCACTTACACTTCTGTTACATCACTTTAACAGCAAACAGAAAGACTTCAAAAATTATCTTTTCCTTCATGACTGCTCGTGACTCTGTACTTAAGATTGTCACCTGCTTGCAACTTCTAACTATTTGTGATGCAGATTTTCAGTGCTATGATTTTACCGAGTCCCTTCTTGCTCAGTCAGGCCAAATTCCTTTGAAATACTTTGGACACAACAATTGAAAATAATTTCTGAGAATGATGTTTGATGAAAATATAAAAATCCCTTCTGCATTTGATTCTGCATTGATTCTGTAATTTTGTTCCTGTTCTTGCTTTGCAACAACAACTTGAAATCTGACTGTCAGAGAAATATTTGTATACTTTGTGGGTGTTCCGATGTTTTCTTTATAAAAATCTGTGAGAAAATTGGCCAAATTTCCAGTCTTTTCAATTTTTAGACTGTATAGTAGACTCCTTTGATTTAAACAGCTTAAGCCTGGGGAGATTCCATTATCCTGGAACATGCCCTTACTGTTACCTAACGTTGTGTAAGTTATCTCTGTTATTCATAATACTTCCAGGAAAATGAAAAAGTTTCCCTCAATTGTTAATCACTACTGCTGTTGTCTGGATATAAGAAGTCATTCTTCCCTATGCTCTAAAATGCCTTGATACCCTACTGCCTCTATATTCACATCTCAATACTGTCTAAGTGGGCAAAAAGGAAAAGCAGCAGTTTGGACAAAAAAAGATTTGGTACGAGTTCTTTGTGGGGACAAGGAAGGGCTAAATAGGACAACTTAATGAAAAAGGAGAACCTCAAAGTGATACCATTTTTCCTCTGCACTCTTCTGTTTCAAACTGAAGAGGAGAAAGTGTTCAGTGGTAAGGACTCCAGCTGGACTGAACAGACAGACAAGATTAGCATAATTGAAAGTAGGGCTAGATGAGGTCTTGAGAATTAAACCAGTAGACAAAAAAAATTGTTTTTAAGTCAAAATCATTTCATAGGAACTGTTTCCTAGTCAGTGTTATTCTGTGTCTTTTTTTTAGAGATTTCTAGAAAACTCTGTGGGATTTCCTCTAGTGTTATGATCTTCACTATTTAGAAGGGTTTTCCCACTATTTTTTTTTTACCTGCAATGAAAGTCCTTTAATACTTTGTTGTCCCCACTTGTCATCATTCTTATCTTTTTCAATTCTGCACAGGGAACCTGTCAATGTTGTCTCCTCAGGTTTGCTTTCCCTTTGCTTGGAAAAGCTCTTCAGTCCCTGTTTTCAGGACATGCTTTAGGAGCCCCTGCTGATTCTGCTTTCCCTCTTGCAGATGATACAATAGTTCACATCTTCCTAGAACAAATTACTTCATATAAAGCTTTACTAACCTAAGGTAGAGCTGGAAGCCTTGTGAGGCAGTCCTGCTGCTGGAAATGTCTGCAGAGTGTTTGCTTTCTGCTACAACACAGCAAGATCCCTGTCTGTGGTCTATGGTCTTCTGCATAGATCCTGACTTGATCAGTGTTTCAGGATATTTTAAGTAGAAATTTTAGTCTTGTCATGTCCCATCTACCACTGAGGAATGTCCTGTTTGTCAAGCAGAGTTATTGCTGCTCAGTGTTTGCTTTCAGTGTCTCTGTATGAACTGGATCATTGCAAACAACACATGTTGTAACATGTTATTTATTTCAGAAGGGGCAGTAGGTTATTCAGCTGATATCCCTACACCAGATCGACCCCACAGTGAGACAGCCACCTATGTTAATATTCCTGTCAGCCCTACTTCCAAAAAACAGCTTCACTACATGGAACTGGAACTTCAAGAATCTAGCACAAGCATAAGAGGTAAGGAAGTCTATGATACTTTTTAAACAGCAAAGGATATGCAGAATGTGTGGGGTATGGGGAGTCATAATTTCATATAAGGAGCAGATGAGGGAGCTGGGGATGTTCAGCCTGGAGAAAAGGAGGCTCAGGAGGGACCTTATCTCTCTTACAATCGCCTGAATGAAGGTTGTAGTCAAGTGGGGGTTGGCCTCTTCTCCCAGGCAGCAGTGACAGGAGGGGACATGGCCTCAAGCTGCCCAAGGGGAGGTTCAGGTTGGACATCAGGAAGAATTTCTTCACTGAAAGGGTGGTCAGGCATTGGAACAGGCTGCCCAGGGAAGTGATGGAGTCATCATTCCTGGAACTGTTCAAGAAACGACTGGACATGGCACTTAGTGCTGTGGTTTAGTTGATGGTGGTGTTTGGTCAAAATTTGGACTCAGTGATCTTGGAGGTCTTTTCCAACCTGAATGTTTCAATGATTTACCCACAGGCCTTTGCTAACAGAAGAGTTGAACCCTGGGATGTTTGTGAGGCAGTTCTTTTAACTGGCATCTCTTCTTGAAAAAGATTTTTGAGTAATGAAGTTCTATAAGATGTTGCATCCCTTTGACAGGTGATTGTATGTGCACTCATTCTAAAGTGAACACTTCGAACTCTGGAGTTTGAAAGACAGTAATTTGCTTGTGTTCTCAAGATTTTCATTGCATATTAGGACTACACTTACCTCATTTTTCTTTCTTGGCTTCAGAAACAGGGCTGTGGGTGTAGGTGTACAGGGCTTGCTCCTGAAGACACTGGCTCTGGAGCCGTGCAGCAAATGAATCAGAGCAGAACACAGTGTTCTTCTATCTGCTCTCCACGAGGGCGTGTGAAAGTGCTGCAGAGAGAATGCCAGCCCAATTATTTATTTATTTATTTATTTTTAAAATTCTTTTGTTTAGATTAGATATTTTACTTCTAATGCTTAACTTGGGCAATTAACACATAAGCATGCAATAGATCTGCCATGTCTTGTCATTTAGAGATGCAGTCCTTGCTACAGAAAGCCCCTCATCAGAATCTTGCATTTAATTGCTTGCATCTGATATTGATAGGTTTTCCATCTATAGTTCCCAGCTATAATAATTTTAATCTTTATACTTCTAATTTCAGTAATTTTATTAACTTTGAAATGCTAGCACTTTTCCTGTTGGGTTTTTTTAATGTTTTTACGGTTTTCATTAAGTAATTCTACGCTTCTCCCAGACCTTAATGTAGCTCTCTTTACAACATCTTGTTGAAATGTAAAAGCAATATTTGCTCTTAATTTTAAAGACAATGAACCAAAGCATTAAAAATGAAGAGTTAAATGCTATAAATTTTCCTAAATGTCAACTACCTTCCCAATCTCGAATTGTGGAACTTTAAAGGTGCCTTTAATGACCAAAAATATATATATTTTTTTCATATTAAAATTTTCCCAGCCTCTAGCCTTATGGAGGTATTTTACTCCTGAACAGACTGAGCAGCTTTTGTCTCCCCTATTGCCAAGAAAAATGAGCTAATGTCATTCTGTGTGAGGCTGAAGGTGGTTGCTCTGGTAAACAGTCACAGGGTGCCTAATCCAGACAAAGAAGAACACTGCCAGCTGCCATAAGTGTTTTCTGTTCAAATACCAGATGTTGTTCATTTCCTGATCCATAGCTTGGTGAGGAAGCCTCCCAAAAGTGGGAGAGCCAAGTTCAATTTTGTCATTGACCGGGAGTAACAGCGGTGGAGATTCGAACCTGGGTCAGAAATGCAAGTGGTTCACTTGCTTATTTGAAGAAAACCTGACAACTAAAATATGTAGATAACAAAGCTTTTGAGGTGTTTTGTTTTAGTTGTGGTTATCATCTTACTCCCTTTATATGGCTTGCTATAAGACCAGACCAGGATCATCCAGGAAATCTGTGGAAGAAGTTTCACAACAGCTTGTTTATTCAGGAATACATGAGGGTTGTAGTCTTTTACAGGATTCCATTTGGTGTTTCAGGGGGTGGATCATCCCGATATGCCCAGATTGACATTGCAGCCACCGAGACAGCCCACAAAGTGGGGACGCAGCACGCGCAGTGCCGTGAGGAACGCCTGCAGGAGCTGGAGCAGAAGAGGAAAGGAGCTCAGCAGTGACCTGTCTAGGAAAGAACTTTGTGCTTACCACAAATTGATACTAACTCATCTTCCAAAAGATTAACATTTATTATAAAAAACACTCACACAAAAGCTGCCATTGCTTCTTGCAGTTATACCAGATTCATTCCGATATCTTGATTCCTAATTGGAAAGCTGGTAGCATGAGGGGTGTGTTTGGTCTTTCCTTTTATTTTAATTTGGTTGTAAAGTCCAGATTTTTTGTCATATGCAATGACAGATGTAAGTTACCTTTTTCTATAATTCTAAAATCATGGAGAACCTGGAACCAATTTCAGTGTTTATTGAATGGTGGCATTTTCTTTGAAAATAAAGAACTTGAATGTCTGTAGATAAGGGAATGTGTGTGTGGTAAGTGTACACATGTTTGCATATGTCTGTATGTAAGCACACATTACTGATAAAATATATGTATATATCTGAGTGTATAAAATACGTAAAACTTCTCTTAATATATTAATGGACTCTTACAAAAGCAAGAAAATTCAGTGCCTGCTTTTTTCGCAGGTACAGTTTTGTCCAATTTATATGCTTATTTATGGACATGCTCAACTATACCTAAGGATAATTCAGTTTTATACCTCACTGAGTCCTGCAGCTTTGGCTAAAGTTGCTCAGATTTAAAAGCTGTAGTGCCAGGGATGCACATAAGTATGCAAACAGACAAGAGCACACAAACAAGTTATTTAATTATGTCTATAAACCACAATAATGTGAAGGGGCCTTTGGGTGCTTCTGTTCTTAAAAAGCCTAGGTCAAACCATGAGTTCGATTTTGTAGTTGCTGGGTATCTGTAATTTTTAGCAATTTTCTGGAGCTGAACATATGTACCACTTTGAAAATCAGGTCTCAGTTTTCTCACACAGCGTATTTTAAAACCAAAGTATTCAAAAGAAACATTCGCTTTTGAAAATAGAGTCTTTTATATCAAGAAAACTATTCCTAATGTAAAACCAGCATCCTTAAATCTAAAACTTTATTGAATAATTCTCTGCTGTCCCTAAGTAGCATAAGACCAGTTCTGTGTAAGAGGATGGTGTTTCCAGAGATGCTACAGGATTGACGCACAACAGGATGTTATTGTGTAAAACAGGTTTAACCATGAGTCTGCCACCTCTTGCTTTTGTGCAGTGAGATTTTATGATTCAAAACTTAGTTTCCCATGTTGTGTTGTCTGTTTAATTCTTCTGTTCTTTTTATTTGTCCTCATATAAAATGTCATTTAAATAAAATATTATATAAAATGTTACGGCAGTGACACTAAACTAAAAAGGAAATGTACTCATGAAGAAAACAAATTTTTCCTGATAACATATCAGCTTTGGCTTCCAGAAGTTGCCAGGAGTGACATCTTGGGTGTTATGATTTTTTGATTGTGTCCTCTTAAGATCCAATATCACAGCCAAATTCTGTTCTCTAGGTATGCATTATAATTTATATTGGTGAGTGGAAGTTTTGTGCCAGTGAGGGTTTCACTAAGTGGCTTTGAATGGGAGGTGGGGTTTTGTTTTTGAGGCAGAATTTAACCTATAAATTTATTTGAATGTAGCCTCAATACTAATGTAAAATATCAGAAATCTCTCAAATAAAAAAATAATGTGTTTGAGAGTTGACAATTGCAATTCTTATCTGTCTTGTGTTCAGATGTATTTTTCTGTGGAACCACCTAGCATATTTCTGAAGGGAAATGAGGTATTTCTTATGAGATTCTAAGTTTAAAAGATTTTTCTTTGACAAGTGGACGGTGGTGATCTGCTTTGTAAACACATGTTCAGTACAACTGGACTGGGCTTGGCTTCCTGGGGCCAGGTTTATCTGACTGAACTGTTCTTCAGTCAAGGATTCTCCACCAGTGGACTTGCAAAGTTAAATCTGTTATGTGACTACGCAGTATTTAAAATGAGCATAGCTTCCTGCATGCATTGAAATGCAGTGTTTTCCGTGACAAAGTATAATGAAACTACAATATTTCTATTGTAAAAATCTGTTTACCAGGAAAATATATTACCCAGGGTCTCTACAAAGGCTCCCTTTCTGCATGTTGCTTGCTTTGAATCTGGGACTTGTAGCATGGCTAAGGATTTGACACAATAGTAAAGGTCATCAGATTGCTGCTGGCCTCACAGAGGAATTGCAATTTAAACCCATATGTTTTTCAGGTTGAGCAGGGCTGTGAATCTGTGCATGCACATGTTTCTCTGTGCACGTGTTTGTGTATGTCATAGTAATTTCTGTTTCTTTAAATCTTTTTTTATTACCCTTGAATAGAACAAATAAAACAGATGACTTTCACTTATTTTAAAATTCACTTTATATTCTCATGCACTAAGTTATATTAGGAGCTAAAGCAGGAGTCCAAACCATACTGTTGCATCTGTTAAAAGCTGGTTGGTTGATGTTTTGGTAGTACCTTGCAGGTGGTACCTCTCTGTCAAGTTACAGGCTTGACATTTCTGATGAGAGCTTTCTCATCTGAACAACAGGGGCTCACAGAAATGGAAAACCTTTAAAGGTTTCCCTAAAGAGATAAAATCATGTGCCTTCCACTTGTGAACTGGGGGCAATGGAAATCAAACCAGAGTCCTACAAGCAGGTTTGTGCTCACCATGGAGCTTCCATGGTTAGCTCTAGTACTGCTGGTGGTGTACAAATAGTTAGGGGATTGTTCACACACCTTGCATAAAACATGTGCATGAGTGATCTAAAATACAGTTTGTGATTTCTATGGGATGATTCCAGATTCAGAGCTCTTTGTAAAAAAAATCAAGATATCTCCTACACCTTTGGAGATAAATGCGACTTGTAGCTTCTGATGGTAAAAAGAAGGATTTGCTCATTTTTAATTTAACATTCTATCAGAGATCTTCTCCTGTTCATACCAGGAGCACAACTTATTAATTAATTAGAACAACAAAACAATGTGATGTGACTGATACTTCTGTAAGGTGTTCTTGATGATGGCAGAATTCAAGATGGCAGAATTGCTCTTGGTGATGAGAAAACACAGTGTCAGCAAGAGCAGTGTTTGGGCATAAGCATTGGTGTGCTGTGTATGTACCTCTTTCTTCCTGACAGACCTACTGCCAAATGTAACTGCTACTTCAGTGGGGTTTATGGCACTGTTCATAAGCTACTATGGAACAGTTTTATATGCAGATATTTGGGTGATGGAATTTTCTCCAAGGTAATGTGCTGCAGGACAGAGGGCTGGAGTTTGGAGGGATTTAATCTCCCAACCATCCAAATAGTTGTCTGGGTTTTAATAGCACTGCGGCACCTAATCATGGAAAATGCCAGTAGATGTCTTTAGGCATGTAAATATTTGTGAAAATCTGCTCTGAGGGTTGTTTTTAGCAAATGGCCTGGAAAAAATTCCTAATTTTCCCTCTCTGCTTTAAAATACCAGTTTTAATTAGTGTAGCTTGGAAAACTATATTTGAATTTGAGTGATTACATTTCTTGTGACATGCTGAAATATGCACCCTTTGGTAAGTTTCTCTTCTAGTTTGTCTGGAATAAGACACGTATTTGCTAAAATAACCACAGGAGCAGGACACAGTATTTCATGAGTTACTGTTAAAATTATGTGGGTTTTTTTAAGATGACAATGCTGTTATATTTTTATGTCACCTTTTCTTTGGGAAGATCCTCAGCTCTCATTTGACCAGTCATACAAGCAATGTTCTACAATCTAGGCTGAAAGGAAATGTTAGTTTAACATCACACAGCAATAAAAACAAGCAAAGCAGAGTAAGGCTGAGAGAATTAGAAGTAACTAAAACGAAGTTTTGTGAGGAGCAGGTCTGCACCAAACACAGCATGAACAGCTGGGCAAAAGAGGTGAATGTGTTGTCAGCCTTGGTACAGCCTCACCTCGAGTGCTATGTGTTGTGCTTGGCCCCACAATATAAGAAGCAAGGAAAGGTCCCTGAATGTGTCCAGAGAACAACAAAGCTGGTGAAAGGGCTGGAAGTGCTGTGAGGGGAGGCTGAGGGCTCTGGGTTTGTGTTATTTGGAGCAAAAGGGGCTGAGGGATGACCTCATTGCTCTCTGCAGTGAGATCATCCCTCTCTTCCTGAGGAGGGGAAGCAGAGAAGGTGCTGAGCTCTTCTCCCTGGTATCCAGAGATAGGATGTGCAGGAATGGTTCAAAACTGCACCAGGGAAGGTTTAGGTTGGACATTGGGAAGCATTTCTTTACCAAAAGCCTGGTCAAACACTGAACTGGCTTCCCAGAGAGGTGGTTGATGCCTCAGGCCTGTCAGTGCTTGAGAAGCATTTGGAAAATGCCCTTACTAACATGCTTTAACTTTTGGTCAGCCCTGAATTGGTCAGGCAGTAGGCCTAGTTGGTTGATATTGCTTCCTCCCAATTGAAATAGTCTATTCTGTTCTATTCTATTCTATTCTATTCTATTCCATCCCATCCCATCCCATCCCAAAGATGACAGGCTTCAGAGTAGCCTCACTCTGAGGCTTAGGACAGTGATATCAGTTGGTTATTGATAAATCAGTTATCAATTTTCTCTGAAAGGCTGGAATATAAGTGACAGGAAAATATATGCAATCTTGACCTGGATTCTGATACAAGAAATAGGTTTGTAAGACAGTGAGCAGGTTTCGGAAAGTGCAGCTGACATGTGAACTTTGAATTTAGTAAAAACTTGAGGGTGAGTGAACTTTAAAACTTATATACTTTCAAACGTTCACCTGCATCAGAGCATCTAGAAATAATTCAAATTTATTATCCCACTGTGTACACAGAGGCGTATGTAACATCACCATTTTACTGAAATAATATGTGTCAACTTATTTGAGGAATATGCAGTGGGGGACTGGGATCAGAAAGCAGATTTAGCATGAAAGTAATTTTTCTCAACATTATATGGTTGAGAAATTCTTAGAAAGAAAAATAAATAAATAAAAGCGCCCTAGCATCTTTTATTGTATAAGTTAAATTTTACTCATCTGTGGGCTGAGCTGGCAATTTATGGATAGCCCATATACAGAAAATAGAGCTGATCACATGTTCAGAAAGGAACCTGGTCTTTGGAGTTTTATTATGTAATGAATTGCTCAGATTCATCATCCCCCACGTCCCTGCCACATTTGGAGGATGTACCCCATGGCCTGCCTTTGGCTTCTGTAACACTTTGTCCTTTTACTACCAACAGCCAGCAGTACTGGACACAAACTGGGAAACACAGGAAAATATCTTCTGGGAATTTGATGAAGTAGGTAGGTGTCAGCAGAGAGCCAGAAAGCAGCAGCTGTCCTTTGCCAGCGCTGGCAGAAGGGCAGCCCCAGAAGAGCGTGTGTGTATCTGTAAAGAGCATAAAGTGCTGTGAAACAGAGCACCGTAACCTGAGAGGAGGGTGCCCCTAATTCTGTGTTCAGCTGCACCGGCGTCACTTACAGTGGCTGGGGTATTTGGTAGAGATGGATCAGGTCTGTTGAAAGCCCAGGACCTGATCTTGGATTTGCTGTCTCTGTGCTTTCTATGGTGAATACAAGATAGAAGTGACCATAAGTGACCATAAGATACCATAAGTGGCAGCTGTGGGAATGCCTTTCCTGCAGTGGCTGCAGTGACAGCCCCAGGTGTGCTGCTTTGGAGCACTGCAGACAGCAAATACTCTTCAGCATGTCTACCTCTGGCCAAGCCCTCCTTTACAGTGGCAACCTTTAACAGGCTTAGACCCTCTCATTGCTGTTGCTCTGCTGGGGAACTGTCAAGGTGCAAGTTACAGCCTGCAGCTGGCCTCATCTGCAGTGTGGACTGCGATGGGAATCCTGTCCCTCTGTCCATCAGCACAGAGCTTGCCCTGAGCACTGCAGGAAGAGACAGAACTGCCCAGAAAACATAAAACCTGGTGGCCAAGCATCAATGCTGCCAATGTGAAGATGCCAAACTCACTGCACCCTGCTCTGTCTCTGCTGTAAGCGGTCAGAGCTGAACAGGGTGAGTTGCTCTGTTCCTAGGTCTGAAGGAGCTGAAGAGAATGCATGTTTTTCTCATGGTTATGCTTGTGGCTAAACGTGGTCACTCCTGTTCCTTCTGTAATCCCAGACACATACTGTGGTAGTACTTTGATTTGGAATTATGACTGTCCTATTTGGTTACACTGGCTGTTTTGTTCTTTCAAAAATTCTAGTACAGCTGTTTGTACATATGGCATTAAAATGAGAAGGAAAACAATTCCTAAGAACATCTCTGGAAAATCGTGTTTTCATCCTGAATTAACAATCATGAATAAAAGTTTTGAAGTTCTGCAAAGAATGAGGGTCAATTTGTGCAAGACCTGAAACAACAGATTGGTGGCAAGGGTTTAGTGACATCAGCAAACTGAGCCTACTGCAAACATTGTCTAAGACATTTCCATCCCAGATTTAAATGTGAGACCCGCAACTTGGGATCTGAAACGACTAGCAAATGCACCCTTTCCCCATTGAAGGACCATTTATTTAATGGTTTTGGTTCAGATGTCTTCTTGAATTAGAAACTGAAATTTGAATTTTGAGGTTGGACTAAAGGATCCAATGCCAGGCATTGTACATTATTGGTTTTCATGTACAGGTTTCCAGTTCTCAGTGTGTTTATTCTTAAAATAGTGTAGCTCCCTTCTCTCTTTAAATTGTCTGGAAAATTGCAACTGTAGAATATTAAATAACATTTTATTTTAGTAGGAGGCTTATTTCAAAGTGATTCAGCGCTCACTTTGCCTATAGAAATTGGCAGGTTTAAGTTACAATAGACCAGTTACTGAGAGGCAACCTTTGAGACTGAAATGGTTGGTTTTATTAAAATGGACGTGTGCAGCTTTTGTGATAAATTAATGCATCAGTGAAGGAGCAAAGTTCACATGTTAAGCGTTAGTATCTGTTAACTGTTTTCTCTTTGATTTATGAGAATGCTCTTTTGTTGAGTGGTGGGATAATATACTTGAAAATTTGGATATGAAAGTGCTTCAAGGGCTATTGATAAAAGCATTTGGGTTGCAATTGTTGCTGTACCAAATATGGCTCAGCTTGAAATATTTACTGTGGAGGAAAGCTTATGAATTTATTTTGGCTCTACTGGACAGATTTTATGAATGCTTCCATTTTATGCCTGTAGATACTAGTAAAAGAAAGAATTTATTTTGGCTCTACTGGACAGATTTTATGCCTGTAGATACTAGTAAAAGAAGTTCATGCAGTCTTTTTTTCTTCTATAGATTAACATCCTGCTTCCCAGTAGGTGTTAGGTGAGTGGACTGAAATCCATATTAACTGCATTTTGTATTTGGAAAAGTTGATTTTGGTATTTGGAAGCACTTTGTTAGATAACATAATGCATACACAATATGCAGAACCCAGCTCTCAGTTACAAAGGTAGATCTGTTTGTATGGAAAGCAACAACCTATTCTATTTATTGACTTTAATTACTTAATTTCTTCTATTCTCATTAAATGCTGTGGAATGAAAAAATATATTTCAAAAGTATTTTAGAACTTCCTGTGTACTACTTACTGGTAAATGCTCAGTCAAAATCAGCTGTTGAGGCAGCGCATTCAGGAAGCTAAGGTGCTCTCCCTGTCTCTTGCTTTCTACCTTAAGCTGCATTAACCCTGGCTTGAGGGAACCCCCCAGGGAGAGCTGGACACACAGCAAGCAGGAGAGCCCAGCCAAGGATCCTGCTCCCACCAGCTCCTGAGCACCGAGATTCCTACCTGCAGGAATGGTATCTGGAAAGGCAGATGGCACCTCACCTGACAAAATGTAAATGATCTCTACTTGGTGAATTTAAATACTCCTGCTATTGCCAGATCTATCAGTCATCAGGATCCCTTGGGAGGGGAGAGGGGAAATTATTGCAGGAATAAATCTGCTATAGTGCTGTTCCTTATCTGTCCTGGTAGAATGATGCCATCTTAGCTGTTGTACCAACATGTAGGACGTGCTTTTTTAAAGAAAGACTTTGTTATTTTTATTGCATTTAGTGCCTTACGTATTTATTTCCCTCTCCTTTCCACCCCCCTTTTTAACAAATAAAATCTGTCCTACATGAAGTCACTGACATGTTTATCTAAACTGAGGTTCTTTTCAGGGCAGAATTTGACTGGCTATAGAATACGAAATGTTCTGATTTTTTTTCCTAAGAAATGCAGTTCTTTCCTCCTTTTTCTGCTCCTACTTTTGTATTTCAAATTGTTTCTCAGAGTGGTTTAAAAAACTTGGTAATTTGAAAAATTACAAAAGGATCAGAAAAAATACTTAAGGAAGAGAAGGTTCAAGCACTGTTTAAATGTGTTACTTCTTTTCTTTTTAGATGCCTCTAACATGCAGTCTCACCTATGAATTCCATGATTCACCTCTCACAGGGTACAGGACTGTAGGTATATCTAATTTATATCTTTTTTCTTGGCTTTGAATTTTTATTGCTATTTACAGAAACACAGGACTGGTGACTCAAGTTATTTTTTAATCTTTAATGTTTTAAACACTGCCCACTCTTGTTATTTTGGCCATATGAATTGTCTTTGGAGGATTAAAACTGCAACAATGAACTCAGTCGTACATACATTGATGTGTGTGAGGTGCAGACCATAGAAACTAGTGGAGTCAAACTTTACACCTCCCTAGCCTGTCCCCAAATCTTAAAAAGCAGGGAAAGCCCCAAGGAGCCTTGACAGGAACAGAGACTATTGCTCATGTTTTTCCTTATGCTGTTGTAGACTCTAACTCAGCCACAGACTATTTCAGGGGGAAGCTGGATGCAGGGCAGCAACTGCCTTTTAATTTTTGTTCTCCTCTAGGTTTGTGTGCCCAGTCTTTGGGCCCAATGACTCACTAACAGCTCTGTCCAGTAACTAAATTGAAGTGACTGTGCTGACCCGTCTCCAACCTTTGCCTCTGATGAGCTGTGACTTGTTCCCAGTTTTAAATTACTGTGACATATAAGTAGTTTGTCAGCCTCTTGTACTTTGCAGCATTGGCCAAGCATTCTCTCTGCTTGAGTCCACCTGGCCTTTGAGCCCAATTACTGTCATGGTGTGGTAGGTAGAGACACAGTACAGCCAGTGCCTGGTGCAGCCATCTCCTCTAAAGCCTCTACTGAAGCACCTCTGCACTTGCTCAGTAACTGATCAGACCTTGGTTAATCATTCCATGAATCCAGCACCTTCAGCTCTTCCAAACTTCTTCAGAAATTCTTGGATAAGCATACCCTACCTCAGGTACACACTGAAGATGAAACCCAGCTTTGTGCTGTGTCCTCTTGTGTGGAGCACACAGCTGCTGTGCCTGCCTTCAGTGCAGGCTGAGACTCATGTTGCTTTCCCGTGTGTAGCACATCTCCCTCAGCAGCAGGATCTGAATGTGCTCCGTGAAAGCTGTTCCATTCCCTACAACCCAGCTAGGACTGCTCAGCAGTAGCAGCTCAGTGCTTTGTGTAGCTCCCCTCCTCTGCTGATGCACTTAGTGCATGTGTCCAAATTCATCACCCAGGAGCCAGTGCTGTGGGACCCTCCACATCCAGGCTACAGCCACCAAACTGACCTGTGCCACACAGATGTGGTTCTCCCCCTGCCAAAGGGAAAACTGAAGGACACAGTGATGTCTGTGCTTTCTAACACAGCACAGAATGCATTTCTGTTCTGCATTCACAGGGAATTGATGAAGACAAACTCATAAGGTAACCCAGCTACTGCTCTGATACAGAAGCTGAACAGCCCTTAAAAGCCATAGTCTGGGGAAGAAATAGTGTGTAGCATTTGAAAAAAAACCAAACCAGTTTTCTCATAAATGGCTTGTAGCTATTTTTGGGTTTACTTTTTTTATCTTGCCAACCAAAGGTATACCATAAACTACAGAACAGAACTGTCTCTAAGGAGACTGCTAATATTAATGGTAGCCTGTTATCGTGATGGACGATTCTCTGGAATATAAATAACTCTTAGCTTACATTAAATTAAAAAAAAAAAGAAAAGAAAAAAAAGCTTCCTGCTTCAAAGAGAATCTCAGTTAAGACTCCTACCACAGTTTTGGTTCAGATTACTTGCACATGAAGATACAGTTCTTAAGTGCAGAATCATGCTCTTTTAACCCATGATGACCCAGGATGAGTGGCCTGTTCTGACTGACTGGGTCTCTTCAGTATTTCTCATGGAACAGGCAGGGAGAGCGAGGCTTGAGGACAGCCTCCTCATCCAGCACACCTCAGCACTGCCATCTGTGAGGGACAGAGCTCCTCAACCAAGCAGCTGTAATGATTCACTCACACTGGACCTTGGTCTTGGCCTTGCTCCTGGAACAGTTTCATTTGAAACTTTCATTTGCAATAAAGGGTCAGCATTGTTATTATAGACAATTTCAACCCAGGTTTCTGATGTTCGCCAAAGTTCTGACCAGAAAAATCTGGTCTTGAAAGGGGAAGTGATAATAGCCTTCACTGGAGATTGCACTGGAATATGTGCTCAGAGAGAAGCTGCTTTAGAAAGCCTTCTGCCTACTCAGAACACAGAAGCACATTCTTGTGGTGCAAAACTACCCCTCCTCTCTTAAAAACTAATGTGTTAATGAACATTACAGGAATTAGCAACATGCTCAAAAAACCAGTCTGGTTGCTTCTCACTGTATGAAAGGGAAGGTAAAAGAAAAGCCTCACCAGAATCTTGTTTTGATTTTTTACTGACCAGGTGTAGCAAAACCAAAGCAACCATGAAAAAGATAATTGTACACACGTGTTAGTCAATAACTAAACTGTGCAAATTGACCTCAGTACTTGTTCCCTCCTTACTCTTCCTCCCCCTCTCACATGAAAGATTCATATACAGTGCAGCAGTGCAGCTCTGAGCCACTAATCAAAATCAGTAAAAATATTTTTATTACCTTAAGTAGGAAATTTAATAGGCCAGGCATTGAAATAAAGACTTTTCAGGCCTCTGTTTCAACTTCCTGTACCTCAGTGTTTGCTTTCATTGATCAGAATACATTACCTGACTATAAGATTAGTATTTTTTTACTAGCAGGAATCCTTTGAGAGTTCACATATTTTTTCCTTTCGACATGACTGATTATTTCAAAGGCTGCTACTTGATTCAGATGTAAGATTTATATGATCCAAGACATGCAATCTAAATATTTAATCTAGTCATTTAATTTTATAGAGCAAATACAAAATTGGTAATTAAGTAGACAAAAAAATTTTTTACAGGACACATCTGTTCAATCCCTACTATTTCACAAGGACTCCTTGGTAAGCCCTGTTCAAAAAACCACACTAACTGCTTTGTGTTAATAAATTGATCCCATGAAGTAGAACAAATTTTTATAGTTCATTGTGTTGAAGACCTTGAGAGATTCTGCTGGATAAGTCTTGCAAGTGCTTCTTTACCTATCAGGAAAACAAAACACATGAAACAAATTTCAGGAAGACAATAAATTATCAATATAGTAATATATTCAGATTTTACTATGAGTATTTGTGACAACAGAAAGAGCAGAGAGCAGGAAGACTTCAGGACTTTCAGAATTAGGTCTATAAAAAACAATTATGTGTATGCTGTACTAAACATGGAGAACAGATGTGCCTTGGAGTCCTCTTCTGGAAATGGTTCAGCTTGCATGAAAAATCAGCACTGGATAATCTACATCCCCTCTGCTACTGAGTTAAACTTTCAACATGTATGTAACACTGGATTTATACAGACCTTATATCCTAGTTCTTTTGTCTTTTCTTGCAGCATGGCATATTTCTCTTTGTTTCTGTTCAGATGATCCTTGTCTCCAGTTCCCTCTACGTGCTTCAGTTTCTGGTGTGAAATCTCTAATTGTTTCTGGTAATGATGGTGCTTTTCAATTTTTGCTTCGAAATGTTTCAGCTCCTCCTAAGACAACAAATACACACAGCTTCACATGAGCTTCTTTCCAAGGCTTCCTTTCTCTTGCCAAGACACTCTTAATGGTATTTTACTAAGTCAGGCACAGAAAGCTTTTTCAGTTCCCTGCTTCTTAAGAATGTCTGGACAATCCATTGCGATCACCACCAGACTCCTGATTTTGAAAGCAGTTGCTGAAAACGACCCACTGTGGAGTCCTGAAAAGGAGACTGTGGGTGGCTGTGAGATGCTACAAGATGACAGCAGTGAACACCAAGTAAAAATTTAGGCATAAGCACAGTGAACTGAGGGGAGGGTGAAAAATTTTAAAAGAAGCCTCTTTTTAAAATCTGATAAACAGGCAGAGTCAGATAAAAAAAAAATCAAATGTTTTCTCTATACAACTTGAATTGAATAAAAGTGGTATGAACCACACAGGAATGAATTTCTATACTATTTCCTTGAAAAGAAGTCTTTATCACAGTAGTTTTGGGTGAGCTCAACACAGCTCCAGCATGGGAAGGTGACAGTACAAGAGATGGGCACGAGAGGGAAATTGCTGGTTATACAGATTACCCTGCTTCCCAAGGACATAATTAGGACATTGGGTAAGAGGGGTAAATCTGGTGCATTGGAAACAAAGCAGCAGTCCCTGATCTTTCACAGATTTAAAATATGCAACACTTGTTTTGAGAAGATTCAGAATTTTCATTCTGCTGATTATAACAGAACCAGCATATGACTAGTTACACACATGTTTATATATCTGAAGTATTAAAAAGGCAGCATGACTTTTTTACAGTGTCTAGATGGTAATACAGAAGTGGCTGCAATCAGAGTAACATTGAGTGTTTCTTTATATGGCAAAATATCTTTCTGCAAGAGAAGTCACTGGAATTCTACTTACCCGAAAAGACTCAAGCTCTTTCTCAGTGAAATTGGCTGATTTGGCCATGTCCCACAAATCAATCACTCTTGGTTCCTCAAATTCTAAACAAACACATATAATGAAATGAAAAAGATGAAGATGCTTTCTCACATACATATAGCTATTAAGCACAGAGATATTAAGCACTGCATTACTAATAGATCTATTTAGACAAAAAGGGAGACACATCCAAATACTGGATAAAATTAGGTACTAGTACTAGATAAAACAAGTAGGTTTTTAAAAGCAAAAAAAAATCCCAAACCCTAGGAACTGGATAATAGCATTGCTTGCCCTGCATGTTGTCTCATTTACTCGGCCTCCTGGAGGTGAAGGTGTAAAATCCCTTCTCATGTGGGCATGGAAGACAGAACTATCCTCTTAACACACTGATTATATCCTTTCATTAGGCTTCCAGTGTTTGGTTCTAAATAAAACTGGGTGGCTGCATCTCTTCAGCCCACTGTGGTACACTATGCATTGCAAAACTGACTACACCTTATTACTTGTCCACTGATTTTAATTTTTTTTAAATGAAATGAATCCCAAATAAGCACCACCCCCCTGTATCATACCACTGGTTGTGTCATATCCCTGGTGACTGACTTTACGCAAACGCTCAAACCCCTGATTGATGCTTCTTAACTTCTCCTTGAGTTCTCTGTGTTTGTTGTGCAAGATTTCCTCTTTCACCAGGTTCTCCTCAGATGGATTGATAACATTTTTGTGGATATCTGTTGAAGAACAGTAAGTGTTATTGATTGTGGGCCAAATCTTGATAGGTCAAAAACTCCAGAAATCCCCCAAATGTGAGGTGAATAAAAGATGTTAAATTCTTAGGATTTAAGTTGAGCGCAAATAAAGCATCAAAACCAGACTTTAGGAAGTAATTCCTTTTGCAGGTCAATATTCAGATCAACGTCCCTCAGTGCTCTGGAGGGTGATGGTACAGAAATGCCTTATAACCCCTACTGGCCGCCAGATTTTAGTAAGGAAATGTTCTTATTTTCCCAGGTTAGTAATATCCCACAAAAATGGGATAAGGATGTTTAATGAATTCTTCCCTGGACATTTCATGAACCAGGACATCTGATGGTGAAATGATTTTCAGCAGCTTCCAGCTTGGACTATGTAATGCAAACATCAAACTATCAGAATTTAGAATTCTTCAGCTCTAACAGTTTTAGCTCAGATTAGTACAGCAAGCTGGGTTCAGATCCTTGATGCTTTAATAAACCTCAGGCTTGGTGCTACAATATTTACTCCCAGCTGGTGAGAGAAAACATGCATGTTCTGCAGACTTGAGAACCACATTTTGCAGCAGTGGATTTATGCTTCCTGCATACTTTCCTGTAAAGTACAATGTAAAGTACAATGGCCTGTAAAGAACAATGGCCATCATTGTTAATCTGATGGCATCTCCCCTGCTTGAAATGCAGGCAGAATCAGAAAAGTGAAATGGCAACATTTTCATTAGCTGGCAAGAACTTTGGCAGCTAATGCAGAACCAAACCCAGGAAGTATCTGAAAGCAGTTCCGACAGAAATGTCAGGAGTTTCAAAGAAACTTGGAAGCGATAGAAGCAATGGGCAGAGAAAAGAGCTGTACTGATCTTGAAACATCAGAGAAATGTTCAGGTACCTTCTGTTCTGCTCACAGTCTCCAGCAGAATATTGTATTCACGAATCTTTTCTTTGTGATGCTTAAATTCTCGCCAGAGCTTATCCAGCTCCTCATCAGAGAACTTCCCAGAGGTCTTGGCCTGAAAGAAACATGAGCTTATTATGCTTTCCAGGCCAAGTGCTTCTGAGTGCCCTCAACTGCCAAAACGTCTTCCCACTTCTCGCCACATTTAGAAAATTATTAAGTGCAGCTTTTCCTTAGATCTTTTCTTTTAATTCTCTTAATATTTGTATGTAGTCAGGATTTAGATGTTGATGGATAAGATGTCTTTAATTATGTCAAAAGGAAGTTTGTTTCAGACTTATAAAGATGGACTTGTTATGGACTACCCAGTGAAAAGTATCTGGCATTTCTATTCTGTGGGACACAATTTAATACAGAAATAAGGGCCATGGAGCTCCATAGACAACTCTAAGGGAACCATGTGCATGAGGGATGCAGCCTGATATTAAACACAATCTTTACTTCATCTTACTCTAGTGGCAAGTGAAGATTTTATCACTACTATGCACTCATTCTGTAACAATTAAGGAAGTACTGCTCACACAGCTGGGGCACTACCCACAAATCTGGTGGCGTACTTGGTGCAATGCCTGATCAAAAGTGAATGTTTTTGATACCTTCTCAGACGCAACTGTTTTTTTGTGCTTAGGGTTGTACTTCACTGTTCCCCAAAGCACAGGACATCATGTTCCTTGCCAGATCTGTATTTAGTTACAGTAGTATTTTTTAATCCAGCAAATCTTTTTTCTGCTTTACTACCACTGCAGTAGAGTCGTGGGAGAATTCTTTAGATTTACCTGACTAGCTGCTTCTTAAAACTTGAATTGCTTAATTTCTGAGGATTAGAGGACTATGACTTTGCCAGTTTTAGCTGCCTAAACTGACAGTACATCTTCCACTTTTTATTTGCATGAATGCAAATCCTGGAAATTTTCACTTGAATACTAGGTTGGGAGAGCCTTTATTTAAAACCCTTCCCCACAATACATTTCACTTTTAGGCAGTCTACAAAGTGGTTCTATTTTAAATGCATCTTTTTTAAAAAGTCCATAAACAACAATAAGAAAACTGAGAAAAACACCACAGATACACTACCACACAGTGTAACAGTCACACTAAGGGAAGCCATGATTTTAGGGAAATGTGATGAAATACTGTTTGATGTCAGTGGATCCAGGCTCCACTCTTCAGACTGATGTGGATGTTTTATTTGGCAAAGACAACCTGCCACATCTGGATGATCTGGATGCAGGTGGCGTACCCTCAGGGCACAAAGATGTGAGCTACAAAGCATGGCAGCATAGTCAGTGCTTAACAAGACAGTATTAATTAATTTCCAAGTCTGGTTGCTCTCAGAAGACACAGCTAAGAGTTCAACAAAGAAATAGGGATTTCTTACATGCAGTTCCTGGAAACCTTACTCACCTTGCTCCATAATTTTTCCAGTCTTGGATCATCTAGTGTGTCACTTTCTGTGCCATCTTTAATATAGTTGGTATCAACTAGCTGAGAATCCTTCTTTTCATTCATTCCATATTTTGTCATAATGACTGCAAGGGAACAGAAGTTACAGAAACATGAGAACCAACTATGGATGTATGGAAGGTGAGAGATGGGCTACATCTGTGACTTGCAAAGCTGGACTTTGCAGTTCATGGAGGAAAAGCCAACGGCTCAAGACACAGAGGTCAAGGTTTAATGACCTCCTCTGAAATTACTGGGAGCAAAGGAATCTTTTAGGCTCCTGCAGCTCCCTGCTCACCTCCAAAGAACTTGTGTGTGCTTGGTGTCCAGAAAGACAACCTGTTATTTAATGGTTCAAACACAAACACAGGTGTCTAACCATGCCTGTGTCTGATACAAAGTTTAAACTCCTTCTTTCCAAGATACACCTTACCATGTAAGTTGCGTCTGAGCTTGGCCTCCTTCTCTCCATCTTCATCCAGCCCTTCAGCCTTCAATTTTTTCCAGCTTAGCTCATCCTTTTCTTGTATTTTTAGATCACTGTGCAACTCTGCCAGTTTGACAGCAGAGAGATGGAGCTAACAAGAACAGAGAAAAGTTTGTATTTAGTTATGTGGAGTCCCCTCTGACTTCAGTTACCTCAGAAACCAGTACAGATACGTAAGAACCAGTATGGTGCAGCAATTCTTCTCAAGCAACAATGCCATTGCCATCACATGTGCTTTCTTGTGGACCATCTTCCAACCATATAGTGAGTTGAAAAACTTTATTGCCTTGCAGGTCAAAGGGTAACTTCATCAGCAATTTTTACTATGATCAAAATAAAAAAAATTCTCAGATCATTTCTTAACATGGTTTATGTGCATTAAAACATACAAAACCTAGAGGTACTTCTGTCTGACATAACAGAACAAAAAAGGTAAGACACTGAGGCTGAAGACAGGAAAATAAAAAAAATAGAGTTCAAATGAATGCTAGGTCAGCCTGAAATTTTGTGAACTACAGAGAAAACAGGAACACACACAATGACTAACAGGCAGTTGGCTAAGCAGCACTGCTGTGACTTGATCCTGAACTTCCAGATTTTAGACATCTTAGTTATTCAGTTTAAAACAAAGAAATGTAATAAATCATCTTAATACTTCAGAACTACTTTTGTCTGTGTCTGTACATATCAACAATCACAAGGTGAGGGAAGGACAAGCCCAGAGAGGAGAGGTGATAAAACCCCCCCAACCACTGTGCACCCAGCTCCTGTGATCTCAGAACCAGCTCGAAGCCACCTGGGCTCGTCAGTCCTAGGACAAGTTTATGTACTGAAGGTGTTTTTTAATCATTAAAACCAGCTTACAGATTACAAAAATTCTCATTTTCAGTGAGGAAGCAGTATGTTTAATAAATACAGACTCAGAACTCAGTATTGTTTTTAAACATCAGGATGACACTGAAAAGATTCAGCCATTCCTTTGTGTGTCAGTAGGTTATTTTAAATTAACTAGGAAAAGTGTCATTACTTTGAGCTAATACACCTCCTATTGACAGGAATTCAGGAAACTATCCACATTATTGTTTCTGCTTCCAGCTTAGGTTGTCATATTGATTCATCTTGTGCCACTGCATATAATTATTTTGTTTAAACTAGTTTTTTTTTTTCCTGCATTTTGCACTTGGCTTACTGAAATTACTAAAACCTAGAGTAGTTAGAATCACAGGTAAATATAATACTTATAGAACACATTAAAACTTCTGATCCCTCTAATACTAAAGCAAAGGAGTGTCCCTGTTGTCTTCTTTACCATCTACTTTTGGGGAACTCCTTGATAGAAACAAGGCACTTAGAAGGAACCACTTTATTTATGGTTTTTAGTATGTGCTAAAGTAAAAGAAAAACCTTAATCATATCCTTATTTGCTTTTCTGGTGCAGGATGACCTGGACAGCCCAAGTGTCACTGCTGCAGTGGTACCAAGTATCAGCATTTTCCTCACAAGAATTGTGCCCTGAAGCTTCAAGAGTGAGTGAAAGGTTTTCTACAAATTGTGAAGGAAATGGCCAAGCATCTCGGTAGTTCTGTACTCTCATATTAGCCAGCATTCAAGTAGCGTGGACTTCACATGTAGTTGGGCTGAGCAAGTACAGGGAAAAAAAATCTTTTATATGTGTGACCTTGTTATCAGAGACACGGTACTGTATAAAAGATTACACAGTGCAGTTTATGTTAGAGTCTCTCTGCAGTTAGTGCAATCTCATGAACATGTACAGCTTTCTGTTTTCTAGAAGGTCTAGAAAAGAATATCAGAACTTCTAAGCATAAAGTTTGGAGTCATCATCAATCAAACATGTTAAAGTCTTATAAAAACTAAGGAACTACATTAAGCCCACTGCTCCTTAAGAGAAAACAAGATTCTATTCAAACTTCTCTCAATTAGAGAAATATTTTTCTGATTCTCATTATAATTTAGTATGAAATGGAAGTAACTGTCCCTGTAGGCATTATAAATCCTTTGAAACCTTTTGGAAGCCCCTTGCCTGTCCCATTTATGTAACATAGAGTAAATATGTAAGTTAATTTAAAGTATTCAGTTCAAGAACTGCTTCCTTTAAGGTCATCTCATGTAGGACCCTAAGTATACCAGGTGAAAACTGTCAATGGGTAAGACTCCTCATCACTTTACTAACATCACTCACATGTTGGAATAACTTACTAGAAGCAGATGTGAAAAGCTAAGTTATTAAATAACCAAGCAACAAGTTCCTTACACTCATTCCTTATGCTGCCTGGACATTAATAACCAAGATGGGTACCTGGCAATCATGGGAATGAGTGCTGGAAATTTGTCAAACATAACATTTTCATCATTTGCTGTTGGGCTGGCTGCAATTATTATCTGCAACATCCTTACTTACACTCTTGCCTCCAAGAGGAAAGAGCTCTTTACTACAAATTTACTATTTATGAAAAGAGATTCTGGAGAAAGATCAAGCCCTCTCTCCCACCCTCAGGGAAACAAGAAGCAAGTCTGGCTTGCCAGCTCCTGGTTCCACTAAGTAACATTCTGGGGCTTTTTTGAGGACTACTCTCCAGCTGTGTGTTGCAATGCTTAATTGCGATATCTGACTTTTATGCCAAAACAAAGAAGTTCCCCACTTTCAGTACTATCTCTACCACTACCAAAATAAAGGAATGAAGAGTTCAGCATTGACACATGGAAGTATTTGAATGCAGGTGTAACACACAGGCACAGTTTTCCTCTTATTTATATATTGCCCAGACATACTGAAAAATCACTTTATAAAACACAAGCTGGGTGACAGTTGTACTTGAAAGTGAAATTTAGATGGTGGCCAATAAACCAAGTAGGTTTTGCATCTCCAGAATCTAGCTCACACATATAGAATGTACTAAACTGTAGTTTTTTACTGATAGAGTTAACTCCATTTTGTATTTTAGCATCTTAACATAGATGATGTAAAGCATCTCAAATTTTAATTCCAAAAGATCCAGGCATGAAAATAAGAAAAGACTGTAATTGGAAAGGTGAGAGGTAAGTGATATTACTATCATTATAGATTATTTCTAGTCTCGGTGGTGTTTCTTTTTCAGCTGTCCATCCACAGCTGGAGTTTTATTAGCATACACTGTCCTATGCTCCATTCTATCCTTCTCCCATTGAGGAAAGGAGTATTTTTGATACCTTCTTTTTGCACACTGGAATGCAGCACTATGGTAGGATCCTAGTTTTTGGCTGAACCCAGGGATACCCTGCCTCCAATTCAATAGCTCAGGCTGTTCAGGATACAGAAGATCCAAAATTAATATTAACTATATTTCTTTGCCTGAAAGAACTGAACCTTCGCCAGTCATGACCCTAATTCTCGTAATCCACAATATTCAGGGGATATGTGCAGTGCAGTCTTCTTCTCCTGTTGGAGCTGTTCTGTTTAGTTCTAAGTACATATTTCCACTGTAATGAAATAATTTGACTGTATTTTCACTTTAATTAAATATTTTTTGTAGTCCAGTGTGAGAGAAACTCAAGTATCACTGTTAAAATTAAGGCTCTCATCTGGGAAAGGTGATATCCATTTGCTGGTCCCCCTGCATTTGTTTACATCGCTTGATGTGAATGAAAGTGACACAACCACAGGGATGGAGGGTTTCATCTTCTCCTGTGCTGTGAACTCCTGCCCTGTGCCGAGCAGGAACCAAGGCCACCGCCTTCAGACAGATGAAAGCATCACAATCCTGAACAACAACCAGCGAGCACTGGAGCCAGCCGCAGATGGCCCGAGAGGGGCTTCCCTCTCTCTCCCACTTCCTGGGCAGGTGGTTTAGCTGCAGTATTTTACCACGGGCAGGTCAACACTTCCCAGGACTCAGACACACATCCCCTCTCCCGGGAGAAGGTTGCTCTCCGCCGCCGGGACAGCCGCACGGCGCGGGGCTGAGCGAGTTCCTCGCTGCGTGACGGTCGGGGACAGCCATGCCCGAGAACCGGAGAAAA
>NW_008236769.1:10536399-10551822 GCF_000691975.1 Corvus brachyrhynchos | reverse complement strand
GCCGTGCGGGAACTACAACTCCCGCGATGCCGTGCGGGCCCCGCGGCCTGGTGGTCGGGGAGGGGAAATCGGTGCTGGAAAACCGGAGGCAAGTCTGCCTACCGTCGAAAATCCAGCGAATAGTTTGAGCTCTGGGGAGCGTGAGAAGAATTAGATTTGAGTTGTTTCTCTTCGTGCCATTCTCCTCAGTGCTTGCTATACAAAATATGCCGAACGTTGCATGTTTTGTGAGTTGTTTTTCCCTCCCGTCTGTAGTAACCGCAGCCAACCCTCGGTGTGTCCCTTAGCGAGGTGTTGAGGTCAGCTGTGCGAGAAAAAAGGACGCGGTGGGTTCGAACACCACTACTTTAATCAAACAAAGTTTTCAGATGTTTTTCAGTTTCACAATGTCCAGGAGTACACAGAAAAAAGGCAGCTCGGGGAGGGCAGAAGGCAAGAATGGGGACCGGTTCCCCAGTTGCTCCCTTGGCGGTGGCAGAGAACACCTCTACCCGGGACAGCACAGAGGGATGGGTGGTGATGTGGGGAGAAGGAGGATTGTCAGAAATGCAGGAACACGTAGATTGGGTTGTTCTCGAGGGGTGAAGGTGGGAATGGCTCTGGGTTCGGTGGTGTGTGCTCAGCGTGCAGCTCTTGGGCAGGAGAGCCGGTCCTGATGGTGCCAACCTCCCACCTCAGTGCGTTGTCCTCAAGGAGCCAGCCCAGAAGTGCAGTGGTCAATAGGCAATTCTGGGAGGGAATTAAGTCAAACTGTGTTAAGAAAAAACCCCGTGATGCTATGAAAATGCACAGTATTTAATCCAGGGTTGGTATTTATCGTCCCCCGTTTAATTTGCTAAAATATAATGCTGCTATGAAAGAAGTGCAGGAGATGTGCAGCACACTCCATGTGGGTATTCTGAAGGGAAGTCAATGAAGAAAGTGGTTCCTTCACTTGTCTTGATGGATCCTCTTTTTCACACTTCAAAGCTTGTGTAGTACAGTTTTTTCAGCATAGATGGACAGTTTTGTGTTGAGTTCGTTTAGCAAGGCGGTGCTGGGATTACTTTCCTGGGACTAACTGGTGGAGGCAAAAATTCATAAATTCACCTCAGATGTCATGTGTGACCTTGAGCAAATTAAAGTGTAGCTCTGTACTACTGTCAACACCAAGCCTTCATGCATTTTAAGGCAGCCCTGTAAGAACAAATAGATTGCTGAAACTATAATGAGATTTCTGAAAACAATGCCCCAGGGAGGATTTTTACTGGACTCTCATTTTTGCCTTGTAAACAATATAAAAGTATTGTGTTTTTCACATTGTCCTAAGTCAGAGATTTTCAGTGTTATTAGCCTAGAAGCTGTTGCTGTAAGACTGAATTGCAGAAGTGGGGAAAAGCATTGCTATATACATTGCATTGAAGAGTAGTTGAAGCGAGCATTGAAGTACAGCAAACTCATGATGCTAAAGAAGCTCATCAGCCTTGCCCAAATCTTGTGCATCTCTACACATCAGTTTTAGGATTTAGAGCTTCTTTTAGTCTTATTATTACCGTGTATATATATGTATTCCTGAGTCATTTTGGAATAAGTGCTTTTATCTTGTCTGTTATTTGAAGTACTGATTGAGTTTTCAGGCTCTCTGCAAATAAATTCAACTTCTGTGTCACATAAAATCTAACAGGTCCCCGCTCTTCTTCTAGTATTGAGTGTACTTGTGCATGGTTTTATGCATTTGTTTGCCTGAGTTTTTGAGCTACACTGGAAATTTTTAGAAAGAGAGGGGTTGCATCACCATTAGTTTGCTTATGTTGGCTTGTTGGATTCATTCTCCAGTGCCCATCCAGGGCAATGGTGTGAGGACAGAGGTGGTGTCAGTGGTGGGGAGTGGTGGGGACAATGCTGCCTGCTCCTGCCTGCTCCTGCCTGCTCCTCTGGCAGCACTGTGGCACAGAGTGTGTATGTGGGACCAGCAGCAACCAGGAGCACCAAGACCTCAGCTCCACCGTTGCAGGGGGCTGTAGTGTAGGAGAGGGCTAGGAGTGGGGATGTCAGGTAGTCAAAGACTGTCCTGATCCTCTAGTGTTGAGGTAAAATACGTCAATGAGCTGCTGGCAGATGCCCAGCAGGGCTGCCTGCCCCAGGGGGTTTGTTACTGGGCTCCACATGTGCTGCGTGGGGAGGGCCCCGAGAAACGGATGAGATGCTGTGTCACCCCACAGGTACGTCTGGTTCATGCTGGGAAGCAGGAGCTGAGTCCAGGCTGGGGAGAGGGAAGTACTGTGGGAGCTATCATGGGGCCACCCTGCACAGTGGGTAGCAATGAAACCAGGGAGTGGGGAGGGCAGGAGGCTCCCCATGGGTCCCTTTTGTCATGTTGGGGCTCCATCAGGGACTTCAGAGAGACAGAAAGGGTTTGACAAGCCAAACACTTTATTCAGGCATTTAAGCAAGCAAAATTTAGTTTAACAAGTGTATGCCAGGTGTAATAAATTTTCCTGGTGGAGAAGGATGCAGCTCAAGCACTCTTATTGCATGTCTGGTGCTAGGGTCCAAGCCTATTCCCCTGGGGCAGCAGCAGGGAAGAGTCAGTTCTCTGGCTGCTCCAAGTGCTTCAGGTATTCTTGCACCCAGCGAGCCTTGGGGTTTGCGCACACCTCCGTCCCTTTCCTAGTGACCAGGCTGTTGGGGAAAAGAGCAGTGTTGAGGCAGGCATCGGCCAGGGCATCAGGGTGCCTGCACTAGGTCCTGCTGGTAGCACCCTAGGTGTCCCTGTCCATGCCCTTCCCCATCCTGGACAACCTTGGACACCCTTGGTGTGCTGCCCTGGCTGGTGCACCCTGGACCCTGGCAATGTTGAGTACTTACACCACGGCTGGCTTTGGGCAGCTGTTGCTGGTCATGTAGGCAGAGCGGATCATGCTGCGTCGAAGGGGGTGTGAAATGTAGGTGTGGCAGCAGGAGATGAGGTTGGTTTCTGTGAAGGCAGAGAGATGGGCCCAGTGAGACCCCACACTGCAGCAGAGGCTCTGCCTGTGGTTCCCAGGGAATTTGCCATCACCTGTGCTGTGTCCTCTGGGGACACCCCCTGAAAACCTTCATCTCTAAGGCTTAGTCCCTGCACTGGTGATGACCATCTGCTCCCAGCCTTCTCCGTGGACATGAGGGTCTAGTCAATGGGGATGGGGCTCTCTCCCAGGGAAGAGGAACCTACCTTGCATCTGTGAAATTGCGGCACGCCTGGAGATTCTGAGATCAGCCTCAGCCAGGGAGCAGATGGCCACAAGGAGCAGAACAGCCAGGGTGACTGCAAGGACCCTCATGGTGCCGGGAGGGCTGAGGGAGCCACGAGTGAGGCTGGAGCTGGGGTGTCTGTAGGGCTCTCCTCTGCACGGTAGCCCCTGCTGCTGCTGACCTCCTTTTATACCCATGCCACTGCCAGGCTACAGGGTTTCAAGAAAGAAAATGAGTGTATCATACCAGGAAAATTATGTAAGGCAAAGAAACCGCAGAAGGGGAAGTGCCAGCCACAGGGCTGCGATTTTCAGTTTCAGAGAGAACAAGTCTTCCGAGGAGCAGCTGAGGGAGCTTGATGGGAGAAGAGGAGGCTCATGGGAGGCCTTATTGTTGTCTGCAACTACTCGAAAGGTGGCTGTAGTGAGGTGGAGGTTGCTCTCTTCTCTCAGGTAACAAGTGACAGGACGAGACAAAATGGCTTCACATTGAACCAGGGCATGTTATGAAAACTTTCTTCTCTGAAAGGGTTGTCAAGCACTGGAACAGGCTGCCCAGGGAAGTGGTGCAGTCACCATCCCTAAAGACATTTAAAAACATGTAGATGTGGTGCTTAGGGGCATAGTTTAATGGTAGACTTTGTCATGCTGGGTTAATGGTTGGACTTGATGATCTTAAAGGTCTTTTCCAACATAAATGATCTTACAATTTGATTCTGTGAACTTTATGGTTCTTCAGGGGCTGAGGCAACACAAGCAAGGCTGGAGCTGGGGTAGCTGCAGGGTTTTCCTCTGCCCAATGCTCAGTCGCTGCTGCTCCTTCCCTCCTATTGTCCCAAAGTTTCAAGGAGACAAAATGAGTGCATCATACCAGGGAAATTATGCCAGGATTTCCTATTTTTGCTGAGCTGGAGAAGTCAAGAAAACCACAGAAGGTTGAGTACAGGCCATGGGGCTGTGACATTCAGGTTCTATTTGAGTGCTTGACAGGGATTGTCCAAATCCCGGTGACACCAACCCTGCTACTGCTGCAGAGAACCCACCGGCCAAGATACAGGCTGGGGCACAAAGATCCCTAACCAGAACCTAGAGGAAATTCAGGGCAAATCCAGAAAAAGGAGAAAAAAGGAGGAAGTAGCAAGTTTTGTAGCTTGTTTCCTGAGTGTGCACTGGTGGGGACATTTGGGAATTGCCTTCTGGAATTGGGAATTGCCCCCTCTCTTTATTTGGCCTTTTCCTGCTGGATCTGTAAGGGAAAAGAAGTTGTTTCAGGTAATCTGAGTTCTTACTGCTGACCAGATGGAGCCTATGTCTGTTATCCTTTAGGCACAGAAACTGACCATTATGTGAGAAAGGAATCTTACAATTAGGACAGAATGAAAAATAATATGCAAGTGACAAAGCAAGTCTTCTGGTTATAAAAGAACAGTCTTTTGAAATTAACCCAACTATAACCTTTGTGCAGCTGGCACAGCAGTTTTACCCAGTGTTTCTCTAGTCTCATACTGGACACCTTTTATACTGAAGGAAAGGTATCTGGGATACAGCATGCAAGGGATTATCAAGAGTGTTAGCCTGGGACATGCTTCTTACCTGCTGCTGCAGGATTGATACCAAAGTAGCACTAGAAGGACACCTGCCTAGTCAGCCTCTAGCTGAAGCAAGATCTACATGCCAGGACCTCTTTTGATTCATGTATTCACAAGAAAATAAACAGAAATGTAATGATTTTTTGCTAGGTGAACACCTTTGGAGAAGACCCATCCCACAACAGAGTGGGGAGTTGGGGGGTCCTGAGCCAGGGAAACTGCAGGGAAGTGCAGTAGCCTACCAGGACCTGGTGACTCAAAGAGTGGCTGAGGTGTAGGTGGGCCAGGAGTCATGGCAGCCACCCCACGACCACAAAAGGCAGCCCTGCGGAGTGGAAGGGCACCTCTTTGAAGATGGGGCATTCCTCTGAACAGAGAGACTTGAAATCCACATAGCCCAGAAACCAGACATGTTTTGTGACTGTCTGCACAGGTTGGGGGCACTCATCCTACCTGAACCCCAAAGCAGAATGGTGGGTGTTCATCTGAGACCAAAGGCTGCAGCTCTGACTGGGGACCTGCATCATCTACCCTGGGGGTGCTTGATGCCTCCACCCAGACAGAACTAATGAGGGGAGAGCCTGCACTGCAGACCTCACACTGCAGCAAGTGCCAGACCTGCCTGCAGGAGGTGTGTAGGTGTGCCCAGTTGGAGGACCTCCTGCAGCAGGTGGCTGAGCTGCAGGAGGTGGTGAGAAGGCTGAGTACCATCACAGAAGCAGAGAAGAAGTTAGAAATGTGGTTCCAAGCACAGTCTGTAGTGGACCCACAGTCTGCATCCAAACAGCCAGAAACTCCCCTGATGACACACACAGAAGTGAGGGTGATCAGTGTGGAAAAATGGAAACTTGCAAGGGCAAGGACCTGCAGGAGGAAGAGACTTCCCCCAAACCCTGAGGAGCCCTTTCAAAACCACTTTGCTGCTTTGCAGACCAGAGAGGGTTGGAAAGCTCCCATGTGGAGTATTGCATCTATGGGGTCTCCCACACAGGAAAGGTGTAGACCTGTTGAAGTGAGTCCAGAGGAGGTCACAGAGATGATCCAAGGGCTGGAACACCTCTGCTGTGGAGACAAGCTAAGAGAATTGGGGTTGTTAAGCCTCCAGAAGAAAAGGCTCTGGAGAGACTTTCAATCACCTTACGGTACCTAAAGGGGGCCCACAAGAGAGCTGGAGAGAAACTTTAGGCAAGGATATTGAGTACTAAGACAAGGGGAAGTGGCTTTCAACTGAAAGAGGATAGGTCTAGATTAGATATTAGGAGGAAATTTTTTATTGTGAGGGTGGTGAGACACTGGCACAGGTTGCCCAGAGAAGTGGATGCCCCATCCCTGGAAGTGTCCAAGGCCAGGTCGGATGGGGGCCTGAGCAACCTGGCCTAGTGGAATATGTCCCTGCCCATGGCAGGGGGATTGTAATGAAATGGTCTTTAAGATCCCTTCCAAACAAATCATTCTATGATTGCCCTGGAATTGGGCAATGGAATGAGAACAAGGGTGATGTCAGGGGCTGGGAGCACTCCTGCCTGCCTGGATGCAGTGGTGGAGGAACCAATTGCTGGTACAGGTGGGACAGACCAGGGTATTGTAGCAGCACTCCTCATAACTGCCTCCTGGCAGATGAAGTGGCGAGTCTGGTCCCACTGCACTGCCCACACTGCTGCACCAGTTGGTGCTTCCAGCAGAAGGACCTGTAGCGCAGAGGTGACAGCTCAGCCCCAGCCCTCCTCCTCACTGGCCCTGTCTCTGTGGGGTGGCTGTAGTCACTTGATCTCCCCTGGGAGATGCAGCATTACTTGCTATCACAGGGAAAGTGGAAGTTTTGAGACATTGCTGGCCCTGGCAGGTGTCTGAGGTGTCCCCAGCTGGCCGGTGTAGCCCCTGTGAGATGGTACAGAGGCAGCTGGTTGTCAGTGGCACACTCACCCAGGGAGCCCAGTTAGCCCTTGCCCAGGTGAGCTGCCTGGCTGGTGAGACTGATAAAGCCACATGCCCTCTCAAGATACCCTGAATTTTTGCAGAAATGAGCTTTGTTGCATAAATGAAGATATGGTGGGTTACTTGCAGCTGGCTGACAGAACATCCCTGGTGAGTTTACTGGCCTATGCAGTGCTGGAGAAGGGGCATGGGGACCATGGTGGGGACATGAGCAGGCCTGGAGCTGAGATGACTGCAGGCATCTCCTCTGCTCAATGCTCAGCCCCTGCTGATGCTGCCCTCCTTCTAGTCTGCCAGAGATTCAAGGAGAGAAAATGAGTGCATCATGACAGGGAAATTACACCAGGATTTTCCAGTTTTGCTGAGCTGGAGAGATCAAGGAACCACAGAAGGGGAAGCCACAGATCTGCAACTTTCAGATTCCATTTGAGTGTCTGGAGAAAATGGCCAGAGCCCAAATCCCTGTGACCTGAACTCTGCTGCTGCTGCTGCAATGACCTGTTGACTTGAGGTGGGGCATGAAGTTCGCTAACCAGAGCTCTGAGGAAAATCAGAACAAGGCCAGACACAGGAAAAGAAGGAGGAAGTAGCAAGTTTTGTAGCTTGCTTTCTGGGTGTGCACTGTTGGGGTCTTTAGGAATTGATTATATCTTACCTTTGTCAAGCAAGAATTTTGCTGTAGTGGTGTGTCCAGTGCCACCCAGCTGGCAGGTACAGCTGCTGAGGGGATGGCACAGAGGCAGCCGGTGTCAGTGCCACACTCCCCTGGGGAGCCTGGCTACCCCTTGCCCAGCACTGCTGGTGGGCTGCCTGGCTGGTGACTCCAGACCACTGATAAAATCATGTACCCTCTCTAAATACCTAATTTCTGCCTTTTTGGTCTGGTGGGTGATTCGTAGCTGGCTGCCAGCGCATCCCTGGTGGGTTGCTGGCCTGTGCACTGCCAGACAGGGGGCATGGGGACCCCCAAACTCACCTTCTATGCCAACTGCATCAGCTCCTGCTGATTATTGGGGAAAAGTTGTAGAATCCCTCTTCATTGGTCCCTGTCTGGCTCAGCTCGCTGGCCTGGTACTGCGAGAGGGGAAAAGAGGGTATGTGCCAGGGGCTGTTGGAGGTGTGGGCCTGGGGGCCATGGAGTGTCAGCACCAATCCATTTGTGTGGATACTGAGCCTGTCCTGCTGGCACAATGACCTGCTGTCAGCTCACTGGAACAGCCTGGACAGTGCTGGGAGATGGCAGCAGCATCACCCCCAGAACCATGCTGCGGTGCCAGTGGGGGTAATACCAGGAGCAGGATGAGGGAGAGGCCAGAGCACCTTCCACAGTTCAAGGGTCTCTGCTTCCAAGGCTGGACACCAGCTAAGATACGCTCTTGCAGGTGCTCAGGGGGATGTTCTACACTCACCTTCCTCCTTGGGGACCGGATGCTTCATTTTGGTGGGGGAGAGGTGCACAGGAGGATCCTACCTGCTCCTTGGGCAGCACTCACTCCCAGCTTCCACATGGACTTGGGAGTCTCATCAATGGGAATGGGGCTCTCTTCTGGGAAGGGAGAGCATACCTGGGTTCTGGGAGGACTCAGCAATTCTGGGATCACATAGATGGGCCTCAGATGGGGAAATTGTAAGAAAATAAGAGCATCATAACAGGGAAATGGAAAGAAAATGAGTGCATCATAACAAGGACATTGTCAGGAGTACCCAGATTTGCTGAGCTGGTGAAACGAGGAAACCACAGAAAGGGAAACACCAGCCACTGTGCTGTGACTTTCAGATTCCATTTGGTTCCTGGCATGGACTGGCCAGAGCCTAAACCTGCCAAGAACCAGGCTGGCACATGTAGCTCCATAACAAGAGCCCTGAGTAAAATTTGGGCAAGGCTGGCACAAGAGAAAAAAAGGAGGAAGTTGCAATTTTACCTATCACTACACTCCTGATTAAGAGTCCCTCTCCAGCTCTCTTGTAGGACCTCTCTAGGCACTGGAAACGGCTCTAAAGTCTCCTGAAAGCCTTTTGTTCTCCAGGCTGAACAAACTGAACTCTCTCAGCAGCCAGCTACAGCCTGGTCTTATGAAGAGCCACAAAGGTACCTTAACACTGTGTGTAATCCTACTGTCTCTACTTGTGTCAGCAGGTTTTTTTTATATTTTGGATTAGTATTAACAGTTTGAAGGCTTTTTGGCCCTATACAGGACCAGGTTCATTCTTGACAAACTCTCCTGGGTTTATGTTAGGAATTGATAGCACAGGAATTTTACAAATCAAGATAGCTTTGGAGATGCCTGGTTGTCTACTTGGTTGGTGACACAAAACATTCTCTGTGCCTGGCATCCATCTCTCAGTATGATTTTATAAACAGGGAGCGAACCTATTTCTTCTTTTAATGTCTTTTAGTAGTAGGAGAGAAAGCATCTTTGTGGATCTTATATATTGATTTTTTAGAGAGATATGTAGTTCCTTGTACTCTAATTCACCTTAAATTTGAGAGAATTTATTCAGATGTGCTTTAAGTTTTCCAGGACAAGACAGTTAGAGATATGTATCTGGACTAACTGAGCCGAGCTTTCTCATCAGACACAATCCTGTGTGTCAAGGGATTAAGCCTGTTCTTTCATTGTGTGCTGTTCTGTAAATCTCAGACCAAGGTCAGAATCAGCTTTTAGACATCAATTTTGACTACTTCAGCAGGGCTAAAAGGACCTGGATTCCTCTGATATTCCCTTAAGGCATCTGCAATAGCTCACTGCGATGGAAAGTCGCAGTTGTCTTAAAAGCACTTTACACACTCATCCCTCAATGGCCCAGAGGCTGACAGCTGTACCTGATACATTACTGTAAACCTGTCTTCTCTGGGAAAACTCCCATTTTCAGCTCACAGAAGCAGGCTGCATCACAGCTCCCGTCTCTATGATTCTCTGCATGGGTCACTCTCACCTCCCTGTCCAAGCAAACTCAGAGAATGTATCCTTTTCCAGCATCAGAAGTTTTAGGTCTGCTTTGTTCCAAGTCTGAACAGTAGGAAAACTACTCTGTTGTAGTGTGAATGAGACCTTTTTTTTTTGTGCATTTAAATTAAGTTAATCTATGTAACCTTTTTCTTTTTCTGAAATAGCTTCTTTATTTTCCTTGGATTTAATTCGATGCATTCAAGCAGAAAGTTAAACAATGTCAGACTAAAGAAAATGAATTGCATAACATGCCAAAAAGATGAACTGGGGAAATGCTTTTTATTACTTCTTTATTTCTTTTTAAATTATTTTTTATTACTTTATATAGACTATATGATATATACTATTATATAATATATAATTTATATAATTTATATACTATATAATATATACTATTATTTTTTAATATTTTTAAATTATTTTATTATTACTTTATTATTTCCTTCTTTCCTATTTCTTTAATGTGAATTACTGGAATGTCAAAGAGAACTAACCAGTTTGGAATTTATTTTAAAATATGTATTCTCACAAAGTGGATCATTTCCTCTATGCATTTAATTTTAGTGAGAGAAAAAAGCAAGTGTTGGTATAGTATTATTACAAAACATCCCTCTAGAGTAGTTAATTTTCAGAAGTTACAACTGCTTACTACTGCTGTTTTCCTCCTGAAATTACTTCCTCAGCTAAATTGTTTAGGGCTGATGCTGAAGATAAGTGTATGAGAACCAACTTATTAATTCTGCCCTTTCAGAAATGATCTTTGCAGCTGATTCAAGTGAACCATGAACTGTTTTGAGAAGAAACAAAGAACTCACTGGAATTCTTGGCTCTTTGTTTTAGTGCTCCTGACTGCAGCTCTAGATGACTTTTGGTTGCAGGGGTGAATCCATCTTTCCTTTCTATCCAATTCTCCATTCATACTTGTAAAGGCTCTTTCTTTTTTCATAAGTTTGGAGGGAATAAGGATTTTGAAGGAATCTTGACTTGTTTCAGTGAGATGGAGTTTAGGTACTGAATATGTTCAAGATTTGAAATGAGAGGTGGTTTCTCAAGAACTCAGAATCCCAGAAACCATCTTTGATTTATAGTTCTGGTACTAATGTTTTATAATCCATGAACTCTACTGTTGTGAGACTACTTTCATTTTTAATAGTAAGTATATAGGTAATTTTTGAATAGAATTTGAGCTGTAGATTATTAGTGTAAAATAAACAATGAATGAAAAATAAACAAATTGCTAACGGGTATCTCACCTGCCTGTGAAATGCTGCTCCTCTCTGAGATGAAACCCATCAGTGGAACTCATGGTTGGGTCTAGTTCAATAAAAATGCAAGAGCAGTTCAGTGGAACAGAACATGAAACAACAAAAAGTATTCTGAAGAATGCCAAGTGCCATCTTCTTGAAAACCATATACTTAAGTGCTTTATTTTTCTCTCATCATCCTATTATAGATAATTGATTGTACTCCATTTTTCCTGAATCATCCTTTCTGGAATTTGACAGCACAGTATAGAAGCAAACCTGACAGATGTGCTCCTTTACGTCAGCTTTCTGTCAGAGCAAATGTGTCCTTTTTGTCAGGAATTTAGTTAAGGTCTCCTTCAAAGTATGGTTGCACTTCAGCTTGATCCCCATTTCTCCTCAAAAATGTAGTACGGCAATGCCAGTGGCTTCTGCAGTGCTGATTGTCATGGTGAGCTGTGACAGTAGGAGGTCTTCAGCAAGTGTACATGTGTGTCCTGCTGCCTTGAATCATTTCTGCCTCTGGCTTCTCTGCCTTGCTTACTTTCTTCTTCCTCTTCCCATCTCACTTGGGTCATGCTATTCCTTGTTTACATACCTTCATGTGCTCCCTTCATTTTTTCCTTTAGTGTTGACATCACAGCTTTCTAAGTTTATATTCATAATAGGTACATTATTTTTCTCGCATTCCTTTTCCACTGTGTATATAGTTTTCAAGCTTTACCAAACACCTGTACCTTTCAAAACTCCTGTCTCTCCTTTCCTAGATGTGCAAGGAAGAGTTGTATGTTACAGTTTGCATTATTCAGATGTAGCTCAGTATCTTTTTTTATATCTGTTGAGACATACAGAAGCACCTCTATTTTTGGGTGTGTTTGTTATCAGAACTCTTGAAGAGAGCAGCAATATTATTCAAGTTACTGTTATATGGGGAATTTACTGTTTGGTGAGCAACCTTCAGCAGTGGCTTGGCATTTTAGAGTATTACAAGCTCTGGCATGAACACTTGAGAATGTAAAAAAAGTAGTTTTCATTCTCATTACTGTTCCTGAATTTTTAGTTATTTAGGCAGAAGGGTCATGGGAGCTGTAGAAAATGGAGCCAGATAGGCAGATGGGTTCTTCCAGTTCAGCTGAAATAACTACTCTTCCTATAGTAGGTTCAAAGGGAGGATTTCAGAGCTAGGAAAAAAATCTACATCCCTTGCTATGTCTGAGATGTTAGTGCTTCCTAGTGGGCATCACAGAGAATTCTTCAAGGAGGGAGAGACTGCAGTGGAGTTAGAAGGACTTCACCAGCCAAACACTGATTTCAGGATATTTTGTTATCCTTACTGGCTATGAGGGATTCAAATGTAAAAAGCTTGAGTAGCAGTGGCTGAACATCTGGTCAAGAGTAATGAACCCCAAAGGACAATAATTGTAGAGGGAGATGAGGTCACACCATTCTCATGAATGAGAGCAATTCTCATGGATTTGTAAGTTCCTGTGTACAACAGCCTGAAAAAGGACTTATGAGCCAGAAGAAAAGACTCGTTCCTTGCTTGAAGTACGCACTGTCCAGGTAGACATGTGCTGCAAAAGAGAGCAGGTAGGGTTTTACAAAACAGCAAGAAGTGCTGAGCTTGCAAATAGAAGAGAAATGGTGAATGTGTGCTATGGGAGGTGTGATGAACTGACTTTCTTTGCTATAGCCTGGCTCAAAAAGCAAGAGAGTCAGCAAAGCCAGCACTACTGGTGGCATCCTGTTATCCCCACTTTTTCAGTTGGATTCTGTTGCTTCTGCAAGATGGGCTACCATAAGAAAAGAAATCAGTGTAATTGTCAAGAAAATTGTTTTCTTGGGAAAAGTGGTTAAATGAAAAGAATGATTCTGGAGAGTGTTAAATGTGGCATAACTAATATTGAGCACTACAGATGACAAATTTACCATCCAAAAATACAAATAAATGGAAATCTAAATATGAGCCTCTTAATGATTTTTATTTGTTTTTCCTAGATAGCATCCAAAATAAAAACTGATCAGAAAAAATTAAAATGAACAATCAAAAAATTTACTGCACTCAGGATTGGGTAGCAACATCCAAATGTTCATTGCCATGGGGTTAGGAAGTACGTACACAAAAGGAAATGGATGATGTCTCCAGGGTTCCCAGAAGAAATCTGATGTCCTTCTTCACTTGTGCTACAGGACACATTGCTGAAAGATGTGTCCAGTGCACGTCCTTGCTGAAACACTGCAATGTAGCTTGAACTGGAAAAATGATATTTTTTGTACCTCCATCCAGAAGACATGGGTGCTCTGCCCAGTTAAATCAAATGCTAGCAAGCCTGTGACTCTTAACATGGATTACACAGAATTCATGAGCAAGTGAGCTGTATTCACTGTCATCTTGTGGATAAAACCTTTTCAAAGATTCTCCTTCCTTCCAGACTGCAGTTCTATATGCTCGGTCTGTACAAAATGTTCTTGGAATGGAAACATGGGTAAAAAAACCTTTTCAGAACCTTCCAACAGATTGAGAATTATTCCTTATCCTGCCCTCGCTGGGTACTCAGCTGGGTATGAAGTCCTCATTTTTCATCACATTCTACAGGCCCTTCTGGAACCTAATGCTAAGCAGATACTGTTTCTCTTGAGATGATAATTAAAATTAATTGCTCAGAAATTAGACAGCAAGTAAAATTTGCTGTCAGTACTTACCTGAAACAGAAGGGATTTTTTATTTTAACTGGAACAAAATTGTGTTTTGAAGTGAGCATTGTTAGCTGCATTCCAGTGCATTGAAAAACTATGGCTATGTCCAAGGAAGTTTGTTGTGGCCCAGCATTCCTATTTGTCCCTTGTTTAGGGCTGTGTGTTTTCCAGAAACGACTTACAGTATATTTGTGTATTTTGAGCACGGTTGCATTCCCTGGCTTTCTCTGGCTATATGGATTATTTGTGACTGGTTTCTTTAACTTGAATGTAGCAACACAAAAATCCAGTGTAGAAAATGCTGGAACATATGTATAAATTAAAATCAGACTTGATTAAAGACACATATATTGTGGGAAGGAAAGGTAAATCATTATTGTACTGTGTGGCTGGCAATCAGAAAAGGAAGATGGAGCTGATCATGCTTATTTCTTCAGCCTTTGTCAGCTGGGCAGAAAAGCTGAGTCATATTAACTGACTGTTGGCAGGTACAATAGATTTGGCCAAGCACATTCCATGAAATATGTAAAGTGCAGTTAATCTCCACAGAAACTGTATCTTGGTTTTCAACAACACTTTGACATAATGGTGAAGAATTTAGACTGCTTTAAGCTACATTTTCCCTGTCATTTATATAAATCCTTTATTGCAACAGTGTTTTCTCAGGATGTGCGACTGATCAATATTTAAGAGGTTTTTATTATCTCCAAGTATTTCGCCCAAGAAAAAGTTGTAATTTTGTTGGTTAAGCTATACTGTTTGGCTAAGTTATGGGATTTCTGAGAGAATTTTATGTATTCAAGGGTGGGATGATCTCATCTGCTTTGTACATCAATTCTGTTGCCTGGGCACTTGGGTTTCCCGTGGGGAGCTGTGTGTCAGTCCTATGGTAGCCTCTGTTATTGCTGTGTGTCTGCAAACTCATACATTATGTTTGCTAATTCACTCAGGACCTGCTCCAAAAGACTTTTAAATCAGAGAAAATTGGTTTACTGACATGGATTTGGGTGAGGTTTGAAAGGTCCATGCTTTCTCCTAGTGGAGGAATAGAGGATTGTCTCTTACTCTGAGAGTGGGCACATTCTACTTTTGGATTATTAAAAAGGCAGTAAATCTAAGGTAGAAGAGGACCGATTAATGATGGTTCACAGAAAGAAATGCTGTCACTATCAAACATCACCACTGAAGATGAATACAGATAATAATAATTTCTGATGTTAAGAGCATTGTCAGGAGAAATGTGAGGAGCCAGAGGGACTGGGATCATGTCTACTGCCTACTTTTCTGTTCAGCTGCTATGCCTTAACATGCCCAAAACAGCTTTGGGTCTAGGTTTTGGAGGGGCTTGCAGATGAGTCTCCCAGCTGTCAGTTCCTTTCAGAAGGGTGGGTTGGAGGCTGTGCATGAGAAACAAACAAACAAGTAAATAAATACAGACCCTCATAGGAGTCGTTTCTTTGGAATAGTCTTTGGCCACAGGAGGGCAATACTGTTCCGTAATAAATTTGGCAAGCTATATTCTCTGAAAATCTGGTTTGTCAAGAGGTACCTGAGGGGGAAATGGGATTGATCATAGTTAACAATCATCAAAGTTGTATTGATCAGGAAGTAGGTTTATGCCTTTAGCTATGTTTGCAGGGGCTGAGCCGTTGGTTCTCCCAATCCGCCTTTCCAGAAGAGCAAGTTGCAGCACAGAAACTGAGAGCTGTGATGACATCTAAGGAACTACTGCTTCTGCATCCGTGCTTCAGATTGGTACTGGTTTATGCTGTCCTCCTTTCCACCACCTCAGCAG
>NW_008236769.1:10518659-10536224 GCF_000691975.1 Corvus brachyrhynchos | reverse complement strand
GTACGACAGTGACCATGGCAGCCCCCGTAGTGTTGTTGGAGGGTTCTTTGTCCCTTGTTTCCTCAGCTGTTTCAAACTGAAGTAAGGAAAATTTTAACTGATAATGGTGAGAATCTCAGGGTGTGTGACTCTCACTAATACTGGTAGGAGTATTCAGCTGGGAAAGGTGGATTTTATTTTTCTTTTTAACTTCAGAAATTTTTGTGTTTTCCCCCAGAGGCTGAGGGCGTGTTCTTATTTACTAGAATCCAGGCACAGGAGCAGGAGTCCTAACTTATTAGGCTATTGATTTATGTCCTTGCTCTTTGTTGATTCATGCCCTTGCTCTTAGCTGGTCAGATAAATCTCATTAGTTAGAAGATTCTCCAGAGAAGTAAGTGTTGTGGGTTTTAATTCCCCAAAGGAGATGATTGAGTTGAGTGTGCATTTTGTGGCTCTTAGAAGAATAGGAAATAGCACTGTTTGGTCTTATAAGAGAAAATGAAAGCTCCACTGTGTTCTTTATGAAGATTAATCTGCTAGGAGTGCTTTGAGATCAGTGGATTTAAGTTTTAAAGGGAGGGGAATACTTGGTTTGCAAAGACTAAGAGTTTAGTTTGAGAATGGTGTTTGACAGAGTTAGACATGTGAGTATGTTTGAGTAGTTAATACATCACTTAGCATTCTTCAAGTACTTAAACATTAATATGAAAGTAATTTGTGCAGTCTGGATATCCCTTGAGTTTGGAGACAGCTGTACTCCCTGAACTAATAGAGAACAGGGAGCTTTCTGAGGGCCGGCTCTGTCATCAGTGTTATTAGTATGACAAGAATAGTCTTCAAGAAAATTAAAGTAATATTAAAAGTTAAAAATGCATATTTATGAAGGATAGATTGCTAGCTTCTAGGTCATCTGGAAATAAAAATGTTTCAGAGAATGAATGCTATTGAGCTACTGCCCTTTTAACTTCTATTCCTGAATAAAGGCTCAAAGAGGTCCCCTTCTAAAAGACAATTCTTCCAAGTGATGTTTCTCAGTTTGTAGTTCGCAGACTGCTTCTGATGGATCTGTGAGTGCTGAAACTCGTCTTTAGCTTTCTTTAGAAGGTGCTAAACTTCCACTGAATGTGTCTAAGGGAAGGAAGAACATTTACGTCAGGTTTGTCTCAAATGTTAATTTATTTATTTTATGCTTTACATTTTAAAGTGTGTTTTAAGTATCATAATTGAGAACATAATGTTTTGCTTTGCAGAAATAAATTTTATGGCTTTTATTTTTAGATTTGTTTAAGGTGAATTGAAAGAAATCTGAGAGTTTCAAGGTGATTTACTTGGTAAGGAAGCCAGGAATCCAAGGAAAATGGCAAGTCCTTTGCAGGGCTTGTGGCCCAAACTGTCAATTATCATCTTCCAAACTACTGAGTAATTTTGGGAGTTGGTATCCTCAAGTGCTCTGAAAAGGAGAGGAATTCCTTCAGGTGAGTGACAACCAATGTTTCTTCAGCAAAGGGTAGGCAATGATGTACAAATCATGATGTGATGAAGTTTTTCCAGTAAGTTGTTTTTTCTGGGGGAAGTATACGTTTTGCAATTAAACACTTAGGTAGGACTCCTTTTGTTTCATTTTACCTATCACTTAATTTGTATGTGCAGTGAAGATAAAACAAGTGGAGCCAGTCACCCAAGTCTGTTGTGCGCTTTTGAATGTATTTAGGTAAATCCCTTTCTCACTTTGCTCCATAGTCACTTTTCTGGTCAAACCACTACATTAAAAATCCCATTATTGATTTACTGTCTTGAGTATTGAAGAAGAGTTAGAGTAGTGCTTCTTTCAGTCTTGTGTTTTGTAACACTTAAAACATGTGAAAACAGTCATGTCAAAGATGATTCTGATGTTGCTTCCATCTGAAATTTTTTCCTGCCCTCTACAACACATCATGTATTCCTAAGTAGATTTGCACATATTTTCTGTCACTTCAGGAGAAGTCATGAACAGTCAAATGTCAACTGAATGTCAGAGAAATGGCCCTTATAATAAAATCTATTAAGGTGTCCAATGGCCTTGTACAGAAGAGAAGATAAACTTGCTTTGTGATCTTTAGGACAAATCAAACAAAACAATAAAACACACAGAAAGCAATGCCCTTCCTGGGGTTGAAGCAGATGGCCAAGTGTTGGTAGAAGTTTTTGGCTTTATTGTTGTTTATATTTTTCTTTTGCTTTTTAAATAATTTACAATGATTATTACTTCAAACGCTTATTTTTGTCACACTTCTGAATGTTAGTAGGCAAACCCAACTTTTTCATTCTTTTGATCCTTCATTTTTATTATGATCGACCTATTGTTTTGACTAGTCATGGAGATATTTGCTCTTTCTTTATTCACTGATTTAGAGGCTAGAAGAGACCATTATTTGTCTCATCTGACCTCCTGTACAAGCCAGACCAGGAACTGAACTCCATAATTCCAGCATAGATTCTTATTGAGAGAAGAAACACAGCTTTTAAAATGACATTATGTTTTGTTTCAAGACTTCTAGTGACAAAACCTCACTATATTATCTGGTAAGTCTTTGAAATCCCTAACTACCTTCACTTATGAATTGCATCTTCTATCTATCCTGGATGTAATTAGTGTCAGGTGGCTGCTATATGGCGTCTGGATACATCTGTTTTTTTTGCTCATGAGAGAATACTTGAGAAGAATGACAAAGAATAGCTTGTCTTGTTCCTCCTGATACCTTTGGCAGTCCAGCTGAACTATCCACAAATATTTTTGGTTTAAACTCGGAAAACTATCCACACCAGGGTTTTAAAGGTCTGTGTTTTGAAGGTAGGTGGGACAGGAGAATTAGCATTCACAAAAGCTAACTTTATCCAAGAGTCCAAATGTTCCTCTGTCAGCAACAAAATAGAATTGTATTTCCAAATACCTAAGTTAGAATATTTGAAGCTAGGCTTCTGATTATCCAGGGCCCAGGAGGATGCTCTATAAATATTCCTTAGTGTCCACAATATACTCTTTTAAAAGGTTTAATTTTGTTCCTTTTTTCCTTAGTAGCTTTTTGTCTACATGTGGGGGACTGTTTGAAGGAAGTGTACTTCCAAAAAGAGTGGATTGACTTTCACTGAAGAACCTGTCAATAAGGAAAAAATTATTTATACCTGAAATAAGGGTAGTTTTCTTGCCTCTGCCAGATGAATTCCTAGCTGGAGAGTGGTAGGTGCCCATTTATACTTTTAGATGAGGGAATAGTTCTATTGATATAGGTCAAGGACACTTAAAGTCTCTAATAATCAATTACATAAACTAAAATCACCTCTGACCTCAGTCTGCAGAGATGCTGTGTACCATTTGTTTAGGCTATTGTACTTAGTGTACTTAGTTTTATGTTATTTTCAGAGTTTTGTTGTTATATTTGGTTTTGTTTTATGCTTTCATCTCATTTGGTGATGAACAAGCATACTCCCTGTGGGATTGTTTCTGAGCTCTCGAAATATGGTAGTGCTTTGTCACTTCACTTACACAAGGCCACAGTGACATTCAGTCTGGAGAAAAGTATTATTCCTAAATGTTGGGGCACATGAATTACTGATATTTATTGTTATAAAGAATAGTGCACTTTAGTGAGCCAGCTGTTCAACACAATCCATCAACTTAAGAGACCTGAGAGGTTTTCAACAACACGGCCAGCACATGCTGGAGGGACATGATTTTTTTTTTTCTCTCAGCTTTCCCAGAACTGCTGATATATTCCAGTAAAAGCTTCTCCTGTCTTCTATACAGTCTTATGAAATCTCATGTAGCAGCTAAAAGTTCCTGAGCACTGCTTAGGAGCTATCTAATGGCTTGCTACTAATTCCGTTCTCCTTTTGGACCATGCGCAGAACTATACTGGCTGACAACTGCTGTCACCACAGGTAAACAAAAATAATCCCTGTAATCTAAAGTAGAGGAAAATTATGCTGATGTTAAAATCTTTTTGGCTGTTTCATTGCTTTTCAGGGATGTCATGAGAGTCTTAAAATAATAGATATTTCAATCAGAGTTGGAATTAAGGAGAAATAAATAGCATTGACCACTTAAAAGATGCATGTTCTGTTGCCAGCTCTGGCAGTGATCTGCTCATTACCTTTAGAAAGGCTTTTCATCATTTCCCTCTTGCATACTGTTGTCAGGTAAAAGGGTGAGCCTCTTGGGAGCCTTCTCAATGTTCTGCTGTTTGATCACACCCATTCTTTTTCTTTTGTGGCTTCTATGTTCTGCTAGTAAACAAATGCTAACAGGAAGCTCCAAGGCTATAGAGACACACAAATCTGTACTCTTTTGCAATTGATTTTTTTTCAGGTGTTATTATCATCGCAAGACATAGCCAGTGGATCCAAAGCTGATCCTTGGTGACATACTGCAATAAGGGGTGCTTATTTCTATTTGTTAGTTAGCTATTCCAGGGGAAAAAACCAAAGCTGCTTAAGTTTTTAAACCTATTATGTGGTATTCCAAAAGGTCAAGTTGCTTTTTTTTATTAAATACAATTTAATTGAAAATGGACAGTAGCCTGGATCTTCTTGAGGCGTAATGAAGTAGACTATTGATATGCACCATGTGTCCCTGATTAAAATCAGAAGGCTAGGAATGTTCAGCCAATTACACAGTTTGTGAGACATTGCCCAATTAGTTTAGGACCATGCAGAAGCAGGTACACAGATACTTTGTGTGTTCCCTGTAAGTAAAAAACCCCAAACTACAAAGTGCTGAATTATATACAGGCTAATAAAGCCAATTAATTGTTTGCACTCTCTTGTTGCACTTTAATTATCTCCTAGAAAGATTTGTCTGTAGTAGAAATTTACAGTATAACATAATAATTTGCAGTTAAACATAACAGTAAAGGAAACAAAGATATTAATACAAAGAACAGGAACCAAGAATATGGTTTAACATCTGGAAACATCCTCTTATTTTGTATTGCAAATATAGCAGTTTCTGCCTGCCTCATTTTACAAATCTATCTAAGAACAGGTGGTGTTGCTTAATTCTCCAGTTAAAAGACTAACATTTAAAGAAGTAAAGATGTTGTTTTTGTGATTAATGAACTTTTGGATCATCTTAAGCAGAAAAATTTTCACAGTGGAAGATGTTTATAGCCACAGGCAAATAACTCCTTGTCTTTCAAGTTTCAGGTTTGTCTTTATGGTTTGTTTGTATAGACCCTTATAAAGTACAAAGACACATCTAGTGATGTAATATTTTGCAAGAATGTGCCTGAGCATGAATTTACCAAAAATACAGAAAAATCTCCCTGTGTGTTTAAAACATCAGAATTATCTTTTAAAATAAATGTTGTTTTATTATAGAAAAAGGAAATGTATAATTATCTCTAGCCTTGGAGTCACACATGGGATGTTCAGCAGATTTGTGGAATTTGTTAGAGCTGCAGTTGGTTCTAAACCGAAGGAAATATTGACATTGGCAAGTGAAGATGGGATAGCGAGCAATTCAGTCTCCCCCATGGAACAGAAACTCCCCATTGCAGAGGCTTTAACTGCAAATTAAAGCTTTGTGTAGTTTGCTTAGCTGGTTATAAAATGTGCTTCAGAGCTCCTGAGTGTCTGAAAACCAGGTTGATTTAATCATGGACTCAGGGGCTTTATTCACATGAACAAGAGAATTAAAGTTCAGCTACTCTGTTGTGGGCTAATCGTTAATCCCAGGGTGGCTGATACCGAGGGGCCTGAGAGATAGGACTCAGGGTGATGAAGGATTTTTGGCAGCCTGATGGCTGTTCATTGTATTTGTGCTGAACAAGGAAGCAACTGGAACAGAAAAATAGCAACTACGAATCCTTTGGGGAGTTTATCAGGTCAGAATTAAGGAGTTTGTTTCTTTGGCAAGCCAAAAATTTTTGGTGGAAACTGATTCTTATAAGGAATGCAGTTGCACAGTGGAATCTGACAAATACCTGTTGGATATTTGTATTGCTACTGGGGGCAGCAAACATAGAGACATTTACCTATGTCCCAGTCCTGTCCCTAAAGAAATTTTAAGCCCCTCTGAAGAAATTTTAAGTGAGTTGTGTGTTAAAGGTACCTGCATACAGGAGTGGGTAAGCAAGACGAATTCTGTATAGCTTAGGGGGATACTCTGACAGTCAGACCAGTGAGTTAACAGAGGTTGCATCCTTCTGTGTCTGGGTTTAGCTTTACTGAAAATCTACCTGGTAACCCTAGTCTCTGGTTTGGGTAGTCACTTCTCCTGTAACTTTAAAAACTGTTTGGATGCTTAGAAAATACTCACATATTTACTTGGCTCATTATTTTTGGTATTTTCTGGGCTGTAAAAGCTGATACTGACCCTTCCTGTCCATCCCTTTCACTTACAAAATTAAGATATCCATTAAACTGTTTCTTTAATTGGTTCCTCTCTATTCAGATATCAGAATATACTTTACAAAACCCTTTTTCTTAGCTTTGTACCATTTACAACTAAAAATAACTAAAAATAAATCCCACAGCATCATATAATTTATGGTAGCTATGAGGTCCTTATACAAACACTGTAAATCAGCAGTGCAAATATTAGACTAAATAACAGAAAATTTAGGCATTCTCCTACCCTCCCTGCCATATTTTGTTTTCAGTGCCATGTAGGATGAAAAGAAGAGCCCCGGGCAGGTCTCTAACTTTCAATGTTTAGGAGAAAGGAGCATGCAAAGCACATAAACACACAGAATACAAATAGGCACAGCAGTGAACATGTTGATATATGACACACAGTTCTCAGTCTGCTCTTACTGTTTCCCTGGGAGGCACTAAAACATTGAAATGCCCTCTTCCAAGTAAGGATCAAATCATAATTTCCTAAATGTTTCACACAGCCAAATGCTTCACAAGTCTATCCATTTCATCAGGAGCGAGCACCAGCACTCACCTCTTGGTGGCAACTTTGCATGACTGATACACTGATTTTGTAGGTGTTCTTGTGTTTTAACATATTTACCATATCTTTTGCAAGATGAGGGATGTTTCTCCAGGACTGGAGTCTTAGGTCCTTTGGTAGCAAGTGCTTCATAAAGCTTTTCCTACAGCTGGAGATTTTATGAGGTCTTTCTGCCTTGCAGATTTTCTGTGTGAGATCATACTTCAAGAAACTCTGTTCTCTTTCTGGCCATCTATTTTTTTGTGATGACAGTAAGAACATAATCCTCTTTGAAATGTCAACTCTTCTTTCTTTTTGGCCAGAAAAATGACCAATAGTGCTACAGTTCACTAGGGAAGACAGATGATATTATCTGTCTTATTTCCAAAGCAAATGAGTTAAAAAATAGATATAAACTGTGACATAAATGCTGAAGTTACCATTTCCTGTTACAAAACTAGATCAAAATGTTAACCACCAAGTGTGTATGAAGCTCTGTTACTGCTTCAGAGCATATATATATTAAATTATATCAATAATATTACTAGGATATTAAAAAATGGTTTTACTTCCATGAGTACCTGCCAAGTACATATACCTAGCTAGTTTCAGGATATGTTTGCAGGTCAGAAAATTTTGTAAATTTTTTCATTGTCCACAAAATCATATTTGGTGAATTTAAATTTGTATTTTGTGTGAAATTTGTATTTTGCTTGTTTCCTCAAAGTCACACTGATCTTAACGTCTGATGTACTCATATATTTTCTTTAAATTTTGTGTCATCATTAAACTTCATTGACTTAACTTTCTTTTGGTTTATGTAATTAGTAAAAGCACTAGCTAACATCAGTCCCAGACTGATGCTTTAAAAACTCTAAAAAGTAGGCTACTGCCATCCCTGTCAACATTCCAATTCCTTATTTACCTTAGAAAATTTGCCTCGATTTCTGAATCTCACTTGTAAGGCAGTGTTACATGCTTTGCACCATACTCAATGCTTTACTGAAAGATCAGATCTATTTTCTATCCTATTGTGAAGTTCCTGGGTCTTAGCTCTCACCCCCACATCATCTTTATTCTTTAAAAGACACCTGCCACTTGCCAAGTGCTTTATGCTTTACTTTGATTGCAGTAATAACCTGAAAAACTGTGCCTGTTATTATTTACCAAACTTAAAATGTAATTCAAAGGAGAAACTGCAGCTTTCTCTTCTAGAAACTCTAAGTTCAATCTACCAGATAATCATGTATTTAGGGTTGTGATAACAGATGCATAGTGTCTATGAGTCACCCATATTTTTTTATGTCAGATCCAAAATTATAGCTCTCTTTTGATAATTTGTACTCCAGAGTCTTTCCTCCAGAGGAAAAAGGTGAAAGAACAGCATCTGAAAATTAAATACCATGTGGAGAACATGACAATTCGTCTTTCCTGTGTTGGAATTAGAGTTTAATTACAATCAAAGAACCCTTCAACCTAAATTGCAATTGCAGATTTTACAGCCACATCTGATGGTTCATGTCTTGCAAGGGGTTTCATGGAATGATTTGCATCAGTTTATACTCGGTTTGCTAATAATACTTCTCAAAGAAAGAGCTCCAGCAGAGTTGATGGGCAATGCTTTTGAAATCCTCAGGTCTTTACTAGTTCTGAATTTGTTTCTCTTTCAGTTTTCAGATATGATATTGTCCCACAGCTGTGCAACCCTGATAGCAAAAGTCTGCTTTTTACTTCAGCCCCGACTAAAAAAATCTGAAGCTCTAGTTCTGATGAATTGTTGTAGGAAAGGGTGCAGTTTGTCTGGTCAAGCAGGTCACCAGATATGCATTTTCAGTCTATAAGAAACCTGCAATATTAATCTTTGGACAAAATGATAGTGTGATGTACCAATAAAGATATTACACTGATACCAGTCTTCACCTACATCAACATCTTATAGGGTTGGTATTTTTTGTGGTTTTTTGTTGTGTTTTTTTTTTTTTTTCTGGATGAGAGAGTTGGTTAGGATGCATTATTTACTTTTAGTTACTTGGCCAACTAGAAGTGTTTCAGCTGCGGATTTGGGGTCTTAACACAAATTGGGTACAGAAGGAAATGATGTCTCTTTTAGAAAAGCCAAGCTCCTTTCTATATAACAGAACTGGAGAGAAAGTATGAGCAGGCTCAGGTAGAATTAAAAATAAAAAACAAGAATAGTGAGCATAGCAGGTTGGTTTCATGTAGATAAAAATCAGATTTTTCAGCCTAAGACACAAAGGAAAAGCAAATTTTTGTTTGCATGTCTTACACAAAGAATTGTAACTAATTTTGGCCAGCTAATTTGAGAAGCCTTCTTTCTGAAATTGGGGGGAAGAAATCCAGGCCTAAATGTTTCATTGTTTCCACCGTGCTTGTGATTTTGTGTTAATGTTGGCTTGTGTAACAACATCGATATAGAGCCATCCTGGTTACATGAATGGCATTGTATTCCTGTTAAACTCATTTTACACCAGTATTAGTGAAATATAAACCAAACCTAACCTTTGTCTTTTCCTCATCTTCAAAACTGGCCTAATCCTGAATTATTTTCATAAGGGTTGATGAGTAATAACTCATGAGCACTTATGCAGCACTTCTGGATCCTCACAAAGAAGGGCTAAAGGAAGGTTAGTCCCTAAGCTGCATTAAAATTTCCTCTGCAGTTTAACAGTCTCAAAGCTTTTTGTAAATATTATCAGTCGAGTGCTCAGAACATGGGGAAATATAGCCCGTTTTTCTAAAGGTTATTTCAAGGAAGAGCTCATGTACCCAGCATCTTATTCTCTCCAAGCTGGGAAGATAGTGAGATGCCCTAAATCCTAACTATACTTCCCATCCCATAATGCTTGTTCCACATGCCTTCATAGCAGGTGTGTTTAGTTGTCTCCCTCATCAATTTTATATTCAAAATGGATACATTTGCTTAGCTGCTTCTTTCAACAAACATATTCAAAAAGATTGGTATCACCAAGCTCACCCTAAATGACTCGCAGCTGCTGAGCACAAACACGGTATGATACGGAAGCTTCAATTTTAAGATTGTTTTAATACCTCCAAGCTGATCACAGCCTTTCACAACTACTTGTATACCAGTTATACATCTAAGTGCTGTCCTATTTCTTCTCCCACCTTTTTTGAGAATGCCTCTTTACAGCAATATTTTTTTTATACATAAGTACCCCGTTTCAATGCCCTTCTTTCAAAGTGACTGCTACCAGAGGAAACACACCAGTGTGAATACTTAGATTGTTATGGAAATGCTGGAATAAGGAGTTTGAAAGCCATCAAAAATTCTGCTTATTGAGAATTATTTTTTTTGTCTCCTCGCAGATTGTGAGTTCTCATCAGTGGGCTTTTTAGTAAGTGGCATGACATCAGAGTGGTCAGCACACAAAAGTGGTAGTTCTCTGTTTGCCACGGAATTTCAGGATTTTTAAGATTTGAAGGGTGGTAGCAGCAGAAGTTTTGAGAGAAGAGTGGTTTCTCAATCAAGCACAGCAAATCTAAACAAAAGCTCCCTTCTCTCTAAGTGTGAAACTTGTTTGAATTTAGGTGGGGGGGGGGAACAGAAAACATACTGATGTATTGAAAATGTATAGGGAGGCTTTCTTGAATAAGAAAGAAATGCCATAAAGACACCTTTGAGAACACGATATTGATGAGGATTTGACGGTGTTGAAAATGAGATGTGTGAATGTATTGCTTTTCCTTTGATGCTTCAAAAATACAATTTTCAACCTCTTGACTGGAACATACCTGAAGTAATTTTGCTTCTCACCTGACCAAAAGGCTGTTTGGCAGATGTATGAAACAACAACTACAAAAGGCCTTAAAGGTTTCAAGATAGTGTCTAATAGCTGTGTGAGCTACTGACCAAATGGGCAATTGCAAACATTTTGTGGCATGTTTTTCTCTCTGCTGTTTTATCACCTCTGCCTTTCTATGTCAGAAACAAGACCCCTAAGGAAAGACTTGAGTGTGTGTTAATATCTCCTGTTCTTACAAAAAAGTTTCAACAGCAAGGCTGAATCGACTACCATAATGGGTTTCAGGGAAAACTGAAAAAATTTTTGGCAAAAATAGGTTGCTGACGCTTTATATGCATTGAGAAGCATTAAGTTTACAAAAATATTAGGCATGCCCATTAATCTGTTAAAAGCAATTGCCTTTCTGGTAATTTATCCATTTTACCATTCATTGTATCTGTCCCAGCCAAATTATCAGCATTTCAGAACAACATGCCAAAAATGAGCTCAGGCAGTAGTTTACAACTCACAGAAATGGGGCCTGTGAAATTCATAAGAGCTTTGGAAACCAACCTGTGCAAGTCTAAGTACATCACAATTGCAGAGAGGCAACAAGCATTACATAATTTTTATTGCTATCTAACCAGTCAATAAATGAGGTCTCTGGAATATCTGAACTCCTCATAAGTCTTTAGACTGTACTGTCTTGTAGATAACCAGCTTTATTGATGTAAATATACTCACGATTCATGCTAAAGACTTTGACCTCTGGAGAATGTTTAAAGATTTCAAAAGAGAAAATTCACAATGTTGGCACATTAGATCACTGTAGATCTTCTGCATTGAGTTCAAGGATTATTTTATGGTTGAAATGTTAAATGTAATTTTCAGTATTATGCTTTAATGCATGTACATTGTTTTATGGCTGCTTTTAGCCATTTAAAAAAATGCAGAGTGTTTACGTATGTCCATTAATAATTATGCAAATATGATAGTTTAAAAGAATGTAATTTATTTCTTCTAACTTGGTATCACAAAGAACAAAATTTTATTTGGAGTTTTAAATAAATATCCCTTTTTGTTGTTATGTATGTAGGAACCCAGAGTGCCTGGGTTGCCACGGAATATTTCTCTGCCTGTTTTTAAGGGTTCTTACCCCCCTGAACAACACTGTTTTAGCTTCAAACCTTGGAAAAAATTACCAACAGTCAGACAAGAACTAGAAAATACAGTGGTGTGAATTAGGTGATAGACTATTATGTAAGATTGTCACAGGGTGAAAAATTTAGAGGTTTTGGGCTTCTCTTTGTAATAAAGAAATAAGAGTAAAAAATACCAAAATGGAGGATTGTTGTTGTTCTCTAAACCTTCTTCTCCTTCTTCTACTACTCCATATTCTGCAGTAAAAGTAGTTTGGAATGATTGAATAGTAAATTCCGCAGTTCCTAGTCATATTACTGAATAATTGGTAGGAAAGTGAAAATAATGTACGTTTTTAGTAACTATTGGTTAAAATGTCTTTAAAAGGCTGTGTAAATCTTGATAATTAAGCTCACTCCTGGTTTTCTGTGCTTTATGCTGTACCTGGGTCATGCTAGTGGCTCTGTTCCTCTGGTAAGATTTAATAAACAACTATCTGGAAGCATTGAAACTCAAGGAAAAGTCTCGGTTTATCTTTGAAACTCCTTGCAAGGACTTTCAGCAAATTCTCTCCCATCAGGAGGGACTTGATTTATGGCACGGTACAGTGTCAATGTAGAAGGGAAAAGTCAGATGAGTGAAGTTCAAACACAACAACAGACATTTCATGAGATAATGCTGTCTAGTAATATAATTGTTTTCAGTTCTGACAAGCTGGGTTAAAAACCTAGAAAATCTCTGTTCAATACCGAATTCTTCACCCCGTCAATAGTTATTAACCTAACTATGTTTGGTCTCTCTCCTAGGCTTTTGAGCCTTTCACTTTTGTATGCTGGTTTTGCCATCTTGAGGCTCAGTCAATAAGTTCTCAGTGAGCATTTCTCTACTGTTAATGTATTTAATTATCAGGTATTTGTCATTTCCTTATCCTAAAAGGATGTCTTACAACAGGCATTTCTTCTCTGAGATGAGTGTTCAGATTTTGGATTTTAGTGGGTTACACAATGCTTTTAGAGGAGTTATTAATATCATTTAGAGAAGTAAAAAACTTATACTGTTTTGGCACATGTTCCTCTGTTAAGAGCAGGCATATATTTTGACTGTCATATCCTCAGTCCTTTAGTTCTTCTGCCTGTGCAACAAGCAAAGAAAAAAGCATGCCTGTGTAAGTGGCAAAACAAATTATTACCACGAGAGCTCTGTACTTCCTGGCCATGTGTGCTGGGTTCTGCCGCTAGGGGAAGGTAAAATGAAGGATTTTTCCCTGTAATGTGACTCCATCCTCTCAAGAAACAATGTGCAGTAGTTCCACAGCATAGGAGTCATCCCTTCCCATTTATTTTGCCTTGCAGAGGGCAGCAAGAGTGCAAGGAACTCCTGTTCTGAAAGTCACAGAGGCTGCTCTGCACGGCCTCGTGCTTATTCCACACCTCTGCTTGACACCACTGACCGATCCAGGGCTCCCCTGTTGAGCAGGCAAATAATGCTGCCAGACTGGAGGCTGGAGGTTTGGATGTAATTCCATTTAGTCTAGATATGAGGATCATTGCTGCATTTTGAGGGAGTACGGGGTTTTTTTTACTAAAACAACTGAGGACAACTAGTCAGTAGATCAATTTATGAAGTGTATGGAGCAATCACTGGCAATTGCAAGGCAATGCAGTTTTTCTGAAGCACCTTGTATCAGTAATAATTGAAACCAGAGAATTTTGTCAGCCTGCCTTATGCAGAAGTTTAGAAGTTGATTTCTCAAAGGTCTTTTCTGGTCTTTCAGAGGAGGAGTACCTTTTTCTTGTCATTAAATAAAAGCCATTTCAGCATCAATAGTGAGCTATTTTTTTATAATTGTTAATTGCTTTGGCTTAGTGTCTGACAAAAATCTGCCACTTCCAAACATAATACCAATTTTCCACTTGTAACATTTTGTAACAATGTGCAATAATGTTGTCCAGGATTATTTTTAAATTTTTTTTTCTCCATCCTGCAAATATTCTTATATGTTGGTGACTTCATTAACCATAATTTGGATGTTTTTAATCAGTTTGATAAAGACAACATTAATCTGTAGATAGTGCCAAAATTTTAAAATCAGCCTGTTGAATGGCATCCAGTGAAATGCTTTGCAGAAATCTGAACATATTATGTCAACACAATTACATTTATGAGAGAGATTAAAATCTTGTCAGGGACCCTGCCTTCTATCATATCCACAACCTCCAGCTGTAGTGAAAGGGGGAAAAAATTCAAGATAGCTTTTCAGTTTAACGGTTGAAGTCAACAGAAGGATTAACCTGTCTTTCCCAAAAGGTAGACTTTCATTTGCATAACTGTATCTATGGCATGTTCATTTTCAGGAGCTTAGACCTTTTTTATTCTGCTTCAGTAACTGACAGATGAACTGGAAGACAGGTTTCATTTCACATGCTTTAATTGTATTATAGCTCTCGGACCATCCAGTTGCTTGCTGAAGCAGAGGAATGTTGCAGACTTTCATTAATACCTGTCAGAAGTTTTAATTTACAAAAAAATAGTACTGATTCAGAAACAACCTGATGGATTCTCACAGCTTTAGAACATACATTTGTCCAAAATCTTCTCAAAGCTGATGGAAGTGTGTTTGTTTCAGAGGTAATAAATTTTCTGCATCTGTGAGCAATTTCTGCTTTGATAAAGGGAGACAGCACAATACATAACGATTGTGCTCAGACAATATTCTAGAGTAGCACTTTGGCTTTTGCAAGTTGTCAGAGCTTGATTGACTTCAGTGGCATTGTTCCAGTTTGCACGGTCTGGATATTTGACTCTGCTTGTGACTGCACTTTTTTTCCTCCCTCCTCATCAGAACTTCTCATCTAAAAGGTCTACCTCACCCCTGAAACTGCAGGTGTTCAAATGCAGGTGTTAAAAACTTCCAACTATTTGCTTCCTTGCATTGAATCCCAATCTCTGAGAGGAACCACATGCATCTTGTGGTATCCTGTGCATATTGGAGAGATACTCTGCAATGTCTAAAATTTGCAGCTATTTTTTCACTCATCACTATCCCATAAACATACAAATATCCAGGTCGAGTGTCTGCATTTGTCTAGGATATTCAAAACAGAAATAATTGTATTTTCCTGTCTTTGTACTGACAAGTGCTTGGGAGGTACAGAGTTTTCAGTCCTTTTTAGTTAGCATTCAGCATGATCTCTGTGTTTTCCATTTGGCATCACTTATGTCATACACCCACAAAGGCAGAGATATCCTTTCCGTCTGCTTCCCCACACCACAGAAGCTACCGATCAATAAAAAAGAAGGCTATCTTCTCTTCTTAAGGGACTTTAAGCTCTAGAATTCAAGCAGAATGAGAAAAGTAACAAAAACACCTCTACAAAACATAGTCATCACAACCCCTTCAGACTCAGAAGCTAAGGTGTGTAAAACTCTCTTTCTTCCTTAGCCCCAGACACCACTGTCTCGGTTTGAGACAAGTTTTGGAGGAAAACGCTCTGGAATGAACGTCTCCTCTAAAGAAGACAGGTTTTGTTACTCCCTCCTTCACTAATACAAAAGGTATTTCTTGGATGAAAATGTAAAACCCTGTTTATTTAACAGAGTGTCTGCAGGGCACGGGAAAAAATGAATAATGTTAGATATTAAACCTCCTTGCTGTGGAGAAAGCTGGTGGATTCAGAGTTCTGTCTATAGCTGGCTCAGCTTTCTCCTGAGGTCCGAGGTTGGGATGTGGTGTCCCGCGGCCTCCCCGCCTGTCCACAGGGTCTGATGATCTGGTTCTCAGACCGAAGCTAAGCCGAACAGTTCCAGAAGAAGCCGTAGAAATCGCCAGAGAATTGCTGTATGCAGTCTTGGGAAAACTTCTTGCATCAGCTAACAAGCTAGCTAAAAGCAAAGAAAGTAGCTCTCTCCCTGCTCTCTCCCTGCTGCAAGGCTGAGCAGCCTGGGGGAGTGAACACAAACCGCATGCTGAAGGATTCCCCCGGATTCCCCCCATCTCTCAGACCCAGCTTAAAGCTATGGGACCCATTTCTGGACATAAAGCAGATGATAGAGGAATACAGTATTATCATAAAATCACCCCAAGACAACCACATAAGCCAAAAAATGAAATATTCCTATGTTTCCATCTCACAGGTAAAATTAATTGCCTGTTTGAATATTATTAGTGAAGAAATGGTTAATTCCTGTGTAGCTGAAGGTAGAGTCCAGTTTAGCTAGTTGTCAAAGCAAGAGAAAAGTCCAATGTGTCAAAGACTCTGAGTATCTACATGTTGTTTGTATCTAGTAAGAGTTGAAGAAGTTCAGCCCTTCTGAAAATCAGATCATGTTCACAGGTGGCCTAAATCCTTCTCTTAAGCATGGAAATTTAAATGCTTCTGTCTTGTTTCCTCACTGGCAAGATGATGAGCTCAGACAAACCTGCTTATTTAACCCCATTCCATCTACTGCCCTAAGCTGAGACGAAAAATACAGCTGCAGAATTTTCTAGCAGATACTTGAGCTTTTTTTTAAGAACCCTCAAGTAGTGTCAAGCCCAGTTTTCCAGGAAGTCTTTTCAGATTTTTAATTATCCTGGATAATTAAGCATTTTCTTCTTTACAGCAATTTGTGCTCATTACTCTCTGTCCTATCCTCAGTGGACATGAATAATGGTCTGTTGTCTTCATTTTCATTCCAATCTTTGACAAGCTGGAAGACCATTAAGTTTTCTCTCTTGTCTTCTCTATGCACAATCAGCCCAGTCCTTTCATGTTTTCTTGTTTCATATGTTATATATAACACTCCTCTCTGGCATTTACCCAATGGCATGTTTGCCTTTATGGTGGAAGGAGGCAAACAGAGTCAAGTGCATGGAATTACTAGGGGAAATCTTGCCTTTTGATGTTCACAGTATATATTAAAACCCATAGCCAAAGCAAACTTTGTCCTTGATGCATTCCCACCGGGTTGCTACTGGGGATTCTTTTTCATGTCATCCGTACAAGGACATGAGCGATACAAAGTGTGCAGAGGGAGTAGGTTATTCATGGTAGTAAAAGTGACACCTGTCTGGGAGCCATGGTGGAAGGAACAGGTCTGAATGATCAGTCAACAGAGTGTCAGATAGAATTCAGGGTAGATGAGTTGAGGAGTGTAGGAAAAAGTTGTGTGAAATTCCCCTAATGGACCCCAAATTGGTGTCACCACTTGGTGGGAAGGTCAGGGTTTGGCATAGTAAGGTTCAGGGAAGGCAACCAGGGATCAAAAATGTGAAATGGCTTCTATACATGGAAGAGTTGTGTAACTGGTAAATCTTCTGCCTGGAAGAGACCAGAAACCCTTGGGGTGAGAGCCACAAAATTACAGCAAGCTTGGAGAAAAACATAGGGACTTCTCCCTGTCTCTCTATATAAATAAAGAGGCAGGAGTGTTGAAAAAAATTATGGGAACCACAGTTCAGACAGAAGGAAGCAGTACATTGCATGTTTGATTGTAGACTTGGAAACACACTTGTCAGGACATTGTGGCTGCTGGATTCAAGGGAATTTATCATGGGCTCAGAGAGAGACTGGACAATTGGTACAGTGCAGATACTGCAACACGCATATCTATCAATGAGGCCCGTGGAAAAGAAATATATATGGACCGACTCTTGATAGATGTTTCAGAGAGATGTTTATTTCCCCAGCCGCATGGCCGGGGCTCTGCCGAGGAACTGTGGCAGTCATGGGACCCGAGGGTCCTTGCCCGTGCAGGGGAACACAAAACAACCAATGGGGAACG
>NW_008236769.1:10518026-10518424 GCF_000691975.1 Corvus brachyrhynchos | reverse complement strand
ACTTGAAAAGATTCTTGAACAACGATTTGTAAATTTTAGCTTAATTCAAGCTCAAAAAGAACTGAAACACTTCCTGGCATGGTTGTTTAAGAACTTTTTCTATATTTCTTGGGATTTAATTCTTACCAAAGACTTTTGGAAGACCTTTTGGACGCAGTTAATTTTTGAGTCAAAATATATGCCGATGGAAGAATATTTTCATGAATATTATTTAATTACCGAGACTGTTGAACAATGTCAGCTGTGTCTTGATGAAGGGAAGAGTGCCTCAGAGTCTGTGCGACCCAGGCCACGTGGACCGAGCCCTCTGCAAGCAGCAGCGAGGCAGTTCCCGCGCGCAGGCGGAGCCACGCGAGCTGCAGTGTGTGCAGCAGAGCGAGGCGCGGTGGGAGCGAGGC
>NW_008236769.1:10517280-10517708 GCF_000691975.1 Corvus brachyrhynchos | reverse complement strand
GCCGCCGCTCAGGGGCCCGGCTGAGACATGGGCGTGGGGTCGCGCAGAGCCCGGAGCGGCACCGCTCGGAAGGCGCGGAGCAGCCGCAATGCGAGGCCCCAGCTGAAACATTGGAGTTGGCAAGGCAGCAACTACTCGGGACAAGCAGCCACGACAGACACGCAAGCACGTGATAGGAGAAGTTGTAGCAACGAAAATCACAGGAACTGTGAAATGGTACAATGCAAAAAACAACTATGGATTTATAACACGAGATGATACAGGGGAAGATTTAGTCATCCAAGAACTGCCAATTAAAAGGAATAACCCTAAAAATTACCTGCAAAGTGTAGGAGATGGGGAAGTTGTACAATTTGATATAGTGCAAGGAAAGAAGGGTTTACAAGCAGCGAATGTTACTGGGCCTGGGGGTATTCCAGTCAAAGGCA
>NW_008236769.1:10494527-10516680 GCF_000691975.1 Corvus brachyrhynchos | reverse complement strand
GAGCCTCTCATTGGGGAATCTTTGATATGCTAATTAGTAAGACCTATAATGTTATACCCGATCTTTTGGGGGGTGCATTTGGTGGGGCGCATTTTGATGCATATGACCTGGACATGTGCACCTAAGGATCCTTAAAATAAATACCAAGGTAAAATCCCTTTTCCCTTTCTAACCGTGTTTGGTTCTTGATTTTAAGACCAGGAAAAGGCATCACATGTAGTCCTGGGAGAGGGGCCCTGGGGGGAGACACGGGGTTTCCCTAGCCCCTGGTCAGCCTCGTTCCCCATTGGTTGCAAGGACCCTCGGGTCCCGTGATTGCAGCAGTTCCTCGGCAGATCCCGGCCATGCGGCTGGAGAAATAAACATCTCTGAAACATCTATCAAGAATTGCTCCATATATATTTCTTTTCCATGGGCCTCCTTGTTTGATACGTGTGTTACAGTAGCCGCTGTAACAGACAATTTAATGGAAAAGAGCTTAGAGTAACTAAATACGCAGAAAAGAACATATACCCCGGGAATTTCCCGAAGAGGACAATGTTAGATGACAGAAAATCAGGATAAAGCATTCCTGTACTGAATTTTGGTTCTAGTGTTTTGTGAAGAATATTAGGCCACAAGGATCTTTGATGTCACCCAATGCCACATTGGTTCCTAAAGTCAGACCAGTGCACTGAATTTTTGCCAGGTGCAACCAATATTTTTTCTTCAGAGGAGATAAGAATGAAATTCTGGGCTTGTTGAAGACAATGTCAACTTTCTCATTGACATAAAGAGATGGGCACTTCATTCCAGGAACTTTGCCCACAATAAATTGTCCTGGAAGCAAGCACTGGAACTGAGAAACACTTCATGATGCTGGAGTTTCTGAGAAAATAGTGCAAAATTCAAGGAGTAGCACAATATTCATTATCCCAAATGCACAGAACAAATGTACTGAATGGCAACTGTCAGAGACAAACTTAACCAGAAAAATATTTTGATATATAAATATTTAAACTTCGAGATGTTATGCTTTCTCGCAAGACCTCAGAAACATTATTCCAGAAACAACAGTTTTCTGAAAATAAAATTACTGTGACCATAACAAGGTAAAATTGTCTCATTCCTCTTTTGAATTAGAGCAATTGAGAGACTCAGAAGATTCTAGTCAAAAGTGGAAGTGTCAGGGCAGAAAATGGTGGTTGATTTTAGAAATTATTTTCATAGAGTCGGCACTGCTGCCCTGTTAATGACTTTACTGTAGGAGATACGGTGTTATATATGGAGAAAATGGGAAGTTTAACTTTATTCTGATCTGAAAGTGCTTTCTCTGTGCCTGAGGTGTGACAGCCTCATATGTTTGTTCTGATTGTGACATTGATCACTGCAGTTTTGGCTCTGATCCCCTGCAGAGATGTAACCAAGTTTTTCCCTCTAAGGAAGATGCAAAATATTTGTACAAGCCTGTGGCACAAACACTGCCGCTCCTCTCCTGTGGATGCATTATTGGGGACCAGATACTCTGTGAAGTGTCACAAATGGTGTGAAATACAAGGAAGTGCTGGAATTGCTTAACAGCAATTTTGATGCTTTATAAAAACTCTGAAGCTTTATGGAATTGTAATGAGATTGCATCAGTTCCCAGAAGGGGCTCGGACACCAAAAGAAAATGTGTGAGTGTTCTAGTGCCCAGAGTAGGATTTCAATTTTCCAGTTAATCCTCTCTCTACAAGAGCCATAAAGCCATGATTTATATAGTTATGTATCTAAAGTGAAAACACGTACAGAGATATGTGAAGTAAGCTGCTGTTCTTATTTATTTGTTCTATAACAGTGCTCAGTAATCCAGTTCAGGGCAGAGCCTGATGTATGAGAATCACTGCATACACAAGTATCAGGGAAGTTGCCTATTTGAAAAACTGTGTATTCCAGAAGTTATTTAAAAATAAATTTTTATATCTAGAAATTTAGCACGCCTTTTAAAAGTAGATGGAAACATCACTTAAAAAAAGTTTCATTTATTTACAGCTGAACAGTTTTGAAAGGAATGGAAATACTGCTAGAAGGAAAAACCATCTTAAATGGCTTAGCACTGTTTTTGTTATGAGGCTTCAGAATTCTACTTCCTATTATAGATTGCTTTCCTTTACATTTGTTATGGCTTTCAGCTCCTCACAGAGGTTCTTGTTCCAGATTTTAGTTTTTGGCAAAGTGACCAAGTGCAATGTTAGCTTGGACGAATATCACTCAAATGAATGTGACTCCACGTCAAAGTGCACAAACCTGAATACTTTTGTGTGTTCTATCAGACCCAAAACACTCTTTTTTTTTGAATGTCAGTGAGAGATGAATCAGGGTCTAATGTGGCACACTGATATATATTTTCAATAAAGGTGTGCTTTGTGTATAAGCTGGAAGAAGTGGTGTGATGCATGGTTCTATGGCTGCTAAGAAATCAAGGTGCCCCTTTCCTGTGATGTGTGTTATGCACAGAGGTGACAAAGACTGACATTCCTGGGGCTTTTTTTTCAGGTGCTTCTGAACATTGGGTTGATGTGCTTGACTTGTCTGGTATGATTATATCACGCCCTTGTCAAGCAAGGGTTTTGCTGTAGTGGTGCGTCAGCAGTTTATGGGGGAGCAAGGGCCCATCAGCCTCAGTTAGGAAACAGGTCAGAGCCAGCTTTAGTGGGAATGGGACAGAACAGAGCTCTGCAGCCACAGCCACATCAGTGAACTGGGTCTGTGTGTGCTATACCACACACGGTACAGGAAGAGTGATGAAAGGAGCAGCTGTTGTTTCCTTAGAAAACCTCTCAATAATGATCGTCAGAAATCAGCTGTCTACATTGTGTTTGGGCACTGGAACAGGCTGCCCAGGGCAGTGGTCACAGCCCCAAGCCTGTCTGAGTTCAGGAAGCATTTCAACAATGCTCTCAGGCACATGATGTGATCCTTGGGGTGTCCTGAGCAGGGTAGGGAGTTGAACTTGGTTAATCCTTGTGGGTCCCTTCCAGCTCAGGATATTATATGATTTTATGATTCTAACTTCACCTTATCCCTTCACAATATATTGGTTCGCAACAGCTGCCTGTGAAAGGACCCAGAAGTTCAGACTTCTCATTTTGTCCAGAAGGCTAAAGCCTTAATTAGCATGAGCAGTGCTCCAATTGTAGCTAGCTCTTCAATCTTGCAAAGTATAGCAAGATCCAGGCTGAAACCAGAGGATTTCAAGCAAGAAATAGAGTATGTTTTTTATTTGTCTATCTTTATTTATTTATTTTAACCAGTGAACAAAGTGGTCCTAGAACAATTCATGTAAGTAAAAGTATTTTCTTTAGCCTTAAAATTATTGGCTTTGATACTTAGGTCTGGTAGCTAAACAGATTAAGTCTCCATTGTCTTCTTGGATTTGATTCTAGGTGGTTTTTGTACTATAAAATATATTATAGCAAAATTTAAAGTCTGTCACAATGTCCTGTCGGTTCTTAATTCTTCTTATTTAGTTTTACACACACATTCTCCTGCCTCAGCTATTTGGTTTTTGATATTAATTTTGAAATGTACACACAGCTGCCAAGTAGACGTACTGGTAAGCATGCTCTGGGATATGGATAGGTAAGATAGAAGCCATAGAACACAGTTCTTTGAGTAAATATATAGTTGAGAGGGTGAAGTGGCTTTAATTAGAAAACTGTGCTCAGAGGACATTGGGAGAGAAAATACTATGTATATCATCAGGGTATAACATCTAGGTATATCATGCTGTAGATATATTCTGGTATTTAAGCTGAAGGCTCAGAAATGAGCTCCTTTCAGGCCAACGATGCTGGAAAAGATTGACTAATGGTCTGACAATTTCTAAATTCTCCTTTTTAAAATTCTTTTGCAAATAAATCTTTTCTCCCCAACACTCACCAATATTAGATTTTTATCCTATTGAAATGCACACTGAAGCGTCCCATTGTCTAATAAGTAAGTCTGCTAATCTTGTAGGAAAATCATATTTGAATGCAATATATTTTCTGTTTCATAGCTGTGAAGAAGTGCACATTCTTTACTGTGTTGTAGCATAGCAATGTCTCACAGCCTACCACCCCCAGAAAGAAGTGCTGAGACTCACAAGATTCCTACTTCTCCAAAGCCATTTATCCAAACTGACATGTAGGCTTTAAAAGAAATGTTAGAGCTGGGATGATTAAAATTGTGCGAGCTTCATATAATTCCCTTTCATAAGAGGCACAAAGCTCTTTGTTATGCAGATCTGTGTCTGTGCCTGTGATGTACTGTCTATCTCATGTGCTGCTGTTCCTTCCTACCTTCAGTCCTATGTTCATGGAAGCTGTCTAATGTGGGAATAGAAATCTTCAGGTGGGATCTCTAATGTATACTAAGGTAGGGATAAGCAATTGAAGATATGATGAGGGTTTAAAGTCATGGCTGCTGAGCTTAGGCCACATTTACACTCAGCCTCAGGCAGCTAACTAAAAATAATAGCAAAGACACATATTTTATCCAGTGTTTTTTGAGTGCAAAGCACTTCACAAAGGTGGCTAGAAAAACTGTGACAGGAACTGCAGCCACTCTTTGCCTCAGTGACTTGTCCACCCAGGAAACTACTGATGGTGCAGTTCAGCTACTCCTGTCCTTTGAGGTCACTCCCTGCAGCAAAGTGGCTGCATTTCATTTGGAACAAAACTTTAGGTGCAAGAAGAGTAAGGTCGCTTCCTTCCTCTCCTTCCTCTCTTTCCCTTCCTCCTTTCCCTTTCCCCGCCATCCCCCCAGATGTCACAAGTTTCAACTCCTAACACTGCAGGTACTTAAAATAGTCACACTCCACGCTGTGGGACCTTTTCACCAGGAGAAAGCTTTCATCGAAGTGAAAGAGAAAACATTTCAGAAGATAAATTTCTCCTGGTTGGCTTTTATTATAATTATTTTTCTGCTTTTGTTTTGTAGATGATACTCCCCACTGCCTTTCTCCTAGATAAAACATTGCAAAATTAAAATGTATTTGCATGCATGGTCTGTGATACATTTTTATTCCTGTTTTAGTTCACATAAGATTTCTTTTGCAATGTCATTTGTTGCTTCCAGCAGTCTCAGAGGTAGTGCAGAGTCACTGACTCTTCATGTCTTTTCTGAGACTTCCAATGATGACAAAATTTTGTTAAATGTAGAGCATCAATTTTTTTTAGCAGATTTTGCTTCCAGGTGTTAAATTACCCTCCTATTTCATGTTTTTATCTTCATTACTTCAAGGTGAGTGTGAACAAGGATGATCCTTCCTTTGATCCTGGTGTGCAAAGGGGTGCAGTCAGCAGTGTCTGTACCATAGGCTGGGGGAGGAACAGCACATGAACAATGCTCAGCATCCTTCCCTGTGGTCTGGAAAATCCTCTTCCAACACACATTGCGCTGTGGCAATTATCAGAGAGAGGGAGTCTCCACAGACCTCACTGTCAAGTTTCTTTTCAGGTGCCTTCACTGTTGCACAAAGGTTTCTACAAAGCAACAACTTATTTTATGAGACAGGATCAGAGGGAGCCAGGGGAGGGGGAGGGACTATCTAGGACTTTATTCCTCTTCTGCAGAATAGGAAGCTGCTGCTGTGAGTGCTTAAGTCAATGAAGCATGGAATTTGCCATCTCCCTGGGCTTGGATCATTAGCTGCAGTGTTATTATAGGTGTGCAGGTTAATCTAGGCCTGTTCCAATTCTCTGGGTAATTGAAACATGGGAGAAAAGCCCCATCCATCAATGACTTCTTCCTTTAGCAGTTACTTTCCTTTGAGCACCAGAGGCTGTTTTCCCTGGAGCATGTCATTGTGCTGTTACTAAGAACACAAAGGTTCTCAGACAGGGAAGACTTTACACAGCAGAGATTTTGGAAAGTGTTGAGCAGAGCTTGATGACATGTAAAATTGTGTACTGTTTTTTTTAATGAACTTGCTACTGAGCCTGATTGATTATATTTCTTTTTAATTATTGCATCCAGAATGAAAACGATGGCTGGGGGGCTTGGATATGATGACAAAGATAACTCACATCTGAAGTAGGATTGCAGTTTAGGGAAAAAGATCTGCAGAGAAGAGGAAAGATGCAAAAACAACATCAAAGTGTGTATGTATGTAAGGCATAATCTCCTGGGAAGGAGGGGCAGGTACAGCAAACAAGAAGCAGAATTCTTTCCTAATGATGGTAATAAAGTGCTGTAGTTCTGGTTCTCCACAGCTGTAAATAGGTTGAGGTCCAAGAGGTAAGCTAAAGCCTCTTGAAGCCTATCTTTTGTTAGCAATAGTAACCTTTTCCAAGGACGTCTACATAGAAATTCACTTCTGATAAAGCGTTCCAAGAATAGGCTTATTATGTCCAACCTGGTCATGGTCTGTCATTTGCATGAGGGGTATTGTACATTGTGATCTAAATATATAGTGAATGACTTCAAACACTACTGTAAGGACCTGCTCTTTTTAAAAAACCTGACTTGGAGCCTGGCTGTCTTTTTCATCATAAGCATTAGTGCTAATAAAAATAATTTTGAAATACAGAAATCAGGGACTTGAAACAGTAGAGGTAAGTCTGCTGCTACCTGATTGTTGGAACTAATCACTAGTGGAGCAAAGTATTATTTGCTTTTCATAGGTCAGTTCTTAAACAATTAGTAAACATAAGTATAAAATGGTATCAAGAAAGTCATAAAACTTAGACATCAAATATATTCCCAGCAGGAAAACTGGCAAATGTAACAGGGAGGGCATCAAGACCATCAGAAGAGAGGAGGGTTGTGAGATTCTAGTACTGATAACTTAGGATATTTCACATACTATACCAAAAAACTCACTACATGATGTTATTAGATTATGGTATTATTTACACCAAATTCAGTGTAAAATTTTTATAGCTGCGGTATTTTACACTTAGATATGCTGATATAATCTAGGACAAGAGTTGGAACAGAACCTCTTAGAGCAATTCTTTTAATGAAACCTCATGATCTTGTCTTTGGGTTTTTTCCAGCATTGATTGGGAATTCTCTGTATGCTCATCTAACAGGGACCCTCATCTTCTTCATGAGCCTTGTGTTCTTCCTAATGTACTCAAGGCAAAATTATTTCCAGGACTCCAATTAAGTAAGTTATGATGTTGCCAGTAAGATATTGAGACACCCTAAAATAATTTAGTGGCTAGTGAGTGGTGCTGAAGCATTTGCTGTGTATTTAAGTTATATTATTTCTATATATACAACTGTTCCACAAACTGTGGGCTTCTGGAATTATGTAATAGTGCATGTGTGCTTTTTACTATGGAAGTTAGCTAGGTTGCAAATGCAAACACAGATCAAAACTTCATCCCTCAGCTACACAGTAAGACGAGAGTGGAGATGTTAACCTGCTTTTTCTTACCAGCTGAGAAAATTGCTGTTTGCATTTGGAAACATATTTCCCACAGGGATAAATGCTATCACTGTTCTGGAAGGTATCTACTGCATCTACTGACTGTATGTTAACACGGCAGTTTGTGAAGCCCTACAGTCAGTGGAAGATCATGTGACACTCAAAATGACCTTCCACCGCCATGTGGATTGGTTGGAGAAAAGCAATGAAATATCAGATTCCAGCATCACTTATTTTTTTCTTATTAATCTATATTTTTAAAATCTCCCATTTTCACAAGGGAATATCATGACACATATTTTTCTTCAAGTTCATAATCGTTGTGTGATACTTATTTTTTTGCTGCAGCAATGCCTTCAGCAAGAAGGTCTTAAGTTGAAAATGCTTGGCCTGGTGGGCCAGAATTGTCAGTATCAACATGTGAACTTGCTCAAACAATGAAAATTTAACATGAGTCATACTGGACCAACTAAAATCTAGAGACTTAAGTCTCCTAACTGGCCAGGTCAAATCATTATAAAAAGAAGCAAAATAAGTCACAGTAAGCAGGAACTAATTTTCTGTTTATGGATTGAATATGAACATATCATTTGCCTTGATTTCAATACCAAATGGTTTGCTGCATATTGGACTCTCCCCAGAGGCAGCTAGTAAGTGGTTTCTGATTTTCTTACTGTATGTTTGAGATTATCAACAATATCTAAATCTTTTTCTCCCCTGTTCCTAGTTAAAAGAAATACATTTTTAGTATAAAAGTTTAGTATAAAAGTTTTATGTCTCTAGAGCCTATAAGAGCATAGACTCAGTGTTCACTTTTTTTCAGTACTAACTTCATTTCTCAGTCCTAGAATACCTAGAAAATTTGGGGCAGATAAATGCAGAAACAGGCATCCAGAGAAAATTCATTTAGTGCCTTGTGGCAAGGCTGCTAAAGGAAATGGCAGTCTTTTATATCCACCTTGATCAGGAACTTATTTCTGTAGCATTCATTCAGTTCTGCAATTTCTATTTCAGATTAATAAACAGATCCAGAGGGACAGAAGTTCCACATCACCCACAAAACGTCTCATTCAGCTGTTTCTAGAAGCTGCTGAATAGCATTTGCTTTCAGCTTTGTTGTTGAATTTGAGGTATTTTAAAATGTCATTACCTTCTGTGGCACCAAGAATTTTGCAGTAAGCAAAATGTCAGGAAATAGGTATGTGAATTCCCCCACATTCTTGCTTTCATGCCACTGATGTAGGCGAGTTTGCTCTTTCTGCATGAACCACGTTTTTTCTTTCAATTAGCAAGATGTTTGACTGTAAAAGCATGTAATCCCTAAACTTATTTTTTTGTGTGGCTCATTGCCTCTCTTATCTGCTAGTTAATAAGGTTAAGCAATTTTTTGTTGATGAAATGCAGCCACTGCATTTCTTTCTGCCATTTCAGAGAAGTGCCCACAAATTAATTTATAACTTACATTAATTTACATTAACATAATCTACAAACTCATTTCTTTCCAGCAAACCAAACCTTATGATCCTTCCTGGACTTTGGAAAATTATCTGTGGTGAACAACTGTGTGGTGACAGCCTTGCTTTGGTTTGTCCATCCCCTATAAGTTACTTGCAGCTCTATTTGCAGAAAATATAAGGTTTTTTTCACAGAGGCTTTTCTTACCCATATAAAATTTTTTTGCAAAGGCTTGTCATATGTTTGCCATCCCAGTAGTTTCCCCAGCTGCATTTCTAACATGGTGCTCCACTCATCACTTGCAATTACTTGCTGGTGATTTAAGTAATTTAAACCTCTCCTAATTAAGTGATTCCAAGGGAACTTTCATGAATACCCCTCAACTCTTTATTCCTGAAACCCACTGAAGTTAGGACCACTGGTAGATAGAGGCTGCCATCTCTCCTGATGACCCTGTTGGCTCCATCCATCTGTAGCAGAGGTGTTTGCATCTCTCATTCCTCATCTAACATTTTGGCTCTATGTTACTGCAGCTGTGACCATCTTTCCCTTTTTCACTGAAGATCTAGAAAAGAAGAATCCCAACACATCACCACAGCTACCAGGTGCAAGATGATTTACTGTAAATATTAATCAATTGCGTAGTGACATATACATGCCAGATCAGAAAGAAAATGATTTCTATTAAATATAACAGCTTTCATCCATTTTCCAATCAATTCAGATTGTTCTACAGTTGTCTAACTGCATTATTCACTCTTAAGCTGTAGACAGGTGCCCTTTAAATAATGTAGAAAAATTTCTGAATTGAATTAAATGAGTAATAGACAAAGAAAGATCCATAATGGAACAGAATTGTTTCAATTAACATTTATCCTGTTCAGACAGTGTTAATGACACAAGTAGGGCTGGGAAGTTAAAGTGTTGGTTTAGCAAAGCAGGATCAGTGTGATTCCCAAGGGCTGTTCTTGCTGTCATTCCTGTTCTCAGCAGGAGCAGGACTTGGTCTGGAAAGTGCCCAGAATTTTTTGCTCACCAGGCCCACAACCCTTCTCCGAGTGCCTTTTTTTAAGGGGCCCCAGTTTCTGTCCCACATGTTCCCTCTCTTTCAGAAGACCTGGATAAACCCAGCCTTGCATCAGATGAGGGGCACCTGTGCAATACCTTGGTGGTGCCAAGATTGGGAACTGATTGCACCATCCAATGCCCCATGCTATAGCCAAGTGAGCCGCAAGGGGATTCCTGACAGATCAGAGGGGGTGTCAGGTTTGCAAGGAGAGAGCTCTAGCTTCCAGAAAGCCTCTCTTTTGGTCTACCCAAAGAAGTGCTGGTGAGGAAGCTGCAGCTCTGGTTGTCGTGTGGCCTGGTACTGATGCCTTTTCCTGGTCTTAAAATCAAGAATCAAACACAGTTAGAAGGGAAAAAGGGATTTTACTTCTGTTTATTTTAAGGGTCTTTAGGTGCACACATCCAGGTGGAATGCGCCTAAATGCACACCGCAATGCACACCCACCAAAGATCTGGTATAACATTATAGCTCTTACTAATTAACATATCTGTCAAAGATTCCCCAATGAGAGGCTTGAGTGAGACCCCTTCCCCAAGGAACCTTCCCCTGGATGGCTTTATCTTAGTTTACAGAATGTGTTCTGGAGAGGACCTTGGTGTCTGGGGATTTCTGATCCCTAACTATGAGCTTTCTAAGATGTTTAGTCTCCTAGCTTGACAAAATACATCTAAGAATGTAGGCTAAAAACCATTAAGAATACAAAAGCTATAAAAAGGTATAGAAGGGGTATAAAAGAAAACCAAAAAATCATCATGGCATCAGTACCTGCTCATGTAGCATTTGCAGTCAGGATTTCAGAGCAACTCTGCAGATGCACAGCACATGGTACAAGGACATTGTAAAAGTGGCCTAATAACTCACCTATTAGGCCTCACTTTATATTTTATCATACACCTCTAAATTACCTTATTATTTAATCAAAATACCCGTATTGTACAGACGAAGGGATGTTAGATACATTTTTTTTTCCTGTGTGATATTTCACTCTGGCTTTAAAGCTCTTGGCATGAAACCAGCAGACAAAAAAAACCTCATAGGCAATGCAATCCCAGTAATAAAGACAAAGCTCTCTTAGGAAATCTCTGTATAAGAGCTACTCTGGCCATATGGAGAAGTTGTTGTTTCTCCCTCAGCACAGAAATAACAAGGTGCAACTGTTCACTGAAATGACAAATTCTTTCGATTTAGTATTAGAGAGAGATTCTGCATTGACTATCTCCCTGCCTGTGCCATTAAAATGGAGCACAAATAAGAAAATCAAAGTGATAAAGAAAAGTAGTGCTCATTATGGAGAGCCCCAAATGTTTTGTAGAACCAAGAATTGATCCACTTGACTTCAGAGAGCACTGCATTGCATTGTTTGGTGGAAGGGTTGCAGTGCACCATATTATCAAGTTTATAAGGAGGTCTCCGACCTTTTAAAATTACCACAAAATTGCAGCAGATTAGCAAAATGCCTTACAACTTAGAGTGGAAAAAAATGTTAAATATTTTATGTTCCCTGTATAACAGCAGAAAGTACATCTTTATTTCATGTTGTAATAAACTTTAACTTTGTTTTCTAGAAGCAGCCTGCATCCAAGAAACTATGCTCTTAATGGAATTATTAACCAAAAACCTGGAAAAGTTATTAAAGCTTTATGTGAATGGCCAAACAGGGCATTGCTCAATTCCTTTCTATTTGTCTTCCTTCAAAGATGATATTGTAGCAATAACAGATATAAAGCAATAATGGATATAAGCCTAGTAGAAATATTCATAAAACCAAGGAGAGCATAAATCTAATAATACTGAGGAAATTATGAGTCTGATTCTGACATATTTTTGTATTGCTGGACAAAAATCAGGAGTGTCTCCTTAGCTACCAGTAGAGTCACCTATGAGGAAGTGATAGAAAAAGCAGTCCTTGTGCCTTGTAGGAAGAATAAAAAACTGTAAAATATTTCATGTGTTAGTTCAAATGTGAACAGAATAATAAATTATACTGCAAAATGAAGAAAGGTGTTAAAATGAGCACATTTTATAGGCGAGTACTAAATCATATTTGAAGTATCTTGGGGGGCTTCACAAATTGGGGATGTTTTACCAAGTAATCTCTTGTTCATTTCTAATTCCTCTACTTGTCACTGTGATGGGAAGAGGAATATTGTTCTTTTAAATGAACATTTCACAAATGCTTTTTATTTGACTGAACTGAAAAACTCATTTGTGAAACAAGAGGGGGTCTTCATGGCTGATTCAAACAAATTAGATGTTTTCTGAATAGGTGTTCTACAACACCAACATGTATGCCTGATACTTTAGGAGAGGGACAGCATACACAGGGTCCTGGCCTCTTGGCCATGCTGAATATTTTAAAATATGATGGCATGTCACCATCCAAAGATTTTCTTTGTTGTTTTGTAATTCTAATAAACAGCTTTAGTGATTGGTTAAATCACTTGAGCCATTTCAATCAGATCACAGCAGCTGTTTAATTTACAACACAGTTAGGATCATCCTCTAAACCTGTGGTCTTTTGAGCAAAATAATCAAGTGTGAACGATTTTTCTCTTTCAGATACCATTCACTAAATGTTGTTCTATTACAGCTTTCAGGTTTTGGATTAGTAATGTGCCTCTAAGTAAAGCAGTTGATAGAGTTGGATATGTAAGAATATGTATCTGCCTCTGACAGGGCACAAGGCTTTTTCTCACAAGACATTAAGACTAAAATGAACAGTGCAGCTTGGCAGGTGCACTGTGTTCTAGCAAGGCAATGACATTAATGATTAACTGCTTTGGGTCATTGCTTTGATGTGTCCATTCACAGACAATCCTGTAAGACGTAAGAGAGGCCAGCTGAGACTTGTTTTACATTGGAGTCTTCAAATGATTAATTGGTGGATAAAGATCTTATTTATTTATTTCAAATATGGTTACTATAGGATTGTACCATCCGCAGGTACAATCCCTGTTGACGTACTGTGCTGGGGAGCTGAACAAGTGCAAATATCTATTCTCTTGTGTAACCATCAGCTGGGGAGGTGCTAGAAATGTACATACTCAGTCTGAGGAGTTATCAGTTCCTGAGACCTGACCTTGTGTCTGAAACTCACTGGACAATGAACTGTTGCTATTTATTCCACTCAGTTTGGCTGCATATTTGAACAAGTGAGGCTGCATTTTCAAATTATCTGGAGACCCACAGCATCAGGAGACCTGAGGGGATAACATGTGGCCTGGGCACCACCTAAACCTGGGACTTGGTCTTTTGTAATGTAGAAGTGAGTTTCAAAATGTTAGCTTACATTTTATATCTGTTAGTTTACATATTTGAATGTACAATTTTCTTATGATTGAATTGCAAGAACAATTGGTGTGTTGAGGTATTGCTTCATATGTAGAAATTGGTGATTAATATGCTAACGTAGATTAGTATTGTGAAGTCAGAAAGGTCTGAAGCCAAAATTGTGTTCAATGAGGACTGCAAAAGATTATACAATTCCAATTTCCTCTAAGACAAGGAGGCCTTCCCCCTGGTAAACAACAGAGTATTATTTCCCTAACACTGATGTTCACCTTACTTATGTCGTAGACAGTGCACCATGAATAAGTAGCAAAATAATTTCTTTGGCATTGACTTCCAGGAACGAAACCCTCTGGTAACCCTGAAATGCAGATATTACATAACCCACCATGTATAGCCATAGTATTTTCATATTGTGCTTTTTGGAATTACTGTTCAGAAATATTAACCTCTTTTCACAGAATAGGGCAATAGCATTCTTTCACCGGAGGATCATTCCTGACAGTCACTCGTGACTTGTATGCAGAAAAAGATTATGGTAGGCAGCAGTGATGTTGCTAAATATCTGATATACCATAAAGCTGTCATCTACAAGTCATTAATATAATTTCCTATAATTTCTTTTTCTAGGAGATTCAGATATGCTTGTCTAAATGCACTCAGTTCAATTTTTCATTTAAAGTGGATGTCACTGGTTTCATTCCTGCCCAACAACTTAAAAACGAAACAACAATTTAATGATGTGATCTTCTTCTGTTCTTGTGTCCATGGAGATGTAACAGTGTAATTTCTTTTCCGGAACTTTAGGTCTAACATATTCTAAGAACAGCTGCATTTCCTCCTTCAGAAAGAATTTTACTACTCTATAACACATGAGCATCCTGGCAACCTTCCTAAACCTGTGTGGATATGGATATGGAAGCTATTTTGTTTCAACATGAACTTTCCCCTATATTGCTGTAAGACTTGAAAATTATGGACCTTTCATAGGCAGTGCCCTCTTAGCAGAGACTCACAGTCTAGCTGTGTTTTTATATTCAGCTTTTTCAGTTTCTTCTGTTTTGACCAATATGAAAGAAATGTGTTTTTCTTTGTCAATTCTTTATTTAAAAATCTAAAATTAAAAAAACAAAAAAAATTATCCCTTCAAGATGTGCAGTGTTCCCCAATCTTACTGTTGCCTCATTCATTTCAGAAGATATCCCAAAACTCTATGAATTAGGACTTCAGTGCTTTCACTGTCAGTTTTTGAAGGTATTTGTAATTGATATATTTTTTTTTAAAGTCATTGATACTGAAATATGAAGGGGTTTTGTACACATGGATTATACACAGAAAACAGCCTTAGCTCTCTGACAGATATCTATAAAGGAAATTATTGGTTTGATTTGAATAAAGATATCAGAAGAATTTCAATATGGCAAAGAAAAGCATAGAAATATAAAACATTCCAGAATTCCAACCACTTCCTCAATGTGTGCATATTTTTTGTGACACTGTTTTATTACAGTGCTCATATTTTTTTTTCCCTTTAAGATATCTGCCAGCTTCAACATCTTTTTGACAACTTCTGTCATCTTCATCTTACACTGAGAAGGTTCCAGCTTCCATGCTTAGGGGATGTATTTGTCAAGAGATTTGTTGTTGGCTTTTGAGTGGGTTGTTGGAAGACTCAGAATGAGACTGCTACACACATGAATAAGGCTGTTACACACAAATCCAACTTAGGCGCTTACCTGGGCTTTCAACCCTCTGCTCTGAGCGCGGGCCAGAACTTTGGCTCCCAGTGTTGAGAGATGTGTCTCCCTTTACGGGGGCTGTGCTTCAGAAATGCCCAGTTCTGGAAAGGTCAGAATTTTTTCTTGCAGATTTTTCCCTCTTTCCTTTCCAAGTACCTCCTGGACCAGGCCTTATACTGCCTTGGGTCCTGTGGTGAAGGATCAAAGCTCTGCTGTCTAAACCAGCAGCCTCTGGGGTGCTGCTTGCAGGTGTGTCATTGCCTCCACTGCCACACAGAGCCAGAGGGATGAGTAGGTAGAGGAATAGCTCCAGTGGGGAGGGCAGGAAGGCAGCTTGCCTCACTGATGCTCATCTTCTATCCAATAACCTGGTTTTTAACAAACTCCCTTTGTTTACATCCCAGCTAACTGGGCATTCAATTTTGAAGTGGCAAAGGCTTGTCTGATGATTTAAAATAATATATTCTAGAGGACAGTACACTGACAGAGCTCTATGCCTCCAGTGACTTCTCAGAGCTCATTTTCTCTTGATATTAAACCAAGACATTTCAGATCCTCTGTGGCATTTCAAGAGGGTTTTGGTTTGGAAAATCAGACTGCAAAGGTAAAATATCTATCATGATCATTGTACAAACAAAGTTCACATTCTGCTTGGAGCAATTTTTGGAAAAACATTTCACAGTGTTTTCAGGTATGTTGGTCTGAGAGGATCTTTTAAACTAATTTCTAATACCTCTATATCTGAACTAATTGATTCACCTTTAACCCTGCTCAAATTGAGGAACTTCTGATGCAGCTGTGAGATGCTGCATCAAATGGTCATTAATATAGCACTGGGACAGCAGAGTAGCAGTGTTTTCATTGCCTGAATTGGTGGTTTTACTTGTGTAGTTCCTGGGTTAATGTCTGTTTCTGTAGAGCTATTATAGAAACAAGCTACCTGGATTTTAACCTGCAATCCTCTGGTCCCAGTGCTGACACATAGGAAAGAAAGCCCACAGTAAGACACTGTGATATGGGATACCAGGCTTGCAAGCCAGGAGGAAGAAGGGCTTATTTCTCAGCTACTGTTAAGCATTTTCTCAGGGAGTAGAAAAAAAACAAAGCTCAAGATAAAATATTCCCTTTCTAAGCTGCTTGGAATGGAAACGTGTATGATGGAAAAATGATGGCAACAGAAGGGTGAACACAGATAATAAATTTACTCCTGACCACTCGAGGAGAATAGACCAATATTATTGCTTTTTGATTTCTCAGGAGAAATCAGACAGCCTGGTCATTTGATGCCCTATCCTTGGAGATTAATAGCTGATGTCTTTCAGAGCAAAATGCAGTACGGTTGTATAACTGATGAAGATCATTGGTTGTGAACACAACAAATTTTAAATTATTTATTTATACTCCCAATGGAGGCAGAGTGATATTATTTTGTGGGTGAAATACATTCAATTAAAACCTGACCTCTAGGAGAAGAATTAAACTGTTTTCAGTTTACAACTTTGTAAATAGTTGAGGCTGCAAAGCACGGAGGAAAATATTCAAATATCTGAATACAGCATCTCAGTGAATTTGGAGTTAACTTTGGCTTTTTTTCAAAATAGCAGTTTTCTATTTAAAAATGAACCTAGATTAAATATACAGATCTACATCCATACTCTTGTCATCTTTTGACCAAACAAAACAATTTAAGCTTCCCAGCTACTTTGCTGCAACTAGACAGAAAAACATAATTATTTTTCAAGAGGGAAGCCACTTTTTCTCACAGTAATGTGGCCATTATTCAACCATTTTTCAATCAGCCTAAGTGTCCATACTCACTATATCTCCCTGGTTTGTTTGTGTCTAAAACATGTTGATATCTCTTTCTAATTAAAGTGAAATATGACCATTGTAGCAGTCCAGTGTATTCCCATTCCAGATTAACTTTTAATGAAATTAAGTAATTATCTTTAAAGCATCTATAAATTCAAAAATACATGTCAAGAACTGTACTAAATAAATGGACTCATAGTTACAGGTAAGCTGTACAGAGAATCTCATGCTGACAAAACCCCAAGTCCCTGCAGAGTTACTGTGAGGTCAAAGGCACCTGACACAGAGGCACTGAAGTAGCAGCACTTTTAAATCTGCTCCCAGTATGGGAACTGATGGCCTTTCTGGGGTTGGAAGGTAAATATGGAATGAGTTCATGCCCTGTGGTCTTGCTCTGAATATGACTATGTTCAAGATACAAATGGGCCAAGATGTGAATCACAGCAAGGGACAAAATAATTGGGGTATGTATGGGGAACCAAATGTCAATAGACCCCTCAAGAGTGTTTTCACCTTGACAGAGGATGTGATTGGAATTAGCATTCAATTCCTTTATAACTCTGGCACTGTTAAATGTAATTTGGCACATGTTTGAATACGTAGGCTTCTGCAAGTCTGAGGTACGGATACCATCTCCTGGAAACAAGAACTTGTTATCCTCCTGCTACTGAAACACCATGTTATGCAGGCCACAGCGATGGGAGGGCAGAGACAAGACCAAGAGCAGAATTTTCTGTTCCTGATCTAGACAACTGTCTGGAGCTGGAGATCCAGGGATGGGTTAAAATTGAGATGGAAGGCAAGGCCCTTAATTTTCCATCTCGAGGAATAGGCAGTGGTGTGTTACCTGGGGAGGAACTCCTGACTATATAACACAGAAGGAGCGTGCAATTGCCCAGTTCAGGAATTCATCATCTTGCAAGTCTTATGGTTATTACAGGAATGAAAGTGCTGTGTTGTGCACTCACTGGAGACTCAGAGGTATCACTGAAAGAGCAATGAATGATTGCACTACAGAAACTATTCAAGGAATAGCTTTGAATCAAGCTTTTGGTGGATTCAGGGGCTGTTACAGTCCTCATCTGTGTATGGATTTTCAGCTTCATTTTGTAAGATCAAAAGTGGATAAGAGAGTTCACCATCCTGATCTGGGAAAGAGCTTCTTTATAGGCTTTCTTTTTAAGTTTTCATAGGAGACTTTCTCAATGTTAGCTCTCAAGGAGGTTCCAAACCCATTAGGTTCAACAATGAGTAACTGTTTTTCTTCTAGTAATTGAATCTCCATTTTATGGAACTAATAATATATGTTAGTGGATGTAAATTAGCCTTTTGGTAGCTGTATGGTGTTTATATCTGCATTTACTGGATTCTAGAGCAGCATATAGAAAGGATATCAAATTATGGAGAGATATCTGCAAATTTTCTTTTACCAGATACATTCTTTGGACTAGATGATCTTTGTTGGTCCCTTCCAATTGAAATATTCTATTCTATTCTATTCTCTCCATGGCTGTTCCCCCTTCTTGCCCCACTCTATTTCAGGAGTGTGCCCTCTGACCAGCTGGCTGTGCTTGTGGTGCTGAGTGCCCCCCTTGCAAAGGTGAGCTGCTAAAAGTAGTTTTATTCTGTCCTGAATACTCCTGGCACCTATGTCTCTACAGAATATAGCAATTTAGAGAATTTACTTATCAAGGCTAAGCCAAGTCCTGGATCCAGTCTTAACCTTTTCTTAAGCTCTTTGTCCTGTTCTTCCCTTGCCAGAAAATTGACTGTAAACTTTAGCACTTTAGCTATAAATTGTACAGCCGACACAGAGGTACATGGGTGTCTGTTTTTGCCACAGCTGATCTGATTTTTGATGTGCCATAGTCATTAAGCTGTTCCATCACCTGTGTGTAGCCTATAGGAGCAGGATTCAGAGTGAAAGCACAAAACATCCTTGTAAAACCAAGGTACTTTCTTAATAATTAATCCAGATGATTAATTATTTAAAAAAAAACCCCAAACATTTTCTTAGCAAGATGATTCCCTAAGAACAAATGCCTCATTAATTTTGAGGACCTCAGCCTGTATGAACTATTAAAGTCTAACAATGATAATTTTATGAGGAATGCCACTCATCCCATGTTCACCAAATAAGCACCTGTTATTTTATATTCCTTGACTCCTTAGGCTGGAGAACCATGAAGTTGTCCAGTTGTGAAGATTGCTCAGTATATAAAGCTGGGAGAAGAAGGAGGAATGGGGGGGATGTTTGGAGTGGTGGCGTTTGTCTTCCCGAGTCACGGTGACGTGGGATGGAGCCCGGCTGTCCTGGGGATGGCTGAACACCCTCCTTGGGAAGTGGTGAATTAATTCCTTGTTCTGCTTTGCTTGTGTGTGGGGCTTTTGCTTTACCTATCAAACTCTCTTATGTCAACCCATGACTTTTCTCGCTTTAACTCTTCCAGTTCTCTCCCCCATCCACAGGGGAAGGTGAGCAAATTGTCTGTGTGGGGCTCAGTTGCCAGCTGTTCGTGACTACCTGCGAAGGTGAGATTGTGGGCACGCGTAGGTGCGGGGAGAGCGCTGCCTAAGCGCGTCCACAAGAGACCCAGTAGGAGCAAACACAGCATCGATCCACTGAAGCTCTCATTCAATAATTCACACTGCAGTTAGAATTTTCCTGGAACTGGTCTGTCTAGAGGTACAGAGAGTCACAAATAACCTGTCCTTATGAGGATGTCCTTGTTCCATTATTTTCTACTTCGTATTAGTTCATTTTTGCCAGAACCATCTCAGTAATCTCGCAGTCAACGGTGCCCACAAGCTTCTGCAGCCATTTCAATGTTAAGGGCAGACTGCCTTCAGCACTTTCTTTCACTTCCTCAAAATAATTTCTGTAAGTATTTGTTCATTATGAGGCTGACAGTGTGCTGGGACTGCACCTTAGAAGGAATGAAAGTATTGCATGGGTGTGCACTGCTCTGAGAATCACAAAATCCCAGGGTTAGGGCTGGAAGGAGACAGTGTCAAAAGCCTTGCTGAAGCCAAGATAAACAACAACCACTGCTCTCCCCTCATCAATCCATCCTGCCTTGCCATCACAGAAGGCTGTCAGATTGGCCAAGTATGATTCCCTCTTGGTGAGTCCATGCTGACTACTCCCAATGACCTTCTTTTCTTTTACATGCTGTTTGATGACCTCCAGAATGTTATCTTCCATCACCTCTCCAGGGATGGAGGTGAGCCTGACTGCCCAGTAGTTTTCCTGGGTCCTCCTTCTTGCCCTTTTTGAAGATGGGAGTAACATTTGCTTCCCTCTAGTCAAAAGGTGGTTGTGTTCTGATACCAGATCCCTGGGGCCAACAGAAACAAACAGGTTATTGCATCCAGCTGGTGCTTCTGTGTGTCTGGGGCTATGGTGATCCATAGTGACATCCAGGCAAAAATTCCCAAACATCTTTTCCACTACATATGAAAGACTGGATCCTCTCATCCAGTCTGAGCTATTTTGAAATTTAGTCTCACCTTACAAGCTGCTTACCCCCAGCTCCCTTTGCTCTTCCTACACTGGGCAACCTTTTAAATCACAGACATTTAAATGCTGACTCTTTATCTTGCCCATTAGGGCCAGTTGCCTTTGGGATTTATTAATGGAGTGGGATGACATGGGAAAGGGATATGGCAAAAAACTTCTACTCAAAGACAAGGAAATGTGCAACTCCTGTTGTGCTGTGAATCCAGGGATTTGGGGAGTGCTCATAACACAGTAAGGCAAGGTTGTGGTCCCTCTTTTTCATGTAAAATGATGCAGGCCTGGTTAAAGCCTTGCACATTCTGGGTAGTACATTTATCTTCAACATCCCTTGACAAGAAAGGGTAAATTACAAACTCGTGGCACTTTGGTGCTTGAGTCTCCTAGCAACAGTGGTTCCTCTGAAGATGACCCCTGTCATTTCAGAGTGCCTGAACCTGGACATTTTAGATAGCCTTCTATAGATGTAATGAACTTTAAATAAGCCTTTCCTTTATGAAAGCCTCATTTCCCAGTAAGCAGATTTTATTTCCAAATCTCTTGATAGCTTAATGATAAAATGTGATAATAGTTCTGCTTATTGTGAATAGAATCACAAAGAAGGTAAGTGGTTTCTTGTTAATAAGTGCACCTGAGTTAATGTTTAATAACTAGCTGCTTTTTAAAACTTGTCTGAGGTTGAGAAAAGCAGCTCTTATTTACTGAATGAAGAGTTTAGGGCTTTACACCAAATATCTGTTATTATTTGTATACCTGAAATCCTACTGTGGGACTGTTAAGTAATTTTACTTTTCTTTCCTATTTCTAAATTTCAAATTTTATCCCAAATTTTTTGCCCACACCCTTTTCAAAACTCAGGTGGGTTTTTTTCTCTGTGAAATAGAAAATTGTAATGAAAAGTGGTGCAAAACTTACTGGAGGCTTCAGAGAGGTAGATATGAGTTGTGCACTGAGTGGTGCACAGCTGTGTCATGAGGGACCTTTGAAGGTCTCTTCTATCTGTGATGCTGTTTGGTACTTTTATTAATGGACTGAATGATGGTGTGGAAGTGATGCTTGCTCACTTTGCAGATTCTCTGGATGAATGGATGGGTATTTAAGCTGGTCTTGATGTACTGAGGAACAGGATGCAATCTGATGAGGATGAAGCCATGCACACTTTCAGGAATAGTCCCTTATAATTTCATATATAGTTCTATATAAATATAACTTGAATAGCCAAGATACCCCAGTTGACTGGATATAGAAGCCTATATTTAGCATTTGACAATATATAGGTTTATTTCTCCATATTTAAAATTAGAAGTGCAGCTGAGTCCAGTGGCTGATAACCTGCATAATCAATCTAGTGTGATTGTTTATGATATATGCAGTCTGCACTGCAGTTGTTGGTTGCATTGTATTGGCTACATACATCGCCAAAAATTCGTAGAGGGGTCCTCTTCTGCCTGCCGTATTAATGGATTCACATTTTTTCCCTCAACACTTATTTGTGTGCTGGAAAAGTCTTAAATGAATTTCTCAATTGGTATCAGGTATCAGGGTGTTAAAGGATGAGGGTGAGGCAGAAAAATGATGGGGAAGTTTGTATTCATGTGGTGCAGGTTTATGGGTACAAGAGTGCAATGTTGTCACCTGGGAAATGGTAGCGGCTGAACAGCAAAGGGCTTAAATGATACATACACATTTCTAACCAGCTGTTGTCAAAGTATTTAAAGCAGTTCAGTTGGTCTATTGGAGGATATCAAAAAGAACCACAAGAATGGGTGCACTGATCTATTTGAACACATCTGAAATTGAACAGCAACATTAACAATAAAATATTGGTGGGTGAAAACACACACTCCTCTGCTTTAACAAAAAGCAAAACCCATGGGCATGCAGCACATTTCTCT
>NW_008236769.1:10477545-10494366 GCF_000691975.1 Corvus brachyrhynchos | reverse complement strand
CTTTCCCTGATGGCATTCCAGCACCCACTGAAGCAGCAGGTTTCTCTGTATTCTCATCAGAGCTCTTTGTACACATCAGTGGCAATGCCAGAGCACAAGGTAGCAAATTAATAGAAACGTTTTTATTCTGGTAAATGCAACGAAGTTGATCAGTTACCTTCTATTATAATTAAATAGAAATTTCACTTGACTCACAGAGTGAAAAATGAGAGGCTTGGTGGGGAAGTACATGATATTTTGAAGCATCTGATAGTGTATTAAGTTGTTAAAGAAACAACAATATTCTATGGAGAGTACAAGAGACATGCAAAAGATGTTTAAGTGCAACAGGATACATCCATTTGAAACATGAAGACAGAGACACAAAAACGCTGTATCATGTACAGGTTACACAAGGCAAGAAAAATGAATATTAAGATACAGGTCTGGTCTCTACTCCTCTTTGTGCCATCTCTTGTCTGTAGAAATTACATAAAACAAGTACATCAGTGTTAAACTCTCAGTGTATTGAGTAGTGTAAGTAAAATACCACATATTTGCACTCATGTTTGAAACATGACAACTAAGATGAAGTTAGAGTCACTTAAATTTTACTGAAATATGGGATCTCATAAGAAATCAGACTGGAAGGAACCTTAATTTCTGGACTGGGTCAGCTGTGTGGTTATACCAGGATGTTCAGGAATTTATCCTGACTTTGGAAAACCTGCACAGGACAGGGACTGGCTTTCTGGGCAACCTGTCTTGCTGTTTGACTGCCCTCCCAGTGAAAAGGTTTCTCCTTGTCTCCAGTCTGAACCTCTCTGCTCTCAAGGCATGGCTGTGTCAGGGCTCTGGGGCCACTCTTAGGCCTTAATGCCCATGACTGGTCTCCCCTGGGACCCCAGCCACGCTCCTGTCCATGGGTCTGGGAGCCTCATTGAAGCTCAGACTTTGTCACCTGATCTGTGCCACTTTGAACAATGTGGTGGCCTTGCCCCCTGCCCTGGCTCTGTCTCTGTCTCCTTTTGCACCTGGCTGCTGTCTGGCCCTCTGAAGCTGTCACTTCTGGGGGCTGAAAAGTGCAGTTCCTCAGCCCCTTCTCATAGGGCTGGTGGCCCTGGCCCAGAGCCAGCTTGGCAGTCCTCTACCAAACTCACTGCAGTTCATGTTTATTTGGAAAATCTCATCTTACAGAATATCTTCTGTAACGGGCCAAAGTCCACAGCTTGGACTGAATTCACCTAACCTCGTGTTCGTGGTGCTGTCTCCCATCTGAGAATCTTTACTTCGTTTCCTGAGGGTGTTTTGACTAATACAACTGGACTTCAGCCTTAGGATGCTTTATTTTCGTAACATTATCAGTCTAACAATTTAGCAGTAACACACATTTGGCAATTAGAGCTAAGCAATGAAGGAACAAGAGATTTTCTTAATAAAATTGTCTAGAACATCTCTAATGGAAACAAAGTAACTAAATAAACTTCTAAGTAATAAGTTCTATTTTTATTATTAATGTAATCACATAAAATTTCATCACTTCATAAATTTTGGTTAATAAAATTTTATGTGTCAATGAATACTTAAATCTGATTTTCTTAGCCTCTGTTTGTTAGATACCTCAATAAATTCCAGGCACAAATATAAGCACAAAAGAAAATAACGAATATAACACTAATAAGCTAAAATATGCCTATAGCCCTTTGAATTAAAACAAGTAAAGGAGATATGGCTGGAAAAATCTGTAAAATCATGACAGAGTTATTATATAATAGTTATTATAGTTACCTTTTTTAAGATGAATTTTACTTTCTTCTTGAGTTGAAATTTTGAACCAACTAATAAGTTGGCAGTTGCAGTAGAAAGGAAGTATAAGTAGTGGTGGAACACAAAAGTAAAGGCTTCCATGTCTGAAATAACTGTTGAAGGTTTCTTTATTCTGGAAAAGTATTGAGTGTCTATGCATGGTCTGCAGGCAGAACCTCTGCTTAAAATTGGCCCATGCATGCAAAAAACTAAGCAGAACAACAAGAAAATTGAGAAAAAATATAAGCCTTCTCTATTAAAGTAGCATTCCTCCAGTTAAACTTGATGGCCTTATATTTTTGGCCTGATTGTTGTAGAAGTTTTAATATTGTATAGCCTTTGGGAAAATCTGGTCTCAGTACACAGGTGGGTGGCTGTGACCCAGTGACTTTTACTTCTTATCCTTTGCTGCTATTCGTCCTCAGACTCCATGGCTGGTCACAGCAATAACCCTCAGCCAGATATCTTATTCTCTCTGTTGCTTGAAAATATTCATCTTAAAGCCTTCCAGGAAATGCTGAGAGCCTGTGGAATTGCAAAACCCACTCACTCTCTTGAATCCCTGTTTGGGACCTGCATAAAGCAAAGGCAGCTCTCCAGCCTCTGCTGCTTTCACATTCTTTTTATTTAAATCCCTCTGGAAATAAGCTCTGTTTTGTGTTCTTCATGAAAAATACTTTTGTTTTCATGAGAGATTTTTCACAGGGATTTCTGTAGCCTCTTTATTTCTAGGCAGTGCATAGCCATTGTCTAATCCCAGGTGTGTTTATGGTTAATATCTAAATTAAACTGTGAGCAGCTACAACAGCTCAGGATATTCTGCATCTCATAATAGATGAATATTTGGGTTTCCTGCCAAAAGACTGGCTCAGATGAATCAGCCCCAGTAGAAGAAGTAAATAAGTTAGGAACTTAATTACTGCCACACATGATATGTATTCAGAAGTTTCTGTGCATAGCAAAACAAGTTCAGGGAATTGCAGTAATTTCCTTTGCCACTTTATTTGATTGTGTGGTGATGGAGATGGAATAAGGTAACTTCATTTGCATTAAAATTATTATGATTTCTATTTTTCAAAACCAAATATTCACTGAGAACAGGAATAAAAATAAAACATCCCATTTAGGTGTTTTATTCACAGTCTTATTTTGCATCAGTGATAAATTACAGTGATTTTGTATTCCCTCAACAGTATATTAAAATGTCTTGTAATAAGCAGATGTTAAAGAAACACTCCTAAATATATTGTACAGGCCAGTTTTACAGTGGAATTAATCAAAAGTTGTATGATCAGAAAAACCTTAGAATGAGGAGAACTGGGGCTCATGCTAAAAGTCTGTATGGGAAGTGAAATATTTACAGTCCCATGCTTAAAAAAGTAATTAAGTCAGAGGCCAAAGGAGGTTCCAGAGCAGATTATAATTCATGAGATTTTAAAGCTGATCACCTCTGAGATTTTTGAAATTTGTTTTTCTGATTTGGAAACTTTTAGGCTCTACATATTTCCTCTTATCTTCCTAAGCCACAGAAACTTAGAAACTTTTTTCCCCCCCCAAATGACAGCTGAGATGATTATGTACAGACTTGAGTTAGGAACTTGGACTCCAAGAAAGAACATCAAATGAATTGCAAAGCCATTGCTGAGAGTTTAAACCCCAGCTTGCTTTCTTGTCTTGTTTTTTTCTTTTTCACATAACTGAAGTACAGGTTTAAATGGCATAGACTGGATGAATCTGAATATATGAATGCTTGACTGAGCACTTACTGGTTATGAAATGAAGCCAACACTGAGAACTGCCACTGAGGGCTCTGCTCTCCCTTAGACAGTCAAAATCCCAGAGTCCTGGACAATTTTGTGTCATTTGAAAGCAGCTGTTCTGGTTACCTCTCTTCACTTTGCTCGATTACAGCTGTGTCAGTTTCAGCAAGTTTTGTGTGGGGTCATATTTACTTTGAGAGGCTGATGGAGTGGTTTCTTCTGTGAGCCTCTGTGTGGAGAAACATATGTAACACTGTAGGTGAGAGAGGGACATCATCTTGGACAAGCAGCTGCAAGAAGAGCCTTTCTAGTCCAAATTAATACAATTCACATGGATTGAGAATAAAGTTCCAGCTTCTCAGTGCATCCCCAGCCTGCACATGCTCACTGAACAGTGCTTGTGGAAACAGGGACTGCTCTGTCAGAGCAAGAACCTTGTTCTTCTGGAACCCTTCTCCGAAAATGTAGCTATTCCTGTCTTCTTTAATTTGAAGAGGTTGAGTTAGAACACTCCTTCAGATAAACCCTTCTATGGGAATCCAAGGCAGAGAAGGATTTTGAATATTTTCCTCCACTCCATCATTTTTTTTCCCCCCTCTGATTATCAATATATAACACAATATGGATTTTAAAGACTGCTGAATTTTTTTCCATAACTTACTTCTTCAAATACTAAAATTGCAACATGTCTTGATGGCTCCTGCAGTTACTCAGCAAGAGTTTCAGTTTCAAAGAGAAGTAGATATTAAATCATGGCAGAAAAACACAGAAAACAGTATAAATTCCCTCTGGTGTATATGGTTTAAAGCTTAAATCAGACGGTGTGAGTGAGATCTGAGTTAGCAAAGATGAGGAAAGGGCTTTTCAGAGACCACATTCCACTCAAGGAATCTGTATGGCTTCCTGAGCAGCTCATCTTACTTTTATTTTTTTTGGACTTGCCTTTTTTTCCTGATGATGTTGTGATTAGAATCTACCTCTTCTTTTGTCTGTGTAGCTGTTAGTATTCTAAGAAAAAAAAGATCCATGATTTTTGCTGGGCTTCTTGGGCATTACTATAAAAATGCAAATACAAATACATTCCTACATTATCTTATTAGAACTTCTTCCATACATCTTCCATATTACAGGGAAAAGCCTTAATTTACACTTCTTTTTGTTTTTATTTTTGATTTTTTTCTGATGGTATAAGAATATTATACTAGAAAATACATTTTAAGTTCAAGATTCTGGTTTGGTTTTTTTGTTTTTTATATATATACCGTTGTAATCTAGAATTACTACTGTAAGGAATATTTGGCTTATGTTACCAAACTGAGTGCAGAACAGGGCTTTCCAAATTTTGTAAGAATTCATTAAATTCTTGGAATGAAAAACAAGGTTATAGGTGACATTTCAAATCAGACTGCCTTTAGTGTGCCTATGTGTGAAAAAACAGAAGCCTTGCTGACAAGCAGAGAACAATGAGCTGAAATAAAGAAATACTGAAACGTAGAAGAGCAGGAAGTGAAACAGAAAGGGTAAAACTACCTGGGGCATTATGTGGGTGAAAAAAGAAGGAGAGGTAAGCACAGCACACTGAAAAGAACAGAGGGAAAGATACCAATTACACATGAATCAAAGGCTTAAAAATGCAAAATGCTAATTGAGATAATGAAAAATATTCAAAGGGCTTTCTGCAGGTAGTATGTCAACTTCAGATATTGCAGAAATTTTTGAGCAGGGAAGGAAGGGAGGTGGAGACAGTGTCCCAGATATAAATAAAACCATTAACTTCTTGAAGTACATCACTCCTGAGGGAAAGGCAAAATCTAAATGTAAAATGGGACTGATACTGTTCCTTTTTTGTAGTGGGCTGAGGGAGAATTTAATTCTTACGGTGCTGTACCAGCCCAGACATTTGGGACATCGCTTCCAAATTTAGAAGGCACCTAAATCTGTATTTAGGGATCTGAATAAATGGGTTATCTCAAGGGCTTAGCCCTAGCATTCTCCTTTCTCAGACAACTAGCAGGTGTATATATATACTTGTGGACAGAGACAAAACAGATGACCAATGCTTGTCATGATGGAATATCTGTATTATACATGCAAATAATCATGAGTCTTACTGGGCTAAATGTTATCTATTTGGTTCCTGTTGATAAGACTTTTACTACTCAGCATTTGGCTTAGACCACTGTAGACTTCTAATACAGAAAGAAACATTCCAGTGACCTCACCTCACATTTCCTTTGGAGAAAACAATTATTTTTTATATAATTCCTTCTTTTCCAGTATATCTGCAAGTCAACAAAATAGATAGAAAAACAATCTCTTCCTTTTATTTATCCATCCATGTCTCCATGTTATTCCTTAATAATAAAAATGAAATTTAGAAAAAAAAAATGGCACGAACATAGTTTGGTTTCCAAAAGTTTGGTGAAATCTGTAAAATTCTTGAAGAGGAAAATAAGATAAAAGGAGGTCTTTTTGCTTATCAAAGTATGTTTCTCTTATACAAGATTGTTCCCATTATCCAGTGAAAGCTTTGTGCATTGTGAGGTGCAAATACAAAGTCTTGCCAGGGGTTTTCTCATGGGTGGCTGTGAGCTGGTCCAGCTGCCTCTAGGGAGCTGTCAAGCTGCAGCCCACACTTCATCTGGACATAACTAAAGTGTTATTCAACAGCATGATGGGAGTAGGAGCCTCCAAACCATTCAGTTTGTAAATGGCTGCAGTGAAGCCCCAGTCCTATATCCAGTTGCTCACCTGAGAACCTGCTGGAATCACACTTGCACGGGGTTCACCAACCCACCCCTAAATAATGGAAGTTAAATATGCCAAGGACCTTCAGCACTGAGGCTACAGACACACTGCAGAGACCTGATCACCATCTATTGTGGTACAGTGCTGGAGCTGTACTTTCTACACAGCAGGTTGTTTACTTAGAAATATACTGCTAAATAAGCCTTGAGTTCTCTCAGGTTATTTGTTTATGTTATTGTAGTTGCAGTTGAAATAGCCTGGAAAACAAAATTCAGGTGAGAGGCGGATGAATTGATGTTTCAAGTTGGGTGTTTGGTATGATTACAGTCATTGCTTTCATCCTTGAAACTTTGTCTTAATGAAACATGGTAACCTCTTAATGTCAGGCAACCTTTGAGAGATGCATAACCTTAAACCATGGCTTTAAACAATGTTTTCTTTCTATGGGGATTTCAAGAAATTTGTCAACACAAATGCATATAAATCTGCCGAACATGCACAGCACCTTCTGAAGAAACATTTTTTTATTACAAACACTGCATGGGGCTAATGGATTGCAACATGTATTTCTTCTTTTTTTCTTTTTTTTTCTTTTTTTTTAGGTGAAATAATTTTTCAAGCATTTTTCAAGACCAATGGTCAGCATTTCTTCTGTCCATTAAACACAGATGAGAAGACTTAGTATCATAATGCAAAGCATAATACCATAATATAATCCCAGCGCATAAACTATGGGTGTCTGTTGCCCCTTCTGAAAAATCAAAACCCACTCTTTGTGGTTTGCTGATTCTCCATCACTGAGATGAAATAAAAAAAAAATGAAATTCAGCTTTTCTTTCATTAACAGAACTGCAATGTACTGCTCCCCCTCAGGCACAAACTTCCATTATTTGGACATACCATGGTGGAGGAATCCTTTCTGCGTTTTAGCACTGTGAGACCTTGTCATCTCTTTAGCAGCGAGATGGGGGAGCAGTGAGATACTAACACAGACCCAGCAGTTGCCAGTGACAAAACAGCCTTTTTTGAGCTCTGCTGCAGGTTAAGAGCAACTCCCCTACACTGCATGTGGGGAAGACTTGCCAGAGCAAGAGCACATGTAGCGATAGCTGCAAAATCAGTGAGTAAAATAATCCTAGGGAAAGGGCTCTTGAGGTACTGAAATAGTACCTCTCCCTCCTTCTTTATACTTTTTAAAATATATTTTCTCTTTTCCTCTCTTCAGGACTGTGCTGTAATGATATTAATGAGCTCTTAAGAGTTCAATGATCTAGGAATCTCATTGTAGGGTAAAGTAATAGTATGAAAGCCTAAAAATTAAGAAATTTGTTTTAATTATGCAGTTGCATGGGGACCTTGAGAGTGTGCATCATAAGCACTCAGACACTGCATTAAAGAGGAAGGTAACTGAAGTTCTCAAAGGGCTGACAAAGGCATGCACAAGACACCTGTGGTGATTTGTTGAGGAGGATGTGCAGCTTGGGTTATATCTGACTTAACAGCTCTGTGACTTGGGTTGATTCATCTCCGTGGTTCAATTCACCTTACTTAAAACATCTTAAAAATTGCATCCCTAATGTACTTAAACTTCACCTTAAAGTATTCATCACTATGGCAAGTAAATGGTGGCATGTGCAATAAGATGATACCTCACTGATGTAAACACTTGCTACAGTGTTTACATAAGAAGCTGATTAGGTTACAAGAAGTTATTGCCGATATTTGTTGCACTGAAGCAGCTTGATAATTAAACAGTGCCAAATGCTGTGTGATTGCCAGTGCACATCCTTTAAACCCCTGAACAACTTAACCACATGAGAAGTGTGACTGTAAGTTGGACTGTACAGCTGGAAAAGCCTGAATCAGTCTCGTCTTTGAGTAAGACTGGAAAAAAACTCTTGAAAGAGCAGCTGCAGCCAGTGGGTGAACAGCTCATTTGGAGAGCCAGGGGTGGTCAGAGTCCTTAGAGTTTCTGATGAACCAGTAGCCCTGGAGTGAGAGAGGAATTTGATAGGGCAAAGCAATGGGTGAGAATGTGCTCAACATCAAGTGCAGAGGATGGTCTTTATGACTTCCTGGCTCTTCTCACTCTTCAGTAAGCGTAATAGGCAGTCTTTGAGATCATGGCTCAATTTCACTAAAACTTGGTGAAAGAGATGGGGCAGGTGGTCCCAGCTGAATGCTTTCTTTGGTGTCACAAAAAATGTACTGGAGATTAGAGAGAATGCAGCTTTGCTGTAATGTTTTACTTTCATTTCAGCATTTATGTGTACAAAATTAGTCTTATCTTCACATTTTTATGTCTTCATATACAGTCCAGTGCAATTTAGAAAGGTGAGTACTTTTCAATAGCACCAAGACTATTTTTCATCTGTCTGTATATTTCTCTTCAGATCTGCCAAATGTCACATTGCTATGCCCTGACAATTGCATTGAGGAGTCACTTAGCACCTGCCATGCTTTCCAGCTTGCTGCAAGATTAGTGCTAATAGCAATACCTAAAAAACACCATGCAGACTGTTACGATGATTAGTTTTTGACTTATGTTTGGTGCAGAACATGAAGTGGAAAATTACTGCCATCCTCGTGAGCAAGACCTTGCCTGTGTTTTTAGAAACTTATAGCTCACTTCTGTTTGCCTGTAAAATAAAAAGCAACTTAAAAGGATGCATGGACACAGGACTACAACAGGAACACAACTTCAGTGAAAGGATTAAAAAAGTCTCTCCTGTCAGAATGTCTTTAATCCAACAGAACCACGTGTTTTGTTTTGCTCCAGGTATCTTTTGTATCAGCACACAAAACATTTCATAAAGTAAAGGAAGAAAAACCCAGACAGATTGAAAAAACTCTGCTTGCTCTTTCTCGACAACAGCAGGTCTTGACAAACTGCACTGGCTCAAAATAAATTGAAATTGTGTGGTAAGTTAAGCATGATCTCCTGGGCAGAGTCACAGAACATATCTCGGCTTTCCATATGGGGTAAAGAACAATGAAGTATCTATAATGAATAACTGATGTGTTTTTGAGTCTACAGACACTGTCCCAGGTGTCTGTAGGCTATCTGTCCCAGAAGAGTGTAGCTCTACTTTGAAAATTAAAAGTAAAGAAAAGAAAACACTGGGGTTTGTAGAGACTTTTCCACCTTTTTCTGCTCCCACCTCTCTTGCTGGGAAACCTCACTGCGGCCAGGGAACTGGCTGTCAGAGTGGCTACTGAAGGTGGGGAAAGAAAGTTTTTTTGCTTCTAGTGATCACCTCCTCTAATGCCATACACAGGCTGCTTCCTGGGGAGCTAAAGGAGTGGGCACCTACCCTTCTTCCATCTGCACCTGTGCTCCATTTGTGTTGTTCAGGGGAGGCTGTACAGCCCCTTTCCACCTCTGGTTGCTTGGAGCACACCGGAGCTGTGTAGGAGTGTGGCTTCAGTGCTCTGGCACTGCTGGACTTTCTCCTTAAGTCGGATGAGTGTCAGAGCTGGTACTCAAGAGCAAGAGTTCCTGACTCACACATGCACAGAGTGATTAGTCCATTGAACCATGCTGACCTCCACATTATCCAGCTTGTTCCCCCTTTGTGCCGGAAAACCCCCATGGTGCTCACAGGAGGAACCAGTCAATTGGCAGCAAATTAGCTGAGGAGGAAACTTAATGAGGTGCTTGGTGTGAATGTCATTTCCCACCCCAGGTCACCCCCCATGTTCACACCTTTCTGTTCTGTGGCCTCAGCTGAGGGTAGGCAGCAGGTTTTTTTGTAAAATACTCATTAAAGGAAGAACATTTCCATGTATTTCACTAGTATGACAGTCAAGGGGGAAGTTACTTATTTTTCTGTGCCACATACTGCAAAGAGATTAAAGGCAGTTGTCTTGCTGGAAGGTGTTACCGTCTAAATCACACAGGTATTCTTACTAAGGAGAAATTAATACTAAATGAGTTCTTGCTATCCATCCAGCATGACACAGACTGGAGGGAAAGGATGAGACATGCACCTCCCATTAACCACAGCAGTTACAGACCGTCAAAGTTTTTAACTGATTTCAGCATTAGGGAAATTAAATCTACTGTTGCTATGGGAGAGGACAGATAAAACCAAAGTATTTGAATGTAAAGTGAGCACAGAGTTGAAAAAGGTTGATGTGGAGTGATCAAAGGGAATCCTTCATCCTTTACAGAAGATGGAAAGAAGAAATGCAGCTGAGGAAAAAATCTCTTTCAGTCACATTAAAAAGAGTGAAAGAGACATTTCTATACACAATTTTCTTTATGGAAATTCAGAACTCATACATTTTCAGAAGTCTTGGTAAGAGTGGAATATATACACAAATGAACAGAACCAGAGAGAATCCATCATATAAAATTAAAGAAAAAGCAAAGAATCTTCATAGCAGCAACTCTGGCCTTACCAGTATTTTAAGAACTTGTTTTAATTTCTTACTTGTCTCACCTGCCTCATATCTGATGGCAAAGTCTTTAGCAGACTGGGTTTGACTCAACTCATTGGGCAATTCATCTACATATTCAGCTTTCCTTTCCTGAGGAGTAAAATGTTACCTCACTGTGAATAATTGCAATCCCCTTTTGTATTCGAGAATTACACCTGCTTTCAAATCCATGCAATTTCTTTGCTTTTGGCTGTGAAGTGGTAGCTTCCTCTCCACATTTTGGGATCTTAATGAAAGAAAACCTCTGTTCACAGAGGAATTTCATCCATTTGAATTTTTCAACAAATAAATTACCTGCTACTTCTGGCATGCATTAAAAACTGTGAAGTACCTTTCTTGGCCTAAATACATATTGGTTTGCTAAAAATAACAACATTTGGCAGTTTGATGACAACAGCCTTTAAAGCAGAGACATTTGAACTGCAGCTGTCTTCTATCTTTAAGGCAGTAACAGTGAACTTTATCATTCTTACAGAGAAATATGACTAAGATGCCTTACTCTGGTACATTCAATTTTTCCTAATTGCAGTTTTCTCTGAATCTCTTTCCTACATCTTGTCAGCTTCACATCTCTTGGATCTTCATTCTGGCAATTTTATTTACATTCTATTTTCTCCTTCATTTACTCTTTTCACAAAGGAGACTAATCACTTCTTCACACCAATGAGTTCACAAAAGTCTCCTTTATAGCTTTTTTTCTAGTCACCTATGTTCTTTTTCCAAGTTTTCTCTGCTGGCCCTATGACTTTTGACTTTCAGAGCACAGTTTCCTGCATTTGATTGTTTTACTTGAATATTTAATTGCTTCTCATTCCTGTAGAGATTACCTGCCTGACATTTTATAACAAGACTTAATCAGGACATTTGCACTCATTTTTCTGGCAATAATCAGTTGAAACCAAAACTGGCTGTGGGAGGAGACCCATTTTGTGAATTTTTATAGATAAAGTTCTGAAAAGTTTTGAAAGTATTGGAAGCATTTTTTATTCGCATTTTGAGAATATTTCTATTTGCCAGTTGAAAACTGCTTGAAAATTGAAATAATAATTTGCATTAATTTTAATGTGGGGTATAAAATGAATCCTTAAATTTATTGCAGTCCTGCTTCTCTCCTCTGCTTGAATTATAATTTTAGTGGGTACTATTTCAAGGCCTGCTGCAGTGAGGAAGGGCTATCTCACAGCCACATGTCCCAGTGTGGAAGGGTAACATAAACCAGGGCCACTCTGGAATACAAAGCAGTTTTTAGGGGCACCCCTTGCAGCTTGCTCTCCAACAGCCTGCCTAGATTTGCTGCAGCTCCACTCTGACCCACTCTGCTGCACTGTACCACCATGGGCTGTAGAGGGGCCCTAAAGAAAAGCTGTGGTTTTGAGACATGTCAAGATATTGAGCTGTTGTGAAAGGCTGTTGGGGAAGTGTAGGGGAGAGAGGAGGTGACAGGCAGGATACATTTGGGGTCTGTAAGGCTACACCAAAATTTTTCCATCAAAACCCACTGAGTACCATCTGTTGTCAATCAGGTTTTGGCTTACACAACCCCCTTGTGTCCTACTTTGGCGCATAGACTTTCATTTGGGGGGTGATGTGGGAGAAGGGTAACACCTTTTCTGATAAAGATGCTTGTCAGGCATAGTCCAGTCTTCTCTCTGGTTAGAATTTTCCTATGTTGTTTATTTTTTTTTACAAAGCTTTTATTTCACAAGTGCTCTCCACATTTCTTAGTGCTCCTGAGATATTTGCTGTCTAATTGTTTGTGACACAGCTTGGTTGCTCTGGGAGTGCCTTATAGGTGCCCTGCTGAGGAGAGCTCAGCAAAGCATGATTCAGAAAAGAATTTAGAAATGTGGCTTATTATTCAACATACCAAAGAGCTATACACGAAGGATAATCCATTGGTGTAAAAAAACCTAAAACCAGTGGTGGAGCTGCTCTTACAATTGGACAAAGTTTTCCATGCTAAGCTCGGCTAAGACCCAACAACATTTCTAGTACCAGAGGCTCAGCACAGGAGCACAAGTTACACCCGCCTGCCTCTGAGCTGGCAAGAAATGCTTGCTCAGGTTGGGGCTCAATTCAGCTCAAATTGTTTTTAATAAAAGATGTAGGCTGTGTAGCCATATATCTGTATTTGCTTGTGAATCTGCAGCTTGCTAACCGATACCAAATCAGATTATATTTACATTCCAGCACAAATCATTCAAAGGAACATGATCAGACAGTGAAACTATCAACTGAGAGTTCATGTTTTCTTAATGATGGAGGTTTGAAAATACAGACAAGCTGGAAGCTCTGTTTAAAAACTATTGACTAAGTGCAAAACTGACAGGGTGAATTTAGTTGATTTAATCCAGATGTTTGCATTTTAAGTAAGGGAGAAGACACATCAATGAAAATTTATAAGAGTAGTGAGAACATGCATAATGAGACACTGGAGAGAAGAATGTAAACCAGAAGTGTCAGTGAGGATTAAGGGTATGAGTGTTTTGCTCCATTAGTATGTATTAGTGCAGCCAGCCATGTTTGAATTTCAATTTGACATAATTTGGAAATGCGTTCTATTGTAACGCTTTGTTAAAATGTGTACTAGTGATTTCAAGAGAATTTAAAGGAATCAGGTACTCTGGGGCCACCAAAATTAAGTGAGCTAGTTGTGTTCCTTCACAAACTGTGGTGGTTGCACATCTTGATCAAAAACTATCCTAATGACTTCAGTGTGGGTCATACCCACTCCATCTAGGGCTGTACCTGATTATTTTCTTCCAAAACAGCAGTCAAAAAAAGGATTGGGCAAAGTATTGCCCTTAGCTTTTCCCACTGTGAAACCAGTTATTAAATGCCAGTATATGCCAGTGTTACAGCTTTTCCTGTGTGTCCACAAGAATTCATTGTGTTGCCAGCTCTCCCTGCAACACACACAGTATCACCATTGCATCGATATGAAATTCAGATTTTGACCTGGAATTCAGGGATTGTGTTTGACCCTGTGTCACGATTTGACGCTGGTTAAGCGCCAGGCACCATGAAAAACTATTCATTTATTTTCCTCTGCTGTATCTTAGCAGAGGAAGGGGGCATTTTCATGAGTTGAATATGGATTAGGGGAAAAATACTTTAAGGCAAAACAGGTTCAAAATGTAAACAGTATAAAGAAGATTTATTATTAATAGAACTAAAAGTAGAAAGGATAATAGAAAGTAGAAAGCAAACTTTCAGAACACCTTTCTTCCCCAGTCCCTTGCTCTTTCCACCAACTGTGCAAGGAAACAAAACATGGGGTTTTGGTTAGTCTTTCACTTCTTAAAAGTCTTTCTTTAGTATGCTTAAGGAAAAGACTTTCTTCTGCTGTGCCGTGGGATCCTTCCCATGGGAGATAGTTCTCTGCGAAATTTTCTAGCATGGTTTCAACCTTCACAAGCAACAGCCCGCCCGAACCCGCTGCAGTGTGAAATCCCTCCCGTGGGTCATGCAGTCTTCCCACAACTGCTCAGCGTGGGTCATTTTAGTTCATGGGGTTTAGTTGTTTAAGGATGAGCTGCTCCAGTTTGGAAGCGAAGGCTCTCTTCTTCGATCTCTAAAAGCAAGGGTGATGTCTCTCTGTTCAAGTTCCTCACTAGATTAGAGCTTTTCAGCATCCACGCTCTCCAGCGTGAGTACACTTCTTCATGGGCTGTGCATGGATCTCTGCACCCCCCCATGCACCTCATGAATTACAGGGAAACAGTTTGTTGTATTATAGTCCTCACCACGACCTGCAGGAGAATCTCAGCTCCAGTGCTTGGAGCACCTTCTTCTCCCTTCCCCCACTGACCTCGGTGCCACCATGTTGGCCCTCCTCACGCGTCCTCACTCCTCCTTCTCTGGCTTGGAAGAAAATTGGCGTATGTCAGCTGTAGTCAAGAGGTTGATCTTGTCCACGCTCCGCATTGGGGAATTGCTAGCCACGTCTCTTGCTGCTGGCTACGTGGTCCCTGCCGGCACCGCACGGGTGGCTCCAGCCTCAGGAGGGGCCCAGCCTCACGGTCCCAGCATCAGGAGGGTTCCGGCCGCGTGGCTGCTCGCTGCACTGGGATGGTCCCCCTCCGGTGGCATGGCCCTGGCTGCTGCACCAGGAAGGGCCCAGCAGCCCTCTCCAGGAAGGGGCCCGAGGGCCCCCTCAGCACCCCTCGGAGGGGAATCAGAAAGAGAGAGAACTTCTCATGGTTTCTCCTTTCTTAAATATGTCATCACAGAGGCGTTGATGCCATGATGATTTTTTGCCTTTTCTTTTAAACCCGTTATACATTTTTACAACTTCTCTATTCTTAATGCTTTTTGCCTACATTCTTGGACTTGTTTGTTCACCTAGGAGACTAAACATTTTAGAGGTTTTGTAGGTAAGGGCAGCCTCTCATTGGGGAATCTTTGATAGGTATGCTACTTAGTAAGACCTATAATGTTATACCAGATCTATTGTGGGGGTGCATTGCAGTGTGCATTTCGGTGCATTCGACCTGGACGTGTGCACCTAAAGATCCTTTGTAGGTTACGGACGGCCAGACGTAGACGGATGGAGACGAGAGATCTCTATAGGCAGGTCTTTGATCATGGGGGTTTATTGTAAAGGGCGTGGGTATAGGGGCACTGCTCAGAGCTGCCAGACTCAGCTCTGAGCAGGCCCAAGAGAGCAAGAGAGTAAACGGGTGAGAGAGAGAGAGAGGGAGTGTAAGAGCAAGAGTGGAAGTAAGAGCAGGAGTGGAAGAAGTAGTAAGGAATGTCTGAAGTCCTGGTTACAATACAATAAATCATCTTCTGTACTGAATATTCTAATTGTCACTAACCAATCTAATACAAGATACAAATCCTATAGCATTTACATACAGCCTATAAGAGTTCTTATATTACCATAGAGTGTTACATCTTAACTTCTAAAAACTACTCTTTGGACCCCTTCTGCTGAGCTAGTAGGGTCTGCTCTGACCCTTGGACCTGCCTGCAAGCAGAGGGTATTGTTCAATCAAGAGGGGATTACCTTCAGTCGGCCATACCATTGTTTTCTAGTTGTTCAGTAACTAAGACTTGGTATTTCAAAAGTGGCTTTCATTTCGATGTTGCCTGTAGTTTTCATATTCCCAGAATCTTTTGTCAGGCAATCATATTTATAAGGCTTTCCTGTTTCATCTTCCCCAACAATCCTTAAAACAAATACCAAGGTACAATCCCTTTTTCCCTTCTAACCATGTTTGACTCTTGATTTTAAGACCAGGAAAAGGCATCATGTGTTACAGTGGGGATACTGCAACACGTGAATCAGATGAGGCCTGTGGAAAAGAAATATATATGGACCAATTCTTGATAGATGTTTCAGAGATTTTTATTTCTCCAGCCGCATGGCTGGGATCTGCCGAGGAACTGCTGCAATCACGGGACCCGAGGATCCTTGCCTGCGCAGGGGAACACAAAGCAACTAATGGGGAATGAGGCTGACCAGGCACTAGGGAAACCCTGTGTCTTCCCCCCAGGGCCCCTCTCCCAGGACCACATGGCAGGGGGAGGGCCCCAACATTTCACCCCTTTATTTTTAATGAAAGGAGATTTAAAACTTAACATTGAAAACAACTGGATAAACATAACAAGAACAGTTTTAAAATAAAACAAGCCACCCTCCTGAGTCTTTAAATGTCCAAACAGATTCTCTGGAACATCTTAAGGCTGACAGAAGGGAGACAGGACTCTCTGGGCATGTTTTGTGGGGAAACTGAGGCAGGAGAGGGTTTCTTCCATTTGTACCTCTTGGAACTCTAAACAACAATAGTTTCTTCCCTCCCCGTCTTCATCCTCCACTAGGCATTGGAAAGGGATTTTTGGGGAAACAATTGGCAAAGGCATGGTTTTGTGAGGGAAACCATGGGTGAAAAAATGGATTGGGAATACACTGGGGGTAAGAGGATATAAGATAAAAGGGAAAGGAGGGATTAGGAAAGGGAGACTGTAGGAGGGGCTTATAATGAGGGTATTGTCTAACATTACTACGATTTTTAGCACATATACTGCCTTTTACAGAAACACCATCAGGTCCAGTGACCTCTGCTGCTTGTAACCCTTT
>NW_008236769.1:10443462-10477265 GCF_000691975.1 Corvus brachyrhynchos | reverse complement strand
TGAGCAGTTCCTCGGCAGAGCCCCGGCCATGCGGCTGGAGAAATAAACATCTCTGAAACATCTAGCAAGAATCAGTCCATATATATTTCTTTTCCACGGGCCTCGTTGTCTGATACACGCGTTGCAGTATCCCGACTGTAACAATCATGTTACCAGCTTGTCTAATGGGACTAGTAACCTGCCTAGCATCAGAGCTTTCAGCAATTGTCTCTGTGCCAGGCATAGAAGTTTAGAGCAGCTCTTTTCTTTTTTTTTCTCTGCCCCCACTAACCAGGTTTTGTTAAACCAACGCACCCTGTCACCAGTTGAGATGACAGGTTTCTTCACTGGGTCCCTATTTCTGGTAGGACCAAACACAGTTCAGATGTTTTCAAGTTCCTTACAGCATCTCTCAATCCTGTTGCACAACTTTATTTCAATATGAAAATATCACTTACCAGAATGCACTGTTTATTATATTTTCAATTATTTTTCAGCTTTCCCACCTGGTACACTCAGTCTGGAGCAGACTTAAATACATATGCAAAGACATCTCTATATTATCTTTCAGTGAAGCTTTCTTTTGCTTTTTGTCCATCAAAAGTGTGACAACGGCCAGTGCCAGGATAGGGATAGAGTCTAGTTATGGCTAGCTATGGCCAGATCTCTTACTTTTGCCTTTTTTCAGTCTTCGTGCCTTTTGTATTCTTAGTTGCCTGATTGACCAGTAATAAAAAGGAGGTTTCTCCTACCCAGAACATGCTGCAGCCTGTCTGGTGTCTAAACCTACAGCGTTGGCAAAAAGCAGTGCAGATTTGAGGAGTGCGTGGGTAACCAAGAAAACCTGAGAACTTAAAAAATTATTAGATTATAAAGCCGAGAAACAAAAACTCTGAAGAAAATTGGATATAAACTTACGAAGCTGAAATGGTTTTGATATCTTTAATCAAAACATGGCATTTAACATCAACCCTACATTTTAAAATAAATAATTTTTAGGAAATAGCTATGTGAAATGAAAATGAGCAAAGTCCCCAGGTGGGCACCTACCTACCCACTTTGACACTGTAAGGAGTCCTTCATGTTCCTGAGTGCTGGGCTATTGTGAAACATTGCCCAAGGCTTGAAATAGGTTCTGGTTTGGATTGAAGTTTGTTTGCCTCTGCCTTCTCCCTCAGCTACTTACAAACCATCTGAAAGAGAGAAATATGCCTTCATCTCAGTGCCAACCTACTTCCTTGCAAAGGCTTTGAGTCAAATGATTGAAGGAGGAGGGAATCTCTGTCTCTTTTGTGAACGCCAGCTGAGGATTTTGCCTACACCTTCATTCTGCTTCAGGAATAGAAATCAATCGTGTGTCAAATAAACAGGTATTTTTTTCTGATAATTATGAGAAAATTATAGTCTCTATTCTTTATGTCTGGAACATGTAACATATCATAGCATATCAATACACATTTGATAGGAAAACTGTGCAGGACATGCTTACAGCAGTGCTCCTATTAGGGTATTTTGTAGTTTAAATCATCACTTCTTCATATTTGATTTCCCATCATTAATTCCACTATGAAAGCCAATTTGATGTTGAACATAAAGAACAACTGCTGAAGTTCATATTCTGGAGAGATTCTCATTAATTTAAATGGAGTGGCAGGAACTGACCCTGAGTTAGTAAGGACACTTGCCTTTGTGTGTGCATTTGTTTTAGGCAATGAAAATATGGCTTGAGAGCGCTAATAGCATCTGCCTTAGATAAAAAGCATATGAGCATTTGCCTGGAGAAGCATTGAGCCTCTCACCTGGAAAACACAGCGTTTAAAGCATTATTTTCACACCCATATTTGTCTTTTTAGAACAAAGCATTAGAGACATTCAGTCCCCAAGAACTAGAGCAATGATTTCAGGTTTTCATTTTACTGAGACAGACTGTGAAGATGATTGAGCTAAAGTAATTTTTTTACATCTCTTGTCACAATTTTCATGACAAAATGCAACTTCTAGACCTACTTTAGTTCTAACTAGCAATTATTGGGTTGTTTATTCTTTTAACACTTGACACTTCTAAGTACATCAAAGAAAAGTGCAGTTATACTACTCTACAGTCAGATCCTGTCATTATTCTTCAGGAGGTCGACATATTTCTGGAAAAGAAAGATTGTGAACCACTCAATATTGCAATGAAATGTTGCTAATTTTATGTCAGTGTGGCAGAGGCTGGTCATGGTTAGCAAGTAATTAAAAAGAGAGTTTGGTAATTATAGTCAGAGAAGGCCATGATACTAAAGATTTTTCAGAGAAGACGTTTGCCTTTCAGTTTGCATGCCCAATTTGCCTACAGTGCTATCAAAATTCTTCCCTATAATAGTCTTAGATCCATTTACTTACACATTATATGAACAACACCAGGGAAATATGATTTCAGAGATCACAAATGTGTAAATACTTCCCAATTTGCAGACAGTACTGTATTCTGTCCGGCATCATTGGTACTTATAAAGTGGATACTTCTGATTGTTATTTTTACCCTTCCTGATGAGGAAGAAAAGGGCCTAATATAGCACACTTCATATAATATCACTATGAAATGTGAATTACAGTTTTACTTTTTTTTTTTCAATTAGTACTACATGTATTTTGCAACTGTGGTTGCACAGTGATATTTATTTTACTCCCTGTGTGTCTGTTTTTTAAGTATACAAATGGTCATGCTGCATTAGACCTGTAATGATATCTGGTTCCAGTTTTGACAGGAGGCAAAAGCAGGTAAATGGGCATTAGTATGGAGGAAGATGTATTACAAAATCTACCAAAGGCTGTTTTCTTTGGCCGTTGTGTTTGGAGTACACTCAGTATTTTTTAAGAGAAGTATAAACATATACAACATATTTGCTAATGGTTCCAGTATCTGTTTTGATGGCTAACTTTTTCTCAGCATTGTTTAGCATTAAGCGGATGCCTGAAAAAAAAAAATTGCAAGATAAAAACAAATTTATGCTCAAAAATTTTCTGAGCATTTTGTGAATAGTAATGTTCCTTCTGCTTTGTAGATTAAGTCTTCACATGAATGCAGAATTGTGGTTTGAACATTTTCTCCTCCCAGATGTGTGCTGATCTCTCCTTTAGGAGATGTTTTCTCTAACTGTGCCTTCCTGCTGGATCAGAGTGAGCTCACACACCACTTGCTTAAGAAGGGAAGGAAAGAAATTCAAATTCTGAGTGGTGGCAAGCTTGTGAACATGCTTTCCATGCCAAAAAGATGCATTGCCCAGTATACTGGTTTGGTGGGAGAGTGGGTAAAAAATGATGTTTCCTTCTTTGTTATTCACCAGTATTTTCATCTTAGACAAGAGAAAACAGTTCTGTCAAAACAGGTTTCTGAAGACATGTTTTATTTTTCAAACAGAAGCCATTCTCTGATTAAAAAAAAAATTGTTCCGAAAAATGCCACACCAGACTGTACTTTTGATCTTCTTGAGATCTTGGGACAATTGGTTCTTTGAATTTGAGTAGATGCATTGCTACATGGTATAGTTGAATGTTCTTTAGCTCTTGTTTTTTCAGAAGACATAAATGGGATTTTGTGCTGTTATTCACTGGTTGCTGTTAATTACATTCTTCCTTACTGAAAGAGAACATACAGTTTTCATAAATTTTTGTAATGCTAGTTACTGTGTTTTATTGTTCTGTCTTCAGTTGTTATCTGAAGTCAAACTAGGTCATCTTTAAATCCCAAATGCTTTGAAATGCCTTTTAAAGGAGCCTAGAATTGGCCTCTTTTTGATGCTTCGGTAGGAGATTTCAAGAAGAGATTGAATACTGTTATACCACTTGATTCTAATGGTGGCTCCCAGGTCCTAGGTGTATAGTCTGTATTCTTTGTAACTTCTGGTCCTTCAATTTCTAAGTTTAAAGTGCCCAAGATAGAACAATAAGTGACATTAGTCCTTGTAGGCTCGTTGACAGACTAATCACAAAGCACTCATGACTGGAGGAAAGGAGGATGCAGATCAAAGCTCAGTGCTGAGATTCACAGAAGTATTTGGGTGTGTAGGACTAAATACACAGAGGGACCAGAGTAAATCTTTGCCACGGAAGCCACGAGTCATGTGCCACTGGGATCCTCAGAGCCCTTGCTCAGATCTTGCTCTCTGGCCCAAGAGATGCTGACATGTCTGTCAGTCGGTGCTTAAAATGTCCCTAATTCAGATGCCAGATGAGGGTCTGGGAGCCTGACTTGCACAGGACGTTTTCAAAGCAGGCTTGCAAACATTCTCAGACCAATCACAGCTGAGGTCAGGATGTGCTCACCCCAGTGCCCACAGCTTCAGGGTTTGAAGCCATGAGATTTCCCTTTAACCTCTGGGTTGGGTTCTGTCCCTAACACAGCCCAGCTGCCTATCACAGGTTTTAGGAAGATCCTGTGTAAAGTCACATCTGGTTTAAGAGACCCAGATAGATCAGCTCTTGTGAAAAGGCCCTGATACGAGAATCCTGCCAGAGCTGAGCTCCTACAGCAGAGGGAAGGGAGGTCACTGCCTGATCACCTGAAAAAGTGCAGGATGTAAATGGCTCCCATTCAACATCATATCAAGTTTTAACTTCTCTGCATGCATAAATAATTTTTCCTTCTTCACCTTGTCTAGTCTAATCCCATTGGTTACTCCTGCCCTCACAGTCTTTATTTCTGCCATTCCCTCTACCTGCTTTGGACCTACATTTTTTAATTCAGGCCCCCAGTGTTGCATGTGTGTATGAAATGTCCCAATGCAGTCAACAAGCTAAACCCTTTAATGATACAAATTTTCACAGCACCATTGCTGGCAAAAAGCTGTGACAATCTCTGTGATCTGAAGGCTGTAACTCTAGAAGTCCTGCTCTTAGGCATCTGTGCATTAGGCAACCCTGTCATGAGAATTTAGCATTCTTTGAACTGTCCCTGCACTATCATTCATTCACTCAGAACTACTCATTGAATGCTGTTTGTATAATTGGCCTAAAAGCTGATATTTCTGCTCTATTGTGTATTCCAGTTATACTCATCATTAAAGAGAGCTCAGCCTTGCTGGGTACACAGTTAATTTTTCCATCCCCTGTCATTTTAGGTTTGTCACTTCAAAGACCTGTTTGAACCTGGATTTGTGTTAGCTAATGACACAGCACCTCTCTGCATACAGCTTGGCAAGAATAAAACATATTAACAAGTTGACAGGGTAGAACAGGTTTGTTCCCAGTGGGAGGTTTGTTTGCATGTTCTACTTTCAGTGGTATGGAAAGGTTTCCCTCCTTTCTCAAGGGTGGTGCTGTTGTTTCTTTCTCCAATTCATATTTCTGTCAAGTGAGATGGCCTCACACAGATGGCACCAGTCTGACACAACCGTGATAAAACTACCACATTATGTGGAAGAACAAGTCCTTCAATGCCTATGTGTGTGTGCAGTCACAGAAGTATTGTTTCAGTGAAACAACTTAAAGTACTTTATTTTTTGTTTTGAAAAATTTGTGAATACTTGTGCCCTGGGTAGGCTTAATAAAGTCCTGTCTGAAAATTTTTGACATTAATGGTCAAGTTAATTTAATTTTGAAATTCATGAAGTCCTTTTGCTGAGCTGCTCTTTTTCTTTCTCAAGTAAGCTGTTGCAGTTTCTGAGTTATTGTTCGAAATATGATTACTGGCACATCAAACTAGCAACAGCAGCCTTGCTTTTTCCTTTTACAGCTGTATGAGGGCCAGTTTGTTAGGCATGTAGACTTTTGGGAAGGCAGAAAAACTGCTCTGTATCTCGACTGCTTTTCTTCTCACCTTGAGATGCAGTGGGGGACAAGCTGCAAAGGATCCAGTAAAAATATGCTTGGTAGTTACTGTCAGGCAGTATTGCTGCAGTGGCCAACAGGGAAGTGAAAGGAAAAATTCTCTTCAGAAATTGTGGGTAGAAAGTGTCTTACCAATGGGATGAATGAGGATATCAGATCTAAAACCATATTGAAAAGAGAATCACTTGCTGGCATGTGTAAATCAGATGTGAAGTTCCCATCAGCCAGGATGCTAATGTAGAGAAGGAGTACAGGTGCTCCACTGCAGTCATAGCACTGGAAAGGGGAAAAAGGAGACACATCCTATATGTAAAGCCAATGTTTTGCTGTTAGTATAATTAAAGTATTAACAGTCTCATCCAGGAATGTTTGTAACCCAATTTTAATGAAAAGAAAAGAGAAAAGAGAAAAGAGAAAAGAGAAAAGAGAAAAGAGAAAAGAGAAAAGAGAAAAAAGAGAAGAAAACAAGAAAAAAGAAAAGAAAAGAAAAGAAAAGAAAAGAAAAGAAAAGAAAAGAAAAGAAAAGAAAAGAAAAGAAAAGAAAAGAAAAGAAAAGAAAAGAAAAGAAAAGAAAAGAAAAGAAAAAGTAATACTGCCATGGAGAAAAAGCCTCAGTAATAACAACGCAGTTAAAATTGTGATGCACACAGTTTCTTGCAGTTCCCCCTTTCCGTGGTTATTTCACCCACTGGGTCCCAAGGCTGGTGCCTTCAGCTTGTTGCACATGTGGAGAAAGATGAACTATCAGCATAATGAGAAGATGATGAGAGAACATGAGGTCAAGTTAATGGTTTCTTCATTTTTGTCCTCAGACCCACTTGGAGTAACTTGCATTATAGCTTTTACACCTTGATCTTCATTTGTTTGCAGCTTCTTGTTACATCCAATCTTCATACACATGGTACCTCTTCTGTATGCTGGATAATTCTTTGTTTTCCATGTTAGCTGGAGTTTCGTCCAGCTCCAGGTCTTCACTCCTCTGACTGACTGTGAAGTCATTTAGAGCCTTGGGGTCAGACCGTGTCCCATCTCTTACCATCCCATGCCCACAGTCCTCTATAAGCCATACACAGGACACAGATAAGCCCTGCTGTCAAACCAGACCTGTGCTTCTCTACACTACAATGCTATGTTAGAGCCATGAATAGCTCATCCTACACAGCACAACTACTTGTTACTATGCCTTCATAAAAGTGTGGTTTAACCCAAGCTGGAACTCAGAGAAGCTTGCTCAGTTCCCTATGGTGAGATGTGGGAGAGAATAGGAAAAGTGAGAAAACTCATGGGTTGAGCTAAAGACAGTTAGATAAGTAAATCAAAGTCCACACAGGCAAGCAAAGCAGAACAAAATATTAATTCACCTCTATCAACTCAACCCTGAGTGTGCTGGCCAGGCTCTCCCTCACAAGACAGAGGGGACTTCTGTATCTTCCTGGGTGGTTTTTCAGAGTACAATTTACACCTTAGTTGTGCAAAGTATCCTTTCTATTTAATTTATTTCCCCCCAAATCCACTGTTAATAACATCCAGACGACTATACTCAGGTGTTCTTCTTCCTGAAGAGAAATTAATTTCTAATTTTTAACATCTTTCTTGAGAAATTTGGTATCTGTGATAGTTGTATTTGTTAGTCACTCATACATTTGCTTCTCATCCTCTGAAGTATACTTCTCGTGGTGTCTCATCCATCAAGGGTATGATTAAATTTACATTTCTTTGTCTGGAGGGAAAATGCAGTACATGACCTCTCCTCTAAGCTAAATTGTTTTTACATTTGCAAATACCTTTATTTGGGTATGTTCAGGTGTGAAGAAATTAATGCTTCCTACATCATTCACTGATTAAGGACACTTTAGTATACTGACACAGAAAAACAGACATCAGAGCTCAAATCCAAATCCTGTGGGGGAATGCACTTTCCAATCTTTTGCTGTTTTTCAAATCCTTATTACTTTTCTGAAAGTGAGCAACTCATGGCTACTGTGAAGCTTTAAAGTAGAACCCAAGAGAATTTCGTATTACATGGTACAAAATGTTCTGAAGTTGCAAAGTAAAACTTGAGGTGTTCAGAAGTCAGATCTTTTCACATTTAGTGATTCACAAGGGGAAATTGTTGTTTTCCAGACATGATATTGACAGAATTTTTGGTATTTTCCATACGAGACAATTTTTTTGTAATAATAGGGGAGCATTAAAATCCTTTAAAAAATCCTAAAAACAAAGAAAACCAAAGTTGCAACCTCAATAAAAACGTATTTTATGACTTTACTGCACTTGGAATGATGAAAAAGACCATTTTACTCCATGAATTTAAAGTTGCAAGTCAGTGAAATTCTGCCTCTCATGTCTGCAAAAGTATTTCAATTAAAGGTTTTAATTTTCCATTGGGCTATGACAACATTGTTCATCCCACTGGTTTCAAGAATCTGTTCTTCCATGTCACTTGATATGGCTGCTCTTCTCCCCAAAAGGCAAGGATATATTTATTATATGTAACCCATTTTGTTTTTCATACTTCCAAGCGTTTTATTACCTTGTTGATTGACTCAGTTATTTTTCCAGTAACACAGTTAGTATGATGGGAGGAAGAGGGAAAAAGGAACTTTGAGGAATTGGGCTGCAGCTAGAGATGTTTGGGACTAAATTATAGTTATTCAGGGCCTAATCCAGTATGATGAGACTGTTCTATAACAGTAAAAGCAGCTCAAATTATGGTAGTTGTGTACTGGTTGAAGTCATGGTTGTTTGGGGTTATAAAAATGTCTTGGATGAAAAAGACAATAAGATGCTGCTATATTGCTGTTTTTCCTCTGTTCTAGTGAGTGAACATGTTTTGCCATTTGTATTCACTTAACAGGGACAGACAGAGACAGAAGAAACAATTTAAGTGAGGAAATAATCGCTGCGACTCAGTGCATGTACGGCAATATGAAACTTCAGTGAGAGCACAAAGGCACAGACTGTCGAAGGAGTCGATGCAGGCAGGGCAAGGGTTCACCTGCAAATTGGTGATTTGTTGGTAGTTCAGAAACCAGGAGCATTGTTCCAGTGACAATGTCAGAACTCCATGTTATCATTAACAAAACCCTTTCCATCAGAGAACTGGATTTAAGAGCCTTAGCAGAGGTGCAGTTAACGTACAGAATTATGTTGTTTTTTTTTTTCCTAGTGATGCTGGAACAAATAGCCCTGATTTGCACAGTGATTGGAGAAAATTAGAAAACACATATGGGATTTTAGGCTTGTTTCCTGTCATTTAGACCTCTAGCTTACAGTTGAGCTGTGGAGTTTAGATGTGAAGTAAAATTGAAACTAAAGGCATTCCACAAAGAAATAGGCTGAACACATTTTAGAATTTTCTTAGGAAGGTGTTGCCATTTCTGTTCTACTGGGATGAGGAATTTTCCCATGCCAGAGGCATGCAGGACTTGTGGTTTCCACACTATAGATAGGAACAAGAACTATTCTGAGACTGCAGTTAGAGCTGTTCTGAGTGTGTTGCTTTCTTGCTGTGCCAGTTTGATGCTCCACCTCCAAGAAAACCCTGCCCTCCACAGCAGCGCATGTTCTGGATAGCAGATTCTGCCAGTGGAAGATGAATTTTCACTATGGGAGGCAGGTATTGCCTTGATCTCCACCACTACCTGTGGTCTTCTGTCACCGCCTGGCATTTTGTTATAAAAAACACATTGCTCTTCAACCTCCTATTTCTTTTTCAGACATTGATGGATGACCTGGCAAAAGACTTAGATGCTAGAAAAGGCAAAGAGAGCATCCTTCTCAGCCAAAATGCAGTCGGGTGGGACATGGATTCATTTGCTCCACATACAACAGGAGGTAATACAATCTTCTGAGAGATGAGAAACGACTTCAAGTTAGCACTATCCTTGATTTGGACAGGGATTTGAAACAATTTTTCAGACACTGAGAAAGTCAGAAGTGTGCTTTGGTGGGTCTTTCCCAGTGTGTTCTGGAGAAGTCTCATTATAAATGATGTGAGTGACCACTAGCAGAGGGGTAGAATCCTGTTCTGCCCAGAGAAACAAGCTTACCAAAAAATATAGTGGTTTTTTCAAATTCATCTCCATGAATTTGAAGATTATAAATTTAGGAAGATGCTGGTTGCATTTATGGAGAGTCTGAAAACTGCAGCCTGGCATCTTATGGCTTTATTTCTTTGACTGTTTCCTCTGAACATCCCTGCAATTATATGTAATTTAGGATGAATGTCTCAAGAAGAACATAGAGGTAAGACATCTGTCTTCAGACAAGGCTTATTACTATTTTTGTTCTTGCCATGTGTTTGTTATGAATTGACAGAGGAATTAAGCAGCAAAAATTAAGTGATTGAATCATTTTACGGAGGAGGATGTCAGAGGATGCATCTTCTCAGCACCAATGTAGTACACTTTGTCTAGTACAGACTCTTTCTTTGATCACCAAGAGGTTGAAAAAGTCCCTTCTTTGTGATTTTTTTAATAAACTGAAGGTGAAAATCAGAAATCACGACTGCAAGAAATGCTGATTTGTTCAGACTCAGACAAACTAGTAAGGTGGATTGCTTCCTGCCTTCTACCTGAGAGATGACTTGAAATCCTCTTCAAACACTTAATGAATAAAGAGCACTGGACTGCAAAGAGAGAAAGAGGCACCAGAAATCCTGCATGGTTAACCTTTATCTTAAGTGATGATCACTTGAATCAAAGTTAGGGGTAAAATTATACACCTTTGGCTGAGTCTGTAGCAATCCTTCCCACACATTGGTCAGGCTTCTCCCAAAACCTTCCTGGCCTCTGCCCTGACTGTCTTCAGTCTCTGTGGGTAGTAGCTGTCCTCGTTTGCCACTTTTCAGTTTCTTCCACTGGTCTCTTTATGCTTTTCTTAAACAACACAATTTAGCTGAACCCCAACACCTTTTATCTTGTCTTCTGCTGTAGTTTATCCAGGATGTAATTTTCCAGGAGATATAACGTAATATTCCAGGAGATACTGGGTTGCCAAGCATTTAGGGATGATTACACTGCTTTGTTTATTTCTTTCTCTACTGTTGTCAACTCTTTCAGGATTTTCAATTTGGCTCCAATATAAGGTATCTGTTTTGTTATCCTTTACCCTATTAAAGGTGTGTATTTTCAGTCGGAGCCTTTTAAATATTTTCAATCTATCTTGTACCTCTAGATCTTAATTAAGCACTCAGAATTGCTGTATTTCATACTTCAGGACTCTATTTAAGACAGTTTCAATACTAAGTTTCTATACTTCTTATATTCTTTATTTTTCTTCTGTAAAACAGAGGAATTTTAAATTACTGCCCTTTTGGCTTGAATTTGTTTTACTTCAGTAACATCTCTGCATCATGAAAATGCAAAGACTCATAAACAAATCACAGATTTTTGGATTCTTTCTCTCTTACTCTAGCATATACAGCTTTTTTTCATTTCACCCTTCACCCAGTAGTGACTCTATTAATTATGATAATAATATCATACAACACAATATCTAAATTATCTCCACAATGAAACTCATCCAGAAAAAAATGGTTATAGAGCTTTTATTTTACACTATTTCTGCTGCACAGAATGGATTGTGGCATATGTTTGACTGTTTCACAGCACAGGTTTGTAACCCTTTAAGGCTTCAGCCAAAACATATTGTAGCCAAGAGGTTTGTTTGCTCTGAATCCAAATAGGACTGATTTATCAGGCATTTAACATTTTTTCCAACATTCACTGCCATTTTTAATCTTCTGCCTTTGCATGGAATACAAGTGCCTGTTATGTTGCCAGCATTCTCGATGTCCTGGTAATATCAGAGATATAGCAATTAAAATATTTTTTCTGGGTGGGTGAATATATTTGTCTTCATTAAATCTTCATTTCAAAGCATAACCCGGAGGGAGTTTGTAAATTAACCCAGATATGAGCTTTTATAAAGCAAACACAGGTCTATTCTTTGAATAAAAATTACATTTCACTGAATTTGTTTCCACTCTCAGGGAGAGAAAACACATTATTGAGAGGCCAAATGAGGGGCTAGTCACACCAGGGTAGTTTGCCTTGGCGGTATCAAACAACTCTCAGCCTTACTCTCCCATGCTGAGTAACTCTATTGACATCCTACTTGATTTTTAGTTTAACAATTCTGGGTAATATTCTTTTTCCATGAGGAAATCAACTGACCTGTGAACAGTGTGATGTTTTGGCTACAGAAAATTTACCTCTAAGGAGGTTTTGTTAATGTTTTACTCACTGCAAAACATCTGTTTCTATGTTACATCAGAATGCCCCAAAGTAGTTTTGTGTTTTTTCTGTGTTGTTTAAATCTAATCTCTAAAGACCTGTATTCAAGGATACCATATCTATTATGCTTTCACATCTAACCATGTTTTCTTCTTCATCACAGCTGGGCTATTACATCCTTTGAAGCAAAATTCACTTCACAGCATTTCAGCCCAGTGCTTTGCCTTTGAGCACATTTGCTGCACAGCTAACTTGCACAAATTAGATATTTTTGGGGCTCAGTTGATATAAAAAAAACAACCCCAAACTAGTTGATAAAGGTTTTCAGTGTTTTGTGCTCTGAATTCTCTGAGTAGGTGACCTGTCAGATTAAAATAATAACAGCTTACAAAACCCTTCACAGCTCTAAGTCTGTGAAAGACAATTTTCCCAGATATGTATGAGTCTAAGCCTGGAGATAGATAAATAAAGAAAACCTGAATTCCCAAGTGCTCCTTGCCCCCTCTGCTATTCCTAGCAGTGCCTCCTTGCCTGTAGCTCGCTGTTTCTTCGGGGTCTTTTAATCAACTGACTGAATGCTTTTACTTTGCCTTCAGTGCAAATAGTGAATGTGCTGATCTCTGTCTCCTAAAGAGCCTTGTGACTACTGAGCCAAGAATTCAAAGCTTGTGTTCTACGTTACACAGCAAAGGAGGAGAAACTGCTCTTTCACTGGAACTCAGGAATATCATCTGTCTCATGAAAATGACTCTTTTCTGTGTGGTATATGATGAAAAATATTGTTCTATTCAGGCAGGCACATAACTAACACTGAAATATTTGCATATTTTTACTCCTGTCATATGCTAGAAAGCTGAGAAGAGGGCAACACTGTTACTCCATTTAGGTTTCAAATAAACATATTAAATGCAATGTATTTTTGCACGGGTTTGACCAAAAAAAAAAAAAAAAAAAAAAAAGAACTGTCCAACATCCTTATTTCATAAAGCACTTTGACTTTTCTTAGTGGTTGCATCAATCAGAGGTTGTGCTTTACTGTGCAACTTGGCCTTTGATTAGAGACGTTCTGCTTCTGCACATCAATAAAAATAATTATTTCCTACCTAGAACTACTTAGAGTAAATGTTCTCAGGGTTTTCTTTTTCCATAAATACTAAGCATCTGGTGTGCATGGGTCACTGATGGCTGTGGATGTACCCATTAATGCATGGGAGGGACAGCCCATGGCCCCAGAGCCACCCAGGACCTTCTTTGTCTCCAGCTGTAAAAGGAAGAGGGCTGCAAGGACACCTGTCCCTGTGTGCAAAGGAGCAAATGCTGCTTGCTCTCAGTGGGATACATGCATTTCATGCTCAAAAGGAGCTGTTTCAGTTTCTCTGCAACCACAACACATCTCAGGTCCAGGGTAACTCCATTCCTGCAGCAGCTGATATGTGAGAGCTGCAGGTGCGACTTGTGGAGTTACAAGGATAAGTTCTTTGTAGGTCCAGAGGGACAGGCTTAGCACACATACTGGCTTCTCTCACACTGCCTGGTCCAGCCCTGTGAGTTATTTTCCTACACTGTGGAAATAAATCAAATGTTTCTCACTGAGCTCAAATCAGTGCCTTGCGGGTAGAGATATCTCCTGGGGATAAACAGAAGAGTCAGGGTGGGAAGGGACATCTCACTCTTCAGGGCAGTGTTTTATTGCTATATAAAAGGGATTCCTTCCATTTCGTTATGTAATTAAAAAAAAAAAGAGAAAAGGGTGCTCATTGCTACAATTTAAAGGACATTAGTCCAGTTTGTGCATGTGAGAGGGCACACAGGGCTGAGATCCACGGTGGATTTATGACCATATCCTAAAGTTAGGTTTTGAAACTGTCTCCTAGAGAAGACAACCAGTTTAACCTGGGTCAGGAGCACAGAGGAAAAGCCCCAAGTTTTTACCATAGTTTGTGAATCAGGCGAGAAGTGTTCACACTGAGCAATGAAATAACCATTTCATTGCAATGGGTGCGTGTGGCTGGAGTCATGTCCAGAGTCTTCTGCAAGAGATCCTTGTAGCCTGGTGATTCAAATAGAACAGTGCCTTCCCTCAGCCCCCTGCAGCCAACATAAACCTCATTAACAGTTTCAGCCTTAGGTAATGAAAACTGTAAATCTATGATACTCCCCTGCCCAAAAAGGAGCTGTACTGGCTGAACAAAATTAATCAGCTCACTGCACTGAGAAATAGTTTAATCCTCCTGCAGTGGGGAAGGAGGGGGAATGAACAAATATCTTCAGGGAGCAGAGCTGGCTTGTAACTCCTCAGTGAAAAAGAATGGCTTTTAAAGGAATTTAATTTTCCAACTGTTGTGAGGAAAAATACTCAACCCACTTATTTAACACTCTTTGTTTGATATTGTTTCTTCTATCAGTGAGAAAACCAATCTGCTGCCTACACAGATTCTCTGCAGCTCCCCATTCTTACAGACTTCTGTACCTTCTGAGAGGCAAGAGCTGCTGTGCCATATCTGTCTGACACATGCCACGGCCACTGGCAGCAGAGGAGCCCAAGACCAGCACGGCTCAGCCATGTGGCTTATCAGTACTAATGACATGGGGTTAGAGCCGTGATTGTGAGAAAGATTCACTCAGCCTCACACACTAGAGGGTACAGGCGGTGGCAGAAAATACTTTGTGGAAAGTTTTCCCTCCATTTCAAAGCTGCAGAAGGTGGAATCCCTACAGCTTTACAAAGTAGATCATTATATAGGAGTCTATTTTTGATCTACCTAAGTGATCATTATTGGTTGTGATCTGTCATAAACTCTGCCCAGATGGCAAGGAAAATGAAATTCAGTGAATTCAGAACTGATCCACATTCACTTGCCTGTTAAGTGCCCATTTTTGTATGAATGTGCACATCAACTACTTGTATATTCTGAAGAAAGCACTGTAGAGATACAATTTTAAGAGAATATTTGTGACTAAGCTGGCAGTTATTCTGAACTCAAGGAAGTTTCCTGGTTTCACTCTTTACCAGTGCTCTTTGCACTGATGAGAAGAAAGAACCTTAATGGCTTGCAAACCTTGTAAATAAAATGAACATTAATCAGGCTGAGGAAGCTGTGGAGCTCACTTTCAAAACTATGTTAAACTTTTCAGTATCACACAGGAAACCCACAGGGTTCTCCAAAGTTGTTCTGATAAACTACGTCTAAGATTGAAAAAGGAGATTCGCTTTTTTATTTTTGCGTCCTTGAGTTATATAAATTGTGGAAAAGACATCTGCATGAGAGAAGGAACAGGAATTTGCAATGTTTCATTTGATGGAAATAACTTCCAACAAGGCACAGTGGGGAAAAAAATATTCACTGAGATCTCTGAACCAAATTGTACTTAAATTGTGCTTATGCTGAATAATTGCTGGTGACTTACATGTTAGGTCATACATCAAACTAGTAACTCAAATATCTATTAGTGATTCAAGTATCAGTAATAATAATACTGTCTATTTAATCTACTGACTATTTGGTCTAATCAGTTTTATATTCTGTCCTCTTAATACTCAGTGTGTAATAGCAAGTTATAATATTTTAGAGGGTTCACTTAAGAAAAATGCCTTTTGAATTGGGTTATTTAAGAATTACAACAGCAACTGACAAGTTATTGCAGAGAAATAATTTGAACTCATCTCAATGTAAATGAATTTTCAGGAAATGTGTGTCATACATTACTTCACCTGTGCGAGGTAGTGCAAGATTAATGACAAGGAATTAAAAGGAATGTAGAGAGGAGTAGGAAGTAAAAGTGTCACCCTTTTCCACTTCCCATTAGGATAGATAGAATGGATTTTTAAAAAATTATATTTTTTTTATTGAATTTTCTTTTATCTTTTACTGCATGGATCAAATTTTATCAGTACACTGTTTTTGAAGTGGGGCTGGGAGAGTTTTCAGTGCCCTGCTCTGTTAGCAAACCTCAGGCTGGGGTTTGCCAGCAAAGGTGTCATTTGCCTTTAGTCCAAATACATTTGCTTAGAACAAGATCAAGGATGGCTCTAGGATGACTCTCCTCAGTTTTATTCCCACGAGGGAGGATATCTTGAAGCTGTTTTGTCCTACATGTACTGGACACTGCTGCAAGAGTGATTTCGTAGTTGCAGGATTTGGACTTCCCAGATCTCCAAACTCTAACAGTAGCCCCAAAACAATGTCTATGGTGTATGGAGATTTCTCTCTCTATCTGTCTCTCTTTCTGGACTTTCTTTCTTTTTTTAAATCATTGTGACCTTTATCTTTTCTATCAGCTTCTCCAAACCTAGGAAGGGATGATGGCTATATTATTTAAATGAATAAGTTCCTTTGTGGTTCAGCTGATTCAGCCAAACTTGAGTCTGTTTACCAGCTGAGGCCAAGATCCTTCTAGCACAATGGTTGCAGTTTACTTAAATTTTTTTACTTTAAACTTGTAGTTCTCCTCACAGCCCCACTCTGTATTCATGTTCTTCTACATCAATATCTACATTTCCTGAGCTAGAAAGCAAGGTAACTTAGACACTATGGCTGTGCAAGTTTGACAAAGCATAGCTTATAAAGAATGACTTATTTGTGGGGAAAAAAATCCCAGTGGCGGGGATTCAGAACTTAAGAAGTACCTGAAAGGCTGTATTTAGTCCAAATCAATCTCTCTTTTATTTCCGATACATCAGGGAAACCTCACAGATGTTTATTGGAGTTCAAAACATGAGTGCAGGAAAAACAGTGACTACTGGGGTTTGGGATAGCTTTTGCTGCTGTGGTGTTCATCACCTCATATCCCTTACTCTGTCCTTGGCCAAAGTCATTAAAGTATTGAATTGAAATTGAAAAACATGAACGTACAGACAAACGGTTCAATTCCATAGGGCTATAAAATACAAGGATTTCTTTTTATACCATGAGCTCATATTTCTGAGTCATTCCTGGTTGAAATGTTTATCTTTAGACATCCCTCTTCTCCCTTGTTTTTCTTTATCCAGCGTTAGTTATACCTGCTGGGCAAGGAAAGCAAGATTGTTTCTTGTTTTCTTGGTACTACAGAACTGTTCTTTGGAAGATTCTACCTCATGGTGTTTTTCACCATTTTCAGTGTTAGAAGTCATTTTACCATCTATAGCAGAATCGCTGGGATACCTGTACTTGACTTTTCCACACAGCTCATACTCTTTTTGCAACTGAAACAGACTCTTACTACAAGGGGATTTTAAAATTTCATGGCTTTTTCAGCTTGTTTATATGACATAAAAAATTGAGTCCTTCTTATTAATTAAAGAGCATATGCAATCCAATGATGTCAAGAGTAAAGGTGAAGGACATTAATATCTTCTTTAGGGTATGCAGTCTACAAATACAAGATAAGCACTAGTTTTTATTAAATTTATGTATTTTCCCAGCCATTTACTTTTAGCATTTTTCCTCCCTTATAAAGTTTCAAACTGTATGGTGCTTCAAACAAGGAGATTATTGTAGATCCTGATCTGAATGCTCCCATTATTGTTGGGTTTGTATGACTTCAGAGCAAATTTAAAACAAAAAGACAGAAGACCCCTGGTTTCTAAGAAACTGTGGTAAGTCTAGAAAGTTATACACTTAGAACCATTTTGCTACCAGTGGAGATGGTGGAGATTAAGTATTTTTATTTAGTAGTAGCAACTGTCAAAATCAGTTCAGCCTGCATAGAGCAAACAGTAACAATGCAACTTGCTGGACACCTAAAAGTTTTTTAAACTGAAATGCAGAAGGGTTCTGTTTAGGACTTTCTTCTCTCATGAATATATATACACATATATATGTATTTCCATTATACCAGGGCTTCTTACTTTTGATCTTCACGGTACAGCTGCAGGCTCTGCCTTCCAGGGATGTGTAATGAGGTGCTCTGTAATTCTCAGGCGAAAATTTCTGGGAAATCTGGTAAAATGTCATCCTACCCCAGTTACAGGGGTGAGATGCAGTTATCTTAGGGAGCAAAGCTGGGGAAACTAAGGGTCACTGGAGACCAAACAAAATGGTAAGGTATGAAAATGACAGTATCAATAAAAGCACATATATTAAGAATAAAAATAAACACTAGCTCTGACTTTGGTTAGACAGAAATGGTCAAAGTAGTCAGGTTAGTAACTATACAGACCATAAAGATGGAATTGATAACGATTTCTTGCCTCAGTTTGATGTATTAGAGAGCATATTGGAAGGAACTTATTATTCTCCTCAGTTACTGCTGGGATTGAAAGCAGCTACAATTAAAACCAATTATTTTAAAAAAATCTGAACTTGAATGCAGGAATTTTTAAATTGTCAGCCAAGGAATTATCTTCAATAAGATAATTAATAACTGTAAGGAATTTTCGGAAGATAGGCAGAATATTAATTTTCAATCGATATTCAAAAATTAGGTACAGGAGGCTTGGGTAATTTCAGGCCTAAGAAATAGTTCAACAGCCTATATAAGTTAAATAAGAAAGTGGCTGATACATGACTCAAATAATAAAGAATTATAAGGTAAAGAACAGAACAGCAACCCCCACTGGTCTCTGGTAACTGCAATGAGATATAATGAATTCCTTATGACTTCTGCCTTCTCAATTTGACTGGAAACTCAAAGATAGAGCTTAATATTGTGTCTGTAGTGTTACTTCCACTGCAAGCAACATGTAACAGGTGCTGCTGTGACTCTACTTCTGAAGACACTGAGAAGCAAAGGGAGGTCATAGTCCTCTCCTTCAGCCTTTAGGACATGCATTAGTGTCAAGAACAGTTTAGTGTGAAGATTATGGACCATATTTTTGTTTTCAGAGCAGGAAGAGAATAAAAATTACTCAGAGAAAAGCTGTGGAAAAAAATCCCACCAAAACAAGTAAAGAAAATTATACATTTGTCAGTGATACAATAGATCAGTCACTAATTCGGGGATTTTTTTTCTGATAGTAGTGCATACAATCAATTGTGATGTAACTTGGAAAAAATAGATCAAATTCATATCTAACTTGCACTGGAGAAGGAAAGAAAGAGCTCTATCCTAACTGGTAACCCATATGTAACCTCAGTACTGTCAATACCAGAAAATGGTGTGAGCAAAAATGGATGGAGACTTTCTCATTGGAGGGGGATTTTCTTTGGCAGATTCACCACAATCATGCTGGAGCTTTTGTCTTTATCTGGAGTGTAGCCATCAGTTTCAGTGTTTAAACTATTTAACTGTTTCACTGTTTGCAACCATTCTCTTAGAAAAAAAAATCAATATAGAGCATATCTATTTCTTTCAGGTACTTTACTTGAAGTGGCTATGTTTGATTGCAACATTTTTAGGAGAGAGTTTGTTTAATTTATGAAGAAATGAAATGTAAAATACAAAAAGGAAAAATTCGCAGGTCCTGACTTTTTCCAACTTACCAGCTGATGCTGCCCAGTGATTATTAGAGTAGGTAAAATTAGCAAAAATTATTGGTTTCAGATCTAATTCTTGAAGAAAAGCTAAATAAAATATTTCCTGAAATAAATATATGTGCAGAAATTAATTTCGCATATATTGCAAAGGCTGAATCTTGATATTTTTTCTTGAAAGTTTATCCAAAGAGAGGAAACAATAGACAATGCTTAAGTAGATAAAAGAGACTATGAGAGCTGTGAAAAGGAGATATGAAAGCCAAGATGAGCCAGTTTGATAAAAGACTAAGAGAAATAATATAGTACAAAGGCCAAGTCAAAGTTTAGCCTTTTCTGAACTTGGCAAATATTGGCCAAGAAAATCAGCTGAGAGAAAGGTACCATTAATTTGAAAGACTCTCGATATATCTCCTAGCTGGCGTCTTCAAGCCTTTGGAGGAGCAAGGATAGTTGCGAATTTTGACATAATATTATATAATGTATCAAAACATATCTATTTTAGGGCCATTAAAAGTGATGTGAAAGCTCTCTACGTCTTGCTGCTCCTTTGCTTGGACAGGTTATGTGGCAGCTGTGTAATTAAGTATCACTTCTGCGCAGTTTTCGAGCTGCAGACTAGGCTGAGTTTCAGCCAGCCCGCAGAAAGCTGCTGACTTGTTTCACAAAGACTTTTGGTTGGTTGTCTGGCTAAGGGAACATATCATTAAGATGCTGCATTGCAGGTAATGCAACTAGGCCAAAACCCAGTTTGTGAACCCAGCAGCTCCAGTCAGTGGCTTGCTTTCTAAATGAGTGCTTTTCTATATCTAAAGTGATATTGATCATGCTGTATCCTACATCTTGGACTGAGCTTTTGGTACCTCCTAGGCAGGAGCCCATGGCTTGCTTTTCTGCCTCATGCCCATTTGGACTGCAGGGTTGGAGTACTGGCCTCTCCTTCCTTCTTGTTCTCTGAAACATCTGCTGACATTAATAAGCCAAGGCAGCAGAGCTCAGGAGTGAGGGAAAAAAAATTACATTTGTTAAGCCTGGAATAAGATTTTCTGATTAATGGAATTACAAGTGGGATAGATATGAGACAGCGGTTTTTATTAAATAATTCTGCTTATTTGCTCAGAAAAATGAACTGCATGCAGCATTGAGCTCTAGAGACTGCCTGACTACAGTGGATGAAGGATCAGTTGTGAGGTTTGCATTTGTTTGGTGGGAAGCCAACACCAGAATTGTTTTAACGGAACCTATCCATAAAATGCTAATTGTCTAACAAGAAGATTTTTCTGAGGTTGTAAGGTATAAAGAAAGCAGAAGAAAAATCCCACAAGTAAAATTTAATCAATTTATGGTTTTATGTTGTTTTTTTTTTCTTCCAGTACAGTTCACAGAAGTTCTGGTTCCTGTCCCTAGACCAGACTTTGCCCTTGTGGGTGTTCTTTCCTCACAAAAATGTCCTACACGTGTCTCAAATGCAACAGCAGTTCCTGTAGATTGTCTCCTGTCAATGCAGACAATGCCTGGGCAGACAGATAGGGGCTGCTACAGGAAAACAGATTTTCAAGTGTCACAGCAAGTTCCAGGCTCAGAATTTCCTAGTTACTTGTTCCTTCCTCCTGCTGTTATAGAGCTACTTGTAGCCTCCTGGAAAGGTATGACAGCATTTTAATAGAGATTTTGAAAAAAATAAATTAGCAAGAGAACTATGACTGGCATTTCTATGCTGAGATGCCACGAGCTCTAACCTCCCACTGATGAAAAATTCAGCTGAAGCCAATTTTGATTTTTTTTCAATAGCTTAGAAAGCTTGTTTACATTTCCAATGTACACTTACTCACGATCAATTTAGGGTCATCTTTTTCTACCATAATTATCTTTAAAGTTACATAACCTTTTTTTCTCGTCTTTACTTCATTGATGTATTTATAGCGATATAACATTTTAGACCTTGCAGCTGTGGTTTTATAAGGTTAAACAAAATCTGTTGATTTTGCTCAGAAATTAGCTGCTTCTTACTCCGAACATGTTAATATCTGTTTTTCTGCCTTATACTGATTTACGTTCATCTCTCTCCAACATCAGTGGCCAGTATTACTTATGGTACAACAAATGAAGTGTTACTAGTGCCTTGTGAAATGGCATAAATAACTCCTTGTCTCTATGGAAAACACTTTTCCTGATAAGGAATTACAATTGTCTTTTTCATGTTGGCATCACATCGATAGCTTGTAGTCATATGATTGACTGATACATCTACTTCCTTCTCATTCATTGTCACTTACAGACTGGAAGCCCATAGTCTGTGGCAAGAAAATGCCTGTTTCTGCTCTCTATGGACATGACCATAGGATTTTTCATATTACATACCTTTTCAAGGTCATACAGTACATTACATGTGCTTCTGTACATTAATCCATTTCTACACCATGTTGACTATATTTGTGTCCTTAGCAAATGACACATATTTTCTTTTTGAGGAGCAGAAAATGCAATTTTTTTGAAATCAAGCTCCATTCCTCTCAGTGAAGAAATGTCTTGAAAGCTAAGCTTACCTGAAATATAAAATGGGACCTTTACATGCCAGGTTTAGTAATAAAGACTAACTTCTACAGTTCTGCATTATAAATCTTAAAAATTTAATTTTTCAACTGTTTCTGGTTCATCAAAAAGAGTGTAATGAAAAGCTATTGGAATGATGACTTCAACAGGAGCTTGATGTTAATTACATCTCCATCATTATGGTGAAGAACCTAATCTCTTTTAAGGTTACTGAAATCTCAGTTGTGAATGGCAACACCAGATTATCAGACATCAGCCTGAGCTTTTTCTATATCATGAAAAAATTAAATCAAATTAACACATCTAATTACTTCTAATGAGAACTGGGGACTAAATAACTCCATGCTAGATAATTGGGTGTTTTAATTGTTTGACTAGGTTGAGTTAGGAGGGGGGTAACCCTGTAATGCTAATGTTTGTACTTCACGTAGCTCAGTACTGTGTTCTATCTCTTTAGTACTTTTGATAATGACATACCATTTTTATATCTGTGATGAAATATTTTCTACAATTTTCACTGAAATATGAAGTAGTGAAAAAAAGAAACTTCTTTTGCTGCATCTCAATCGTCACATTTCAAAAATGTAGAGGTGATTTTAGAGAACTTATGTTGAGAAAAAATCATTCAGTGAGGGTTTCTGACTGTCCTCAGAAGGCAGCTTGGCTTGTTGAGAGACTTTTTTACCTTGTTTCACCTTCCTAGCATTACTTATGGTTATTTTCCTTGAGTGAAAAAAAGTTTTAGGAATTCTCCTGTTCTAACTCATCGCTAGAATGGAGTAAGGATGGGATGAAGATCAGATGTGTTTCATCTGGGGCAATAGTATTGCAAGAGCTGATGAAATATTGTGTGGTTTTATAGGGTTATCCTGGCCCAGCTTCCTGCATCTGGAACTTGCTCACCACTACACTGTGTTTGGGCCTCCTGCAGGTCCTTCAGGGAACTGGATCAGAGCCATCTGTGCCAAATCCTTCACCATCTGTTACCAAGTCATCACCCTGGTTGCTTGCTGCCAGGCCTGGACTTGCTCGTTTGTCTCAATTAGCTGCACATATTGATTGGATTTGCTCTGTTCTGTAGGGGAAGATGTTTTGTGACTTGCTGGTAGGAGTTCTGTTTCCTGTGGTGAGGGGCTTGTAAATGTTGCATGAGCTGGTAAGGAGATGTCTGATGGAGATGAGATTAGGCTCAGTTTATTGGAGGAAGAAAAAAGCTTTGGCTACGTGAGGGGAAAAGCCACTGGGATTGAAAATAAACCTGTAATTTCCCTCAGAGGAAGGGGGAATGGGCTGTCCAGGCTGCAGCCTTGTGCCCTAGTATCTGTTACTGCACTCTACACAAGGTCATTGCTCCTCTTACTTAGGCAGCTCTGTATTCCCAACAATTGCCACTGCAAGAGGCAGAGCTTGGAGTTAAGCTTTAATATTTCTTATGCTGTTTTCCTGAATGTATTTTCGTAACTCTTAGAATAACATTTTTTTTAGCCTAAGTGACAAATTAATATAATAACAACAAAATAACAAAAATAACAAAAATAACAAAAACAACACAAATAACACTTAGGAAGAAGATACAATACTAGCAATGCAAGTGGATGTAAAAAGAACAAAGCCAAACACCCAAACAATAAATGTAAAAAATGTGTTAAAACCATTTTTTTTTCCTGGGTGAAGCACATTCTTCTCTAGAACTTTTTCCATAGTTTTAATGATTATGTTTGAACTTTTGCTCTTGTGTCTTTAATAGTAACCTCTGGTTTTATGAATGTAATCATGCACAATGAAGTAAGGGAGCACACTAACACACTTGCTCCTACTTTGTAGGCAAGGGCCTAATGTTTCTAAAACAAGCTGCTGCTGTGACTGCATGTACAGAAGTGGCAGGTTCCTGGGGTGCTGATTTCCACGAGGATTCGGGGGTGGAGTAACAAGAGTGGCAGCCTAAGGCAGCCTTGTGGCCCCTGCAGCTTCCCGGTCACATCCCACAGTGTAAGGGGTGAGGTTACAGCTTTGCCAAGGGCTGAAGAGGCACTTACCAGGAGCAGAAAAAGAGATGAACTCTGGCATCACAGGGTGTATCCTCTGGTCATTGCAGCCCCTTCTGCCTTTTCCTGTCTCTTATCCTCTGCTAAGGTCAGATGTGTTTTCCTTACATATCTTGTCCTAGTCTATTCTCCTTAATTTTTTCTTGTCACAGCCTTTTTCCCAGCCACTCTTTGTACCCCACATGGGAATTCTGTCTAAGTACTGTCCTTTGCTACTCTTCATATCCAAAGTTGCAGGCACTATTGCAGCTATCTGAAATTTCTTGTGTAAGCAATTTTCCCTTTTTCTAGACACAGAGTTCATCTTTTGATAGGCTCACTAGATGTAGGGAAGACCAAGCTAGACACTTCAATCATCTCTGGTGGCTGAAACTTGGTGCAGGATCCTCATTCTCAACACTGAGCTGTCAATAAAGTTTCATACTGGATTAATAATTGCTTGTTTTACAAGGCATAAAGACAGAACTCCTCCTTTGATCTCATGAGAAAGATAGACACGGGTATAAAGCAGAGCTAGCTTGTGGAAAGTACAAAATAGTTTTGGCATGCCCCACAGATGAGATTTGGATGACATTTAAAAGTCTCTGCTGCTGAGATTAGTTGGCTAATGCTCCTGAAAAGTTGTCACTGGCACCATCGTTTTCAGTCCAGCATTGTTCTACAAGATAAATTTGAGTAACCTGCATTGCAGCAAGCAACTCCTCCTTGAATTAGCCAATTTTGAATAGAGCAATAAACTTTGCAAGAAGGCCCTGAGTCTTTGTATACGTTTAATGATGTTCTAACATCTGTGAGTTGCCTAATTTCCAAAGGGAGGAGTGCTCTCCCCAGCTCTCACTTGTAATCATCATTCCACATGCTGTACTCCAAACAAAAGCACTCTGCTGTTGCACTCTGACATCTAATGAGAATGATTGCTCTCCTATCAAAGCAGAAGAATTGCTAAGCAGCACCAAGGCAGCAATTACAGAAATAAAAGCAGACATTTCCCTGCTGGTGCTGTGAGAAGGTGGCAGTGGGTTTGTAAGGAACAGGACTTGACCCTGGGCCGGTGAGGTGCAGGCTGATCATTCTGTATTTGATGGAAACTTTCTGGAGGATTTATGTTTTATCTAGTCTACCACCCAATCTTTTTCTGACCTGATTTTGCGTTTCCTTAATTTCTGGCGCCTGCAGGTGGGACAGTGTGGATTTTGTTGTGTTGACATCAGAGATGATGTTTGTTGTGACAGTGGGACAGACTGACCTGACAGGCAATGGAAAAGGCTTTCAAAGTAGTTGAGGCTCAGCTAATGTCTTGTGCCCTGGCCAGACTCTGCCTTAACTGAAGTATTAGAGGAGATGAACTCAAATAAACAATTAGGGAAAAAAAAGACTAGTAAATGTCATGACTGCTGTGAGGTCATAAAAATTTTCAACTGAAAATGAGCATGCCCTGGCCCAAGGTTCATCCTGTTCAGCTGTCTGGTGTTCAAGCCCTGATCTGGTGCAGCTGAGCCATGTGATTTTTGGCTCACGTTTTTGAGGCAGTTGTCAAGGTGTTAGGAAGTTGTGCGTGCTCATGTTTATAAATGTGAAAAATAGAGACCGAAGTGGAAATGCTGAAAGAGTAAAAATTAGTGGCTTAAGGATCCAAAGGGAAAAGTATCCCTTGAGAAGATACAGAACCCTAAGGGAGAGGCAGAGATGCAGAAGATGCAAATTCAGTGGAATGCAGATGAGCAATAAAAGGTGCAATGGAGTGTGACTATCCTCTCTGCCTGACCAGCAGTGATTCATGAGGGATTCATTGGGATGGGAAGTCTGGTAAAGCTCAGCCTCATAACACCTCACTCCTAGATGCTTGTTCTGCTTATTAGACAGGAAATAACTGCTTTTCACTCCAAAGTTGCATTCATTTTTCCCGCAGAATATCTTTGTATGGAAAAAAGATGCTCCTTCTCCCCTAAATGTGACTGATGGTTGTTTAACAACAGGAGTTTCAGCAGAACTTGGACTAAAAACAAATGCAAATAATTTCTATAGACTGCAGGATTATGAAACCTAGACTTTTTATTTTTACTTTCTGTTAGAAGTTTTAGGGTATGAGGATACAAATATAATTCAGCCTGAAGTCAGGGCAATGTGTAACCTCCTGTGCAGTTTAGAATTTAGGTGACACTTTGCTGCTCACAGCACATGGGCAGGCCTGGCATCCTCAGAGAAAGGTACTTCATCCACACATCAGGGGGGATTTAGCTTTGTCCAGCTGTTGTAGGTGTGATACATCTGATAACAGAGGCCTGTTCTTGTTCTGACACTGATAATGTCCATATCCCTCCCTAATCCTAAGAAACATGCTTTAATGCCTCTGGGGATTTTTTTCTCTCTGAAATCTCTTTTGTGATTCCATTTTTTTTTTTTTTTGGCAGGTTTTCGAGGAAGGGAGAAAACAAGGGGAGTCATGATGACCAGTTTAGCGGTTTTATAAACAAATGGAAACTCTGGTATCAGAGTTATGGTCTGCTATTTAAAAAAGAATGTGCAACAGTGAGGGCGGTTTTGAAATTTGTAATTTTCCTGGAGATGGAAATAAATGACTGCATCCATGGTGCATAACTTCTATTAAGAAGTTGATGTTTCAACCATAAAAAAAGTAATAAAATATGCTAGCAAAAGGATATGCTGTGTCACATCTAACCAATTCACATACTATAACAGCTATGCTAGTGATACATCATTTCCACACCCCATTTATATGGATGTTGGCGTACTTGAGTCTGTGTGCTTGAATGAGGCAGTGGTTTTCTTCATTCCAGTTTTTTTCACCCAAATTGTGAGAGTTACAGAGTAGAGAAAATACAAATTTGTTCTTCCTTGTCTCCAAGAATGGATAAAACAGAGATACAGAGTTGTAAATAGGAGTACAGCATTCATGGGAATATTGTCCTCAGAGAGGCTCCTTCAATAGGGTGGTCAGAAGAAGAAGACTCCTTGATCAAGCTGATCAGGAAAAGCTCTAACCATCAGGAGAGCTATTTAAAGCACAGAGTGCATAGCTTACTTCATGTGATAGCAAACTCTCTGCTGCATTTGGATTGCATTTAACCAGAAGCCATTCTCACCTGCTAGACTCAAGGTTTGAAGGTTGTAATAGCTGTGCTTTAATTTAGGAAAAGCAAATAAGAGTTTAAGTTGTTCTCTAAACAGCAAAAACTGTGCCATACATAGGGAATGTCAACACTTTTACAATATAGTATGTTTAAAGAAAATTTCCTAAATTGATGCTTCTTAATGATGTAAATCTAAGTATCTTCCTGGGGCAGAGAGTGTTGTACAAAATCTTACCTCAGAATGGGTGACAATGTCCTAAGCAGAATTGCAGATTGGATGTGGAAGATTTCTGACAGCAACTTAGCCCAGCCCATAACCTGGAGCAAAACAATGTGTGGGCAAGTTTCACCCCTTAACTGAGGATTTCTTGTATGCCACTGGGCAGGCCCCTTAATCTCTGTGAGGTGGACTGATGCTATCTAATTTTGAATTACCTAAGAAACCTGACATCCTAGGGCTTCTGGATAGCCAATGAAAAGAGTATGGGACCAGCAAAGAGCAGTACAACTTGCTTGTCTCAGTAGGTGCTCCTTGGAGGTATGGCTGCTGGATTTACAACTCTGCAGTCCTTCGAATGCAACTGGATGAGTTTAACCTTTCTCTCTGTCACTTCTCTGTCTACCAGCACAGTTATTTAGATTCTGTATTTTTATCTCTGTCCCATTTCTTTAGTTCACTGGACGTTAAGATGGTTACCTTGGGCTTCCTCCACTCTTAAAATAACAGGATGTTGAAATGCAGTGAAGCTGCTGGCACCATGTAAATGCAAATACCTGTACACTATAAATAAACACCTAAGTACTAGCTAAAGAAAAAAATCCCAGCTTTGTGCTAGTTGCAGTCATATTTTTACTACTGTCTATTGAGTGTTCTGTTAACTGAAAATGTAATGATCCTGTTCAGGGCAGCCTTGTCACTTGTACAGAAATAAAGAGAAAACTCTTGCAATTCTGGGCAGGTTTTTTCTATCAATTAGTTAACTCTCAGGAAGTCATAGCTGCTAAGGAGATATTAATAGCAGTGATCAAAGAGAGAGATCACAAATGTCAGAATTTCCAGCTGAAGACATAATTACCCTAAAAAGCCTTTTATGTAACTTTTTGCCGCATCTGCTGGAATTTATGAATCACAAAAGAGAAAGTAATCATCCCAAGAAAGAAATTAAAATGCTTAGGTTTTCTTATATTTTATGCAAACAGAAGATTTGTTTTGTTTGGCTTAAATACAGGTTATTATTTTTTAAATTAAGTAGTTTTTAAAATTGGTGGAACTAAAGAATTCAGGGGACAAACAGGCAGCATCCCAGAAAGAAGTGGTGACCAACTAATGACTTGCCTACAAGCAAGTTGCCATGGAAACAAGATCACCTTCCTTCTAAATGCATGGTGTTGAATATTCAATATTTGTAAGATATCCTTGATATTACAAGTAATAAAGTTAGAATGTCAGAAGGGGTCTTTAATCCACTTTATCTGGGTGCTGAATTTTTTCTAATATGCCCCTTATTCAACCATTAACTCATATCTATATGAAGTATATTCTCCAGAAAAACATATTGTATTGATCTGAAAAGTGTGTGCCTAATACCTCATCTGAATTTGAGCCTGGCTTCAGTATAGTCAGCGGTTCTTGCTGTGAATTTCTGTCCTAGATTAGACAACTCTGAATATCTGTGAAAGTTTCTTATCTGCTGTGGTCAAGAAACCCTCCCAACTTCTCTTTCTTAAACCTTATCTTCTGCAGTAAGATTAGTCTTTTAATAATTTTTATGGATTGCTTCCAATCTTGAAGAAATATGGGCTAGATGTGGGGATTAAGAAATGAATGTTTCCTCTTCTTTTGTGTCTGCAAGCTGAAAGTGGGGGAAACCCAACATCACCTGTCTTGTTCCATGTTGCCTTGTTTCCCTGCAGAAGAGCAGTTGCTGATTATGTGATGAATGCAGTAAAAAATGGTGTAGGATTTGGGTCCATTTCAGCTGAATGTGCTTTCAGAGGTGCTGTAATCACAATTTTCCTTTGAAGCTGCACAGTGAGTCCCCATCACTCCAGCACCTGGCTTGACAACCAGCACAATGCTCAGTCTCATCATGCTCCTCTTCTTCCACCCATTATGGGTCTCAAAAATGCAGGATCAGCAGCTCCAACAGTGCCCTGTAGAGCTGCGTTGTGGGGCTGCCACCCTGGGATCCATATCTAGGTGATACAGTGAGCCTCAACTATCATGATTTACGGCTGAAAGTGAGGCTACACCAAGCAGGTAGATTTGTGATCAGTTTGCCTGTAGTCCCTCTAAGAGACTCTGACCTGGATTTCCCCTCTCTGCTCTTGCAGCTTCAGAAGCTTAGTATTGCAGTGTGCATTAGAATTAGTCCTAAGTGTTTAATATGTCTAAAGTTAATATAGCAAATGTGTGCATTAGTGGAAATTTTATCTACAATAAAAGATTTTACACATCTGAGGATTTCAATGTTTTAAGCAAAATGTCTTCAGCATTAAATATTTCTTTCTTTTTAGAAAACAGGAAGCATTATAAAATATTTGAATCTCATAAATTTTTTCAGTTTTACAGCATGAGAAAAATGTGAAGATAAAATTACACAGGTTCCACCTCCCCCCCATTTGTTTTTCAATTTGCATCCAATTAAAAATATGTTGTTTACAGAATTTCCGTGACTGATTTAAGTTCTGTTGAATTTAATGCCATAGCCCCATTTTTCCTCATCTGATCATAGAGACCAAACTGGACTGGATTGTAGCCAAAAATATTAGATTTCTTTATGCAATTTTTATTCCTTGAGAAACAATCATGCACTGTAACTGAACTGCAATTACCTAAATTAATCAGAAAAATCAATACAAAAAAAAAATCACCACCACACATAATAGGAAAATTGCCATGTTAACATAGAGAAACTGTTCTGAAAACTGTATTTACTAACTTCATTTCTTCTGTTCAGTGGCAGCTCCCATGGCACCCAAGAAAGCTCTAGATTATGTACTGGCTCCACCCTCCTCCTTGCTAAACAAGGACAGATGGAAAATTAGCAATGGATACTTTGGAAGATTGTCCATCTACTCATGTTTCTGAGCATGAGGAAATGACAGCAGCATCTTTTTCACCAGGAAGGGTGAAGCTTTTCCAGAGGAGTGCACTCATACACTTGCCATGTACTTTTGGAAATGACTTTTCATTGGCTTGGGAAAAAAGAACAAATTAATATGTAGCTATATCCGCTTCTGTCTTGAGAGCTCATATTTACTTTCACACAGCTATTCTTGCTGCATTAGGGGAAAAATTATGCATTTCACTCCCTTTTTCAAATATGAGATTTTTCCAGTGACTACAAAGGGCTATGAGGATATTAGCACACTAGCTAATTAAGTTTATTTTGCATTCTTAACATTTAGCTATGCATAAGGGAGCTATACAGGGAATTTGAAGAATCAGGTATTTTGGAAAAGATCAGGCCTTATGAACATCAGAAATTAAAAGCTTTAAGTCTTTTTGCAAGCATGTATATTTCAAGGATATTGTGAGGAGCTGTTGTCCTCAGAGGAAGCGATAGACTCACATCCCCTGGATGTTGCTGCCTAGCTGAAGAAGTCTAAAGCTTTAACTCTACATCACTTAATGAACAGCAGTGATGGAGCTCAGGAGGGAATTTAAATTCCAGCTAGATGCAATTATCACTATTATTATTATTTTATGTTCACATGCCTTCTCAGGCAGGGATCTTGCTTTTTAGCTTGCAACTTTCCTCAGTCCCATTATAAAGTGAAATACCAAACCCACCTAAATCATCATTCACTAATTTAAGGTGTTTTGCTCTCTGTATCTACAGTCATTGGAAAAAAAGCTTGCAAAAAACAACTACAAAAAAGAAAGTTGCAAAAGCTATAAGGCAGGGGACTCCTTCCCAGCCCTGCATCAAATCACAGCATGTCAGACCATCAGGCTCACAGCTGCTGTTTCTGTGGAATTATGCTGTTTAAATTTGCCCTCACCTTAAAATGGTGTTGAAACAAAGCAGTCCTCTGTGACCCAGGGCGTGTTAGTGCCTGCTGTATCTCTGTCAATGTAAGTAATTGCCATTCTTTCCTCAGTAAACCCAAACAACTCTCCATGTTCAGGCCCTTTGCTGTGCAATATGGACTCATTTTCTTGTGTTGCGAGTATATAATTCTCCAAGTTGGCAACACTGTGGTTGCTCTGTTAGTTATGAACAATCAGTCCTACTGTCAATCCACCATAAAAATATAGACCTCTGTGTGCTCCAGAGTGGTGGAATTCAAGGGAATTGAAATTATTTCCTCTATACATAGTGTGAATGCATGTGTCACAGAAAGTAGCTAAATACATATGTATATAAAAAGGTATGTAAACTCTTATAAGGGTATATATACATACTCATACATATAAATAATTTCTGTTTATCTGGAACTAATGTGAAAAAAACTGCAGCAAATCATACCCTGCAGATTTAAATTTCATTCATTTTGCTGTGCTCCATGGTATCTCAATTAACTGTAGATTCAGGGGTAATTCATTCTTGCACTTGCAGTGTTACCAGGGAGAGGCATCTCTCAGAGCCATCTCATTGCCTAATAAATTTTACTGCTCTTAACTATGAGCATTGACTGGTCTGGACAATCTGTAAAATGAATATTTCTTTTGTGGTTGCCCTACAAGATGAAGGACTTCTTCGAGAAACCAATGAGAGAATAATTTTCCTAACAATTTCAAGCAAATATTAATTCTGATCTATCTGAAATTGAAGAAAAAGCTGAAGTCTCACAAATAGTTTTCAAACAGAAATCCAAACGAAAAATGAATTGGTCTTGTGAAAACATAGGAATTTAATGTTTAAAAATCTCTGAATTGTGTACTTAGATTTAATTTAATTTAAAAATATTGTTATAAAGAGGGGAATAATTTAGAAAACTTGAATAGTGTACTTCCAAAAGGTTAAAATTTGTTGAAACTGATTATAGGCTACAAGAATTTCCTGCATTAAAAACAGATCAGTTGGCAGTGGAAAGAGATATTTTCCTTTAGAGTCACTATTTTTTTTTTTAAAAAAAAACCTTCCTGAAAAAAGAAGATCCTGGCTTGCAGTCTGGGTCTCCTTTCATACCTGAATTCAGCACCAATACATAACTTGGAATCTGTGCCCCAAACCTGCTCTTTTATTTTTGATGTGGAGGACTCTTCTTTTGTTCTATTTTAGAACATGTAGAGGAGGAAGAAGTCCTGCTGGCTGTACCAATACCTTTGGGACAGAGAGGAAATGACACAGAGGTAAGTTGAGATCAGCTCCATGTTTTTACACATTTTCCATATCTTGACACAAACCATGGGAGAGAGAGGGGCTCTGTGTCTGATGCTGTGCCCAGGGCAGAAAGAGAGGTGAAGTTTGTGGGGTCACAGGTAGAAAGCACCTGGCTGTGTAACAGCTTTTCATCTCAGAGGAAAGAAGCAGCAATCTCTTCCGTCTGAATGTGCTCCCTGGAATGTGCTCATCCTCCCTCCCAGCCTGTGGAGCATTAGGTGAACAGTGCACGCTTCAGCCTCTGTGCTCTCCTCCCAGCCCCATAAATACTTCCTGCATTTAAGCTGCTCTCTGCTTACTGTCATAACAAATAATTATAAGAATTTATAATGTGTTTCTTTAGCCCTTGAGCTGTGATTGCTTATGCATCTCTGGTATAACTCAGTGGTTAACAAAGGCTGCCTTTGCCAGGCTGTGTGCTCTGTGTAGCACGATGCTCCCGGGTAAGGCTCAGTCATCACCACTTTATTGCTCACATCCCAAAGCTAAGTGAAGAGGAATCTTCTAATTCTCAGAGAGGTGAATTTCCATCATAACGCTGATACCCTAATGCTACACTTCACCTAGCAGCCAGCACTTAGCAGAGAACCCTGGGGACAGCAAAGGGAGGGCTGGGGAAAGCAGACGTGAAGGATTTCACATTCTGTGTCATCACTGTAAGGCTGTTTATCACAATTTTTGCATGAAAATCTTGTTTGGCAGCAATCCTGCCCCTCCTCCAAACTGACAGTAATTGTATGACTACATGGGTGAGGGGAAGACAAGGTAATTTAGAATATCACTTTTAATGTTAATTCTTTTATTAAGATGCCAATTCTGGGAAAAGCTTTATGAATGAGGTAAGTTAAGGTGCATGTGCTGTATTTCTCATGATAAAAGAAACATGAGGACAGATGTTTTAGCAGGACTTGTTGCTTTGGGACAAGGCATAATGGTTTTAAACTAAAAGATCATTTAGGTCAGATATAGGGAAGAATTTCTTTGCATTGAGCATGGGGAAATACTGGAACAGGTTGCCCAGAGAGGTGACTGTTGCCCCATCCCTGGGAACTTTCAAGGTCAGATTGTATGAGGCTCTGAGCAACCCGGTCTAGTGGAAGATGTCCCTGCCCATGGCTGGGGGGTTGGATAGATGACTTTTGAAGGTCCTTTCCAACCCAAACTATTCCATGATTCTATGAGAAACCCTCTCATGCTGGTCAGTAACAGGAATGTGCCTGTGGTAAAGCTCCAGGTGAAGCTGAATGTACAAACCTTTGAGCAGCAGGCAGGATGAAGCAGCCCAGACTCAGACACATTTAGAAATGAGTACTGTGTGAACTGCCTGGCTGAAGGACAACAAAAGTAGGGAAATAGC
>NW_008236769.1:10377297-10443445 GCF_000691975.1 Corvus brachyrhynchos | reverse complement strand
ATTCAAAGTTGTGGGAAGCTAAGAAGAATGATCCAACACTACTAAAGCAACAGGACCTGTGTTTTCTTCCTTGGTGTTTTTGATTTCAATGATTATGGTCAAGAACCAGCTCCTGGGTAGAGCTTGAATGCCGCTTTGGATCCTAGGCTGGCCTAGAGTTTAAGCCTGAAGCAAACACATCAAAAGCATATCGCATTTTGAAAAAACAATGGCGCAAGCAGACACATATTAAAAAAATTTTTTTCTAATGTTGCAAGAGCTTGGTTAGTTGTCCTGCTTTCAGCTGGGATAGAGTTAATTTTCTTCCCAGTAGCAGGTACAGTGCTGTGTTTTGGGTTCAGTATGACAATAACGTTGATAACCCTCTGATGTTTTGAGTGTAAATAAGTAGTGTTGATTCTAAGGGAAGGAATTTTTGGCTTCCCATCCTCTGACAGTGGGGAGATGCACGAGAACCCATGAGGGAGCATGGCCAGGGCATGTGCATCACTTGTTCTTCTTGGGGTTTATTCCTCTTTCTTTGTTGTTTTCCTTTTCATTACATTTTTATCATTATCATTATTATTAATATTTTATTTTATTACAATTTTATTATTAAACTTTTCTTATCTCAAACCATGGGTTTTACATTTTTTCTGGTTCTTCTCCCCAGCCCATGAAGCTGGAACAAGGAGCTGTGTGGCTTCATTACTGGCTGGGGTTAAAACACAACATTAGGATTTGGAGAAATGAAGGGAGTTGTTGTATGTCCATATGTTATTTCACATTTAACAGTTGGAGTTCTTTTTATATCGTCATAAAAATGTTGTCATGTCTTTTCTATGTTTATACATTCCTCTTGTAATTCCTCACTCAAATGTTTGAACACACCTCAAGTAGTTTCTCAGTTATATTTTATTTGCTTTCTGTGCCCATGCCTTTCCCTGAACAACAACTTATTGAAGTTTTGGACTCAGCTCTGCATGAAGTAAAAAGCCTGGTTTCTTCCTAACACCCACTCATTACTCATCTGAGGAGGTGCTGAATGGTTGAGATGACAATTATATCCAACCATGACCAAATGGCCAGAAAGGTAATGTACCATGCTCTGGGATTCAATTGCTGAACTGAAAGGGCAAAAGATGATGTCCTCCAAATTTAATATAAAAAGAAAACAGAAAACCACAAAAAAACCCCAAATAAAAAAGACCCCAGACCTCCCCTTCCAGATTTCCTGAGCAAGGAAACATAAAACTGCCCCTACAAAAGAAATGTGTAAAAAAGTTATCTGGCAGTGTTCACATAGGACTCTTTCACAGATGAGTACAATACACATAGAGTAGAACTGTCATTTTCTCCTCCTCTGGCCAACCCCAGGTCTTCTCTCTGCTTCCCCAGTTGCTGCTGTGCACCTTCAGATCAGAACATTTATTTATCCCAAACAGAAATGACATCCCCAACCAGCTAGATCAAACCCCATCATTACTCCCACTTCCAATGTCCCAGTTTATATTTCAGAGCTGATTTATGGTACTTGCCTGCCTTGCTGCCTGAATGCCCCAAGTAATTGATTCCATAATGCCCTTCTTGTAAAGAAATAATGCCTGAATTGCTCACAGGTTAGTTCTTCCATGGCACTCCATGCTCTGGCTCTTTTCAGTCATTCTCCATTTCAAACAGCTCAAAGGCAAACTGTGATACAGGATTTTGATTATAATGTTCAGACTTAGTGCAGTAAAAGTGGAGTCAGAAAAAAATACACTGCAGGCCTTTTAGGTTATTAAATGAATTTCATACTAGCATGAAACCCACATAAGTCCAAAGAATTTATTGGGGTTTAAACAGTGTAAAGAGCTGAATTTGATAACCTGTCACAAGCTAGGAGAAAAGGGAGTTAAAGTGCTGCATTCCTTAGAGAACCTTATAGATTCACTGGTTATGGCTGTCGCTGTTTGGGGGAAACTAAATCAGTAATAATTTTGGTTTGGTTTGTTCATCCTAATTTTATTTTCTCAAACAAATGGTGGTATCCAGGACTACATTTTATTCTTGTTCCTTTACTATTAATTAATTCTGTGTTAACTTCTGCATGATGATTGGCACTTTAACATTTAATAGGATGTGCATCTTGAAGAGATTTACTGTTCAAACAATAAAGGATGAAAATAAATCTACCACTGCAGAAAGTAAATTTTAAAAAAATTCCTGAATAATGAGTGTTGTCAATTACAGAAATACTTTACTCTTGCATGTATGTTCTGCTTTTTAGCTGCATAATTATTTTCCTCCCATTAATATTTCAGGGCCAATATTTTTACAGTATTGTAAGGCTTGCTGCAAAATCAGCCCTAAAGGAAAATGCAGAGCTGGGGGCAGATCTGACAAATCGGACACAGAATAGGAAGTGACAGGGAACTAAGCACAGAGTGCAGGTGTTTAAATGCTGGATTTCTCTTTCCTGATCTGGGAATTTGTGCACAGCAATACTGATATCTTGAGAACCAAGAAAACCAGAGCAGGAGTTGAAATCTGCTCTTCACCAGGACAAACAAGGTGGAAATCCCAGCATAGCTTATTCGTGGTGTCTACCTCATTCCAAGACTCATTCCAGCAAAACTCAAACTGGAATTGTGAAACCCTTGTGTGGCACCCTGGAGGATGTGAGGGGTGGCAAAGTGTCCATGCACAGAGACAGAGGCGTGGCTGGGACTAGCTTGGCAGCTGGGCCCCCATGAAACCACCACTGCCCCTTGCTTTGCTTGCACAAAGAAAAGTCTGCACGCATTTATTTTCCTTTCACTGCTGTTATACTGATTAAATCTTCTCAATACCTCTCCACCACATGATCCAAAGCAGAGGAAATGGGGACACCTGGGAGATTTTATTCATCCTCCTGGTCTGAACTAAAACAAGACAGGTGCAAGTGCACCCTAAAGGACAATCCACCCAGGTAAATGTGGGCACGTACTTGTGTAACTGCAGGAATCAGACAAAAGTCTCTGCACTGCAAATACAGATGTGGAATTTAGAATACATATTTTTACTGCAAATTATTATGTAGCTTTGGCTGAATTAAAAGTTTTCAAAGTATCAGCATGTGTGATTTCTAAACCATGTAACTTGTGAAACCACATTAGCTTGCAACACATGTGCCAGGTGCCTCGCTGCAAGGCAGGTAGCAGAAGACAGAATCTCTCTCATGGTCTGGAGAAAACAGAGGTCTCCAGGAACAGTAGAAAAGATCTTTAAAGAGAAAAAGCTTAAAAAATTCGCAGGAAAGAATTTTTTCAGGAAGGCTTTTAAGGACCAAGTAACTCTCAATTGCTACAAAGTCATCATATGTAGGCTCTTATGTGATGTCCTCTGGGTTTCCTGGGGTTTGGAAAGTATTTCTGTACTTCGCTGAAATACAACTGAAAGCCCTAAGCCAGCACTAACCAGGTGCACATTGGACTATTGGAAGAGCAAATAAAAAAATCACAGAGAGAGTAAGGGCAAGAGAAGAGCCAGAGTGGAGCCCCCAGTGTAACAGCCTTGTCACTGTTAACAGAGCACTCCCGGATGTCTTTAATCTGAGCTCCTTTCATCCACAATTCCAGGCAGGTTGGAAAGCCAATGTGACAGATACAGAGCTTCCAAAAGAGGAACAGGCAGTTTTGAAAGCACCACTACCCCTTGCTTTGCTCGCACAAAGAAAAGCCTGCACACATTTATTTTCCTTTCACTGCTGTCATACTGATTAAAACCCCTTTTGGGTAGAGTTTATGAACCTGTTGGAGGCTGCTCCTGGGTCACGTGCACACCCATCTTTCCTGACCTCTGCTTTCCTTTTTGTTTCTTTGGTAAAGCCCGTCTAAAGTTTCTTTTCTCTTCTTGTACAGAGTTTCCTTCCCACCTTTCAGAGGTTTATTGCTATGATGCCTTTCCTATTCCTAGATGCCTTTTAAAATTCTCTCTTTTTCACCTGTACTGCTCCATCTTGTCTGGGAGATTTCAGCTCACTCTTAACTCCATCCTTTCCTTCAGACAGATAAGAAAAATACTAGTTCTTTAGGTGTCTGTCAAGCTCTTCAGCATACTAATTGCTGTTTGTCAAAGAACAATCATTAAAATGCACAGTGACTGCAGAGAAGTAGCTGTAATGGCCTGAGATAAAAGTGTTCCCTCTGTCTTTGCTGCTGCCCCTGAGCAGGTGGTTGCTGCCCTGCAGTTCAGTGAAGGACACTGCTTTCCTCAAAACCTGCTTTAGTGCCCAGCTGGCTGCATGAGCTTCTCGACTATTAATTACATCAGCTCCATATAAGTGATAGTCAAAGTGGTGTAAGTTCCCAGACTGGCCCACTCTCCTATCACTTCTTCCTGGTATATTAAATTTTTTAATCTCCTCCTTAGCCTTTCTAACAGCATTAGCTTGAATCACCTAGACTTATTCAGTAATTTTACAATTTTTTTCTGAGGTGGGTGAAGCTGATCTGTGTTTTCCTGGGAAATCTGCCTTTTGTGGTGGTAACCACTAGATTAAAAATGGCATAAGGAGCTGAAGGATTTTGACAGCTGGTTGGGAGTGTGTTGTTCAATATGTCTAGTTAGAGGTAATACACACATTGGCTCCTCAAGGATACACAGTCTTCCTAATAAGTTTTTGTACACACAAGAATGTTTGAATTGTACACAAAAATTGCATAAATAGTGAGATCCCTACAATATCATCCAGATACAGACCTACTGAACTAAGCATGCTTTCTGTAAGTGAAAAATCCCTCCATCAACTCAAACTGAGGTCTAAGAGATTTCTAATTTGAACAAATATACTGTACAGAAATGTATTGTAGTCCTAAACTCATGAAATCTTTGTGGTTCTCTCACCAAAAGTGCTTGGTTTTCACAGAAATATTGAGTTCAATTATGTTTTCACTAAAAAAATCAGCTTCTCTCCATCACGCTGCCTTCCACAAGGTCAGTTATGTACAATATAGACATCAGTGGCATGGGCAAAGGTTTCACATGCCACTTTTGACTCTCAGCATCATCTCAGTTATTTCAGTGGGTTTATGTGGTTTAACTGCCTTGAACTTAAGACAATGCTATTAATGAGGTACAAGAAAAAAATTCCGATTTTCTTTGAAATATTTATTTTCTCTCAGGTTTCCAGACAAATGAAAACGTGGGAAAATTTATCATAATTTTTACTCTATAGTCCAGGTCTAAGTAAACTCAGCCTCACAGATTGCCTGTGCCCAAGTGTGGAAAGGCTTTGAGAGACCTCTAAATATTACATTAAGTCTGACAGAGATAGAATTGACCCTTATGTAGTAATTTAATTTCCAGATCATGGAAAAAGCGACACTTTTTCACACATGTATTACAGGGTTATGAGGGCAGGGACTGTGCTGAAGGGCAGGTAAATCAATTTGACCCTCAGAAAGCAAAATTTGTGAGAAGGCAGTTTTGATCTATTTTGTCTCCTACCAAGACAGTTTGGCAATTCTGACAAAATGCAGTGCCTGGCAGTATTGGGCTTGCTCTAACAGCACTGCCTGATTGTCTCTGCTGCTGCTGTTGACTTCTTCCCTACCTCTGCTCCTTCGTGAGGCACCCCAAACTGGATGCAGTGTTTACTGGAGTCACTAGAGTTTGTTTGCTGGACTCAGAAGACCTGAGCTCAACCCCAGAGAGGGAACTACTGTATTGTTTATTTATGTCCCCAAATATCCCACCTGCAGATGGTAGAGGGAGAGACTGGCAGTTACAGCATAAGCTTTAGAAATCTATAATATTATGGATATTATGCCACAATTATAAGCACCTTTGCCTAGACTGCTCAACAGTGGATAACAAAAGGATCAGAAAAATCAGGGAATCAATAAGACATTCAGAACTCTTTCCTGCTACTACCTTGTTTCATGTTTGCTCTGTGTATATCTCTATTTCACAGTATTTCAGTAAAGCAGGAAAATGGCCAGTCTTAAAGCTGAGCTGTACAACTCACCCGTCATGCATTGCAAACTACTGCTTCAGAGATTTAGTACATGTCTAGACAGGGATCAATTTTTAAAATAAAAATTATAATACTGAATTAAAGAGAGTTATTACTGTGTATTCTAGTGATCATAAGGATCAGTGTTCCTCTGTTCTCTGGACTTTAGAGCAATTTCAGGGATTTTACCCTGTTGTCTTTACAGAGACAGGAAAAATGCAATTTGTTAGTGTGCATGAATAGTATCCTTTAGGGTTTTATGTCATTATTTGAGCAATTTACAAACAAAAGAATAGCCTCCCCCAAACTCCTAAACCTAGAGATATCCTTTCAAATGAATAAAGGTTTAATGTCAAAGGTATTCTGTGAGCTCTTAATTTTTGAAAATTGTAATTAGGACAATTTTTATAGCAAGTCAAATAATTAGATGTCTTTTAATGTGGAGAAAGATTGAGGTGCTAAAGGAAAGAAGAAGTGAGGTAAGAGTCTTGAATTCAAATGAGTATTTGTAGAATGTCCCTGCACACATATCAAATGAGGATATTTTTGAGTTGATGAAATCAGATGCTGAGCAGCCAGTAAGCCATCAGCTGTTTCCTTTCTGAATTCATCTTTATTATTTGGCCTCTTCCAAATATTCAAGAAATGCAGTATCATACTTTTCAAACCACACCAGAAAACCTGGTGAGCATACTCACAGTGTCCCTCAGTAGCAAAGATAAGCAGTCCTCACAAGAGAGACATCTTTGACTTTGGTGAAGGAAAGGAATCGGAGAAAAGGAATTGACCCTTCTACAGGTGTTACCAAAATCCCACCCTTTTGTTTTCTGTGAGGTTGTACATGTGTATGCAGACACACCCCTGGATGGCTGAGCTGTCTCTTTCCTTGCTTGTATCAAAGGCAATCCTTCTTTCCTGTAGCTTATTCAGCAGGGAAATAGCCTGCTCTGCTTCGGCAGGAATCTCTTTTGGGGTGACACCTACAAAGTGACACCTTTCTAGCCTATCTTTCATGGGCTGATAACAAGCTAATGTCCAGTCTGTCTGTGGAGTCCTGTGAAGTTAGGCAAAGAGAAAATGCTTCTTAGAAAATAAGTACAGGGAAAGAATTCCCATTTTGCTTCAACTGATAGACTTGACAAGATCTCAGTTATATTTACAGGAAGGCTAAACAGATGGAGGTTGTCTCCACTAACACGTGGTTGCTAAGGCAGTCTCTAGCTGAGGGTTCCTGGGACTCTCAGAGTCGCTGCAGAGGTAGGGCAGGAGGGGATGTGTATTTTTTCTCTCCTGCCATCTGTAAGCAGCGAGACTTTTGCCTCCCACACTCAGCCAGAAGGTTCCTATGTGATTGAAGCAGGGGAGATCTCTTACCTGACAAATACTCTCAGTAGGAAAGTTCTCAGAGAAGCAGCAAATACCTCTGTAAGCAGTGATGAGTGGGAGAGTTAAGGAACTTGCACATGGTTAGAAACAGATAATACAGGGAGAGAGTACCCAAGAAAAAGGAGCAAAGATTTGATTGTATTAGTGCATCTGACCCAGACTACTGCTCAGGTGGATTCAAGGTTTGGAGCAGGCCTTTTCTGCATCTTTTATGGTTATTTGTACCATGTTACCTGCAGTGAATCTGCACTATTATTTGCATTAATAAAACTAGGCCCTTCACAGGTAACATATTTGCTTGAGCCCTGAGAAAGAGCTATAGGCTGTAACAGTATGATTTGAGCCTTTTATATGAGGGGAGGAAGTGCCAGAAAAAGTAGGCAGGGAATATGATTTAAAAGGCAGAAAATAAAAGGAAATAAGATGGTCTGTTTTCTTGTTCATTTTTGAGCCAGGAATAGGCACTGAAACACTGGGAAACCTGTATGATCTATACTGTTAGACTTGCATTCATAAATAGAGACACTAACAACTGGTATCTTTACTGACAAATGTATCCAAATACAAGGTCAAGGAAGGAATTACTCAGAAATGGGCCATGTGAGTAAGATGTTATTTGTAGTGACTTGCTCTCAAGTTTATATAGATCACCTGTAAACTCACACTAGAGCCAAGCATTTTTCCCTTACCTTAAGTCAAATTCATTTTTAACCATAAAATGAATATTCCAAATAACATTGGTACATCAGCAGTTGAAAGCTCCTCTGGCATGATTGAGCTTTTCAGTGAAATGTAAGTATTTCTCAATTACAAGATTTCTGTAAATGCTTAGGTAAGGAATGGTTCAGCATCCTCTGAATTTTTATGGCCTTTGGTGGATTAAATTAATGGATTTTAATGTGAATATCTGCTCTTCCTTGTGGAAACTGAAAAATTTCCAGAGGTGTGTATTGAGATATAAGAGTACCAACCTTATGCATTGCAAATATTATGCACTTCACTGCAGAACACCAAAGAGCTGAATGTCATAGATTTTCTCTCCTATTTTTTTACAACATGCAACATAATACTGAATCAGTGTTATCTAATTACCTTATTTTACACTGTCTTGTTCATTTTGGAAGGAGCTTGAAAGGGATTGGTTGGTGAGGCAGTCTGAAATCTACAGCATCTCCCAGGATGATACTATGAGATCTCATTATGGCTCATGAAATTCTGGCAGATTATGGTACTCAATGCTACAGAAATGTCTTCAAGGGGAAAACACACAAAAAAGGAATGTTGCTTTGAAGGGACAAGAAAAAAATGAGATGTACCAGTGATCATTGTTTCTTTTGTTGAAGCATTTAAATATTCTGTATTAAATGAAGTGGGTATCCAGAAGAGCAAGGGAATCAATCCTATTTAAATAAGGTGTGCTTTATAGAATGGCTGCACAGACAGAACGAAGTTCAGGCAGCAGAAAAAGTAAGGTGCCAGAGAAAACAAGGAAAAAATCCTTTACTTTCACAGGAGTGTTGTTGCATGCTGAGCAATGTACCTGGAGCTATAAAAGAGTGAAGTTGTTTTCTAATCTTAATTAAACACTCACATGGCAACATTTTCATTAGATAACAAAAGGAGTCATTGGGCCAGAATGCCTCAGATGACTAAACTGTTTTCTGCAGCCAATTCCAGATTCTTTCCCCTTGTCTTTAATCTCAGATTTTGGTTGGGATGGAGCTGGCTCTGTGGTGCCAGTGAATTTCCTATAACTAGATACACTTTTTTCCCTCTCAGTTCCCACTTTATCAACAGTTTAGACTTTAGCTAGGTATACTTGGGATCACCACTTGCAAAGAGAGAAGAGAAACCAGGTACATTTTATTTGTAAAAAGTCTCAAATATAATCTCAGATAAAAGCAGTCTCAGACACAACAGGCCTGTTCACTGCTTTTCCTTCCAAATCTTCTTATTTACTATATTTCTGATGTCCCCCATGCTGATATAGCTGGAGGAAAGCTCAGAATTACAAGGATATAATTCTGAAGCTTATCTAGAACTTTTAGGCTAGGATAAAAATTCACAAAGAATCTGGCAAAGCAACGAGAGCAAGGGAAGTGTCTACAGGCAGTATGAAACTATTTTGGTTTGTAAACACAAAAGTTGGCTCTGAGGAGCCAACTTGCAAGAGAATCTAATGAGGCTGAAAGATCTGTAATACACTTGCAGATGAAATTCACTGTAGATTTGTGCAAGGTAATGGGAGAAAGGCGGGAAGAGAGGGAATCAACCCTAACTAAACCAAAGAAAATTGGTCTGCAAATAAGCTGTTACCATTCTGGAAATATATCTTGGCATTTTTGTGGATACTTCAAAAAAATGTCAACTCAATGTTCAGCAGTGGTAAAAAAGGCAGATGGTGTATTAAACAATTAGTGGGATGACTTCATTGGAAAAATCAGAAAATATCACTATGTCACTCTAAATTCACTGTATATTCATGTTTTGTGTCTCTTTGGTTTTATTCAAAGAAGGTTGAAAATGATAAAAACCACCATACAGTTGCTAAAGGGAGGCTGAACAGAAAGAAATATAAAACCAGAGATACCATACAGAAAGTGAGTAAGGAACAACTGTTTGTTATTTCTTACAGGATGAGACCAGTATGGCAGCAGTTGAAATGATCACACATGGTTTCTAGAAGATACAAGAAAGAAAGTTGTTACCCAGCAGAAGCACCGCATTGCTACCGCATGACGTGGACCTTGAGAGCTAAAAAAGTCTCAAAGATATGCTCATAAAAAAAAAAAAGGAATCATTAAAAATAAGGATGCAGACACAAACTTTGGTTTAGGAAGTCTCTGAATTGCGTTTTGACAGAAGATGGGGGTATGCTGTGGAGAAAACTTCAAAGTGCTAGTCCCTGTTCATTTCTTTTTCTCTAAACCTCTGCTGTTGATTCCTGTCAGAAACATGAAACTGGGCAAGAGATTTGTTCTGCTCATCCTGTGATTTTGAAAGAGCTGAAAGAAAACCATGAGACAGTTTCAATTACACTTTTGAGTAATTTGGCTTCCTGCTCACCTAGAGGAGGTCCTTGCTGCTGTTTTCTGCTTGCTCAGCGACTCCAATTTCACTGGGAAGCAGACCCAGATTGCACGTGATGAGGTCAGTTGCCCCCTCTGATTTCTGCTCAATGACCTGTTCTAGAGATGCCTGTGTGGTTTAGCACCCCATAAAATAGAAGCAAATGGTGAGTTACTGGGGTCCAGACACCTCCTTCAGATTAAAGCTGTGGATGCTCTGCTGCTCCAGGCCAGGAGGTGGGTTAGAAGTGCAAAACCAGAAGCAGTGACAGTGGGACCTAAATGCTGCAGCAGGGTCGGGGCAGTGGTAGATTGGGAGCCAACTGACTCAGGGAGAAGAAATCAGCTTCAGGCCAGGAATAAATATTGCACTGTGATTGTTGCAGTTTTGGAAAAGGTGAGCTTTTACCCAGGCATGTTTTCAGGTGTGGGACAACAATTGTGAAAATTATTTTCTGGTTGAGAGTGGGACAGAGCAGCTAATGGGCTAAGATGAGGCATGAGAGTGGATTATATGCAACACTGCTTTGCCCAGAGGATATGAAAATTGCTGTCTTTGAGGGCAGTCAAAAAAAAAATTGTTAAAACATGAAAAAGATGAGGAAAGTGTAAGGATCTCCTGAGATATGAAGTAGAATATTGGGGATGTTCCACATGGAGGAATAATAAACCTGAAATTCCTACTCATGTAAATTTAAAAGAACAAGTTATAAATGGCATCGTAATTTCTTTGCATGGAAAAATATTGGAGAGGTATTTAAGGATAAACTTATAGATAAAAAGCACCTAAAAATATTAAAAAATCAGTCATTTTCTTTCTTTAAGAATTTAAACACAAAGCCAGTCCTGTCCCTTTGAATTTTGCTGATATTCTCTACATTTGTTTTGCAATTAATGAAAATATTTTCTGTTTCAATTATGAATTTTAATAATTGAAGATTAGTTTGTCAGACTCAGCCAGATGCACTTAGTGCTTAGTTCATAAAAAAAAAAAGCTGAAATAATTGCTTAGACATGAAGAGATTTTACTGAGCTTATTTGTTTACTATCAAGTCTTGGAACAGCAATACAGATGTTGGAACAAATAGTTCCTGTTACAGCTCTGTCTCTTCTCACATTGAGTTTGAACTCATCACTGAAGAGATTAGTTCAGCATTTAAAGTTTGTTGAAATAACTTCTCAGTTCTTTGAATACTAAGATTTCATTATCTGCAGAGATCAGCAGATTAATGACCCACTAATTAATTAAAAAGCCCACTGCTGTTGTATTAATATTCCTCATCAAAGAAAAAGTATTTCCATCTGGAGGTACCATAAAGGCTGATTTGAATATTTGTTCCCTTGAAGAAATGGTACTTACTCTGCTTGTTTTGCTCTGGACCAATTCTATCCAGCCATGAATTATCACCAGTTGTAAATCCCTGGCAGTCACAACTCAAAGAGTGAAATGAGGAGATACTGATTCTGTGATATTTACATGAAAGATCAAAGACATTGTGCTTCGGAATGGAACACGTTGAGCTTTGATGAGCCATGGGGAACTTGGCCTCATGGTTTGCCATTCGAAACTTCTTTCAATTTTTCCTGCAAGTGGTAAATGCATACTTTTTACAAGTATATTTTTTTTGTCTATAAAACCTCCTCAGAGAGAGCAGGATCTCCAGCTGCAGAGTACTGCACTCAGTAGCAATGCAGCCTCCACTACGTTATACTCTGCACACAGACTTTAAAGTATTCCTGATTTTTCAACACTAAAATCCTCCAAAGGGAGGAGAAGCTTAGGCATCACCTATTTATTTATTAATTTCATTGCTGATGCTGCCAGACACCTTTCTTTTTATTGCCACTTTGCTAATTGTTTTCAGAATGTATATGTCCACTTGCAACCACAGCAGGACCATCAAACCACACCATGTAGCCACAGACAGATAAGATTTGGTGAGCACTAAGAGAGTTACGGAGTTAAAAAATTGCATTCAATTATGGTGAAAGAAACATGTAATTGGGAGCCATTTTCAGAGGTGGCAAGTGACAGTGAAGATAAAGAGATCTGAGTTTTGTGTTAGGCAAAAAAATTTGGCGTAGTTTCCATTATTTTATTGAGATTTAGCCTGAAAGCCTAACAAGGCATCCTTAGACCTCACATATGGAGACAAATTCAGTAAAAGCATGATACCAGAATAGGTAGATAATTATCACATAGTGATTTCTGAAAATGATCACCTTTTAACTAATCAAGCAATATTTCAGATATCACAATGGACATCAGCTCTGTTGCTGGAAAAAGTAACCAATTTCTTTCACAGAGTGGAATAATTGTCACTAAAAGCAGAGGAGGTGCTTCCTTAATCCAAAATAATATAATGTAAAAGCAGTATAATTATATGGGGGGTGTTACGTATAGGGTAAAAGAATGATTAAGGAAGATGCTCTGTACAGAACAAAAGTGATTAAGAAAGCAATCAGGCACTAATGTACTGTACTGTTTTAAATGAGATTTAATTCCTGGTACATGATTTGTCTCATTTGTGCTCACTTTGAGAGCCAAGAGAATCCAGTTATTTTCCTGTAGCCACCAAGTATGCAACGGCTACTGCGAGGTGAAGTACAGCACCATAATTGTGCTAAATTATTTGAAAAGGGTAATTATTCAATATATGCTCTCTAGTATCTATATTTTGAAAGCTACAGGGAGTGGCCTCCCCACTGGTGATTTCTCCTCTGCAAGCAGGGACAAGAGCCAAGAAAGCTGCCAGCAATGGTTCAAGGCTCAGGCTGGCACAGAGCTCTGTGCAGGTCAGGGCAGTCACAATGTTTGATCCCTACCAGGATTGAGGATGGCACTGCCTTTGTTCTCTGTACTGTTAGTTTTCAGTAAAGTGGTAGTGGTGTCACAAATTGAGGTTAAGGTCTGGAGAGTAATTGTCACAGCACATCTCATTTGGTATGAAAATTACTCTTGTTTTTCAGTTCCCTCTTTTCTGGGTCTGCATGGATAGACCAAATATAACTTTAAGGGGAATGTACATAATTCATCAAAGCAAAAAATGTTTTAATATTAATTTCATATATTAATTTTTATGTATATTAATAAAGAATGTGAACATTTTAGTTGATTTTTAAGTGTCAAAACTCTGCTTTCAGAGCTAAGATAATCCACTGGAAGAAGAAAATGTCATTAAATTTTGATTTCTGTACATCTCTCTGCTTTAATATGTTGACATTTCACTGTGTCTTGCTTCGGTAATCCCTTAATCAAGGTATATATAATGATTTTAATTGTTTGCATAAAACTCTCTTGGTATCCATGGTACCAATTCTCTGCTCTTTTCCAGAATTCTTCCAATTGCTTTTTTGTTTCAGGTGATGTAGTTCCTAAAAGTCTGCCCTGTGTTTTACCTGATGCTGCTCTGGAGAGCTGCTAGCATCCAACTTCATGATGTTTAACTTGAGTGTGAAGGCTAAAATTGTATCCTCTGCTCTCACCTCAGGCTGAAAACTCAGAGCACCTCACCTGTGAGCATGAAGACTAACTATCGAGCAGTTTTATCTTTCCTCTTGGTTATTCTCCCACAATATGCATGAGATGTTAATCAATTTAATCTCCTTCCATAATATTCCATTTACATTTCTAACTTTAATAGGTTGTCCTACATTATTTAGCTGGTACTTGCAACACTGGATTGCTTCTCAAGCATGATTTTACGTCTTTGTGAATATCTTCACCTGCTATAGAACTGATGAAAAGCTGACATTAATGTTCTTGGCTGTAAGTATTTTGCAAATACTCTGACAGAACAGGTAAAAATGTTGTCACCTAGCAACTAAAAGCATTTCTTTCCTTATATATATAAGTACATATAATTTTTTTTTTTCTTCTGGAATTACCTATATGATTTTCACCCTTTCACTTGCATTTTTTGTAAGAAAATGAGAGTGTGTTCTTAAAAACATTTTTAAAAATGGAAATTCAGCTAGCTGTTAAATTAGAATGCTAAGAAATATCCTGAAGGTTATTATAGTCAATAAATGAGCATCTGTGTTCTGGTATCTTTGAAATGGATGACTGTGAAAAAATCCTAGTGAACATACATTTTTCCTATGCAATATATGGGGCTGTGAGGGAACTGAGTTGCCCTTCTTTTGTACTGCTCTGTGGCAGGGAACATTTTTAAGGGGCAGGGCACTGTCAAGTGCAGGATCAGTATGTTTATTATTGTTCTGGAAACAGCAGGGAATAAAAATCGAGTAGAAAAAAGCTTTCCCAAAACCTTAACTTAATTATTATCTAAGAAGATCCAGTAGAATATGTAATATTTTTCTTCATCATTAAAGTCAAAGAATTTTATGTCAATTCCCAATTACCCAGTTTAGGAGCACAGGCAGAAAGAGCAGACATCACTCCAGGGGAAACCTGTCACTCTGCTCTTGCATTGTCAAAGCAGTCAGATTCTTTAGAGGAAGGCACTAGAAATCCTGTCTGGCCAAATTCTAATTAAATACGTAAAGTGTTTTTTTCCCCAGTCTTAAATGATGCACTTCTCTGCATATCTGAAACTTTGTTTAGTTTGTTTGTTTGTTGTTTCTAATCTTAACTAGGCCACTGCTGTCTTTGTTCTATAAATCCAACTGCTTTTTTTGAGTTGTGGTAGTGATCTGCATAGGATTAGTCTGATTTTAAAATAAATTTCTTTCAATTTTCCAGATTAACTACATTTTCAGTTACTTTTTAGAAAATTAGTAGGAGATATGAGTATCTGCTTTAAAACTTGGAAGTATCTGATTCCCTTTTCACTGTCTGTAATGTTTATTGCTTCTCTCTGACAAGTGTCTTTTTAATGTCTTCTATAGGGGCCATTTCTATATATTTTCCACCACTTCCACTGGAATATTTTAAACAATAAGTGATTAGAACTGGACACATGATTATGAATGAAGCTGTATGAAGGGCTTAAATAATGTCATAATAAAGGTGTATGTTATCCATAGGTGTGTGCTTACAGGTATATATTACCCACATCATCCAATACCTGTTAATGATGTGGTTCACTGACTCTTCACAAGGATGCTGTGGTGTTCTTGAGACCATGTTAGTCTGTTTGGACTCATCCTAGGACTTTACATTGTTCCTCTCCGTATAGATTACTGGGCTTTTTCTGTGCATTAAATTTGTTGTTTTGGGCTGAGGAAGGAGCCCTTCTGTTGCCTTCTTTGGTCCTCATTGTGCTAAATGATTTTCAGCTGAGGACAAATTTTCCATTTAATTTTTTCCCTTTATCTTGATTCTTAATAAACCCATTAAATTGGATTAATTTACTTTTAAAACCTTTCTTCTGGGATGGGAACCAGTGCCTTTTTCTTACTGTTTTTTACAGCTTCTAACTGATTTTTAGTCTGTGATAGGAGATAAGAGATTTCACTTTTTTGTTTGCTTAGTAGGATTTTCCTTTTGTTGCTATAAAATTTTATTTAAGCCTTTCATTTTCTTCTCTAGCATTTCTTTTCTTCAAAAACCTTAAGACAAATCCCAACAGAGCAACAGGGCTGCACCATTGAAAGGGCTCGAGGTTCCCCTTGCCTTTGGCTTTTTAAAGCGTTTGAACTCTGGGCTGTGCCTGGTTGCATTACCTGGATATTCCCATGAATTGTCCCCAGATCTGCCCAGCTCTGCAGGCAGCACAGGAGTTACAGGGCAGGACTGCAAAGGGCCCTGCTGATCAGAGATGCAGACATGATTCTCCCCATATATAGAATGCAGAGGTCTGCAATATTTGTTTGCAGTTATCAGCGGCTGAAGTATCTAGGTGCTGCTGTTTGCCAGTCCCATCTGTAGTCTCATATTCTTCCTTCTGGAAGGAGAGATATTCATCATTATGTTCCTTTCCTAATATAACTTTCAGAGCCCTAAACATGCCACAGTTCCAGGTTAAATATCTGTGAATTTTTTAAAGAAATGCAGCATACAAATAAACAGCAGGATATGGCTCATTAGTAAATCTTTGTGAGGCAAACAAACTCTTTTAAACTCCTTTTTTTATAGAGAAAATTGTTGCAGAATACAGATAGGTATTAAACCAACTTGATAGAACCCTATATAATCCCTGAGTAGACTGGTGCTTTATGGCTGGACTTGCTTTCTGACGTACTTCACTGAGCAGTTTAGGCTATTTGTTCTGCTTTACTCCTTTTAATGTGAATCAAAGTTAGTCCAAAGTCAAAACCTAACTGCTGGTTTGTGTTGTTTGTTTTAACCCCCCTCTCGTGCTACTGCAGGCGGTAACATCCCTTCTTCAGACTCTTTTCGATCAATCTGCAGCTAGCACATCTTGTCTCTATAGCTGAACAGATGTGTTTCAACAGGATGGAACTCTGCAGAATGATCCTAAAATTCTAGGTTTTATGTAGCTCTTCTCACTGCTGGTTTTTCACTGTACCATCTGTATTACCATCATGCAGGAGTCAATGGGGCGTTAAGAACTTGCTGATGCTACTCTTTCTGGTTGGAGCAGAAACAGAGCATCCACTTTGCTCTGCATTTTGCTGATTTTGTCGCCCTTAATCAAAGTGACAATATGGATTTCTGGGACAGTTTATGGCGCCAGCAGATGTAGAGGGGGGAACTGTGTGTTTGGCTTATGCACCCCAGAAAAGGAAGGAACCTGTGCTCACGATCTTAGAGGTAAGCAACCGCTGTAAGTCTGCTCTGCTCCTTCTGATACCGGTGCTTTCCCTTCTGCAAGATGGAGTAAGAAACTCCAGTTGTGTACATCCCTGCTGTGCCCCCAACTGCTTTAGAGAGCAGGATTTTACTTAATTTTTTCTTCAGCTCTCCTAATTGTTAATAACACAAGCAAACTTTCTCCCCAGCCCAAACAGGCCCTGACAAACCAACTGGCAAAAATCCAATCACCTTCTCACATCTTTGAAAAAGAAGGGACGAGGATCAACTTTTGAGGCATTGCTTTAGTATTCAGCCTCATGAAAGCTTGACTAGAGTTTATGCATTTTCTTGTTGATGTGTGTTTGCCTCCCTGCCTGCAGTGGGGTGGAAGGGATCATGGTTCTGCTGAGTGGCACAATCCATCTGTAATGGACTGAAATGCTGTTGCTAAGCAGTGGTACTTCCTTTTTCCCTGTCTGCCCTGTTTAAGTGAGTTAGGAAGCATGATGCAGCCTTGCTGTTTTCAGCTGATATTAACAGACTCATAGAGTCCTGCCTGAGCCTCTCTTCTTTCTGTGCCAGTTAGGTCACGCCAAAAGTCCACATTCCTCTTGTTTGTCCATACTGACACCCTTTTGGTTCTCTCTTAAAAATGGAAACAAATAGACAGAGCACTAAATTCTGCTCCATTGTTTCCGATGCTTCAGGTCACCGCCAGAAATGTGTGATTACAAGACAGTGCAAAATTTAATTAAATGGCTTGGAGACATCACTGGAGCATTGCTGCCTTTTCCTGTGCTCTGGATTTATCTCATTCCTTGCACACATCAAAGTACTGCATTTCTCTCTTTTCACTGCTGCCTGAAACCAATAAAACAATCTGTCCCCAAAGAATATGAAGCACCTCTTAGAAGTAAAAAAAAATTAATCACCCAATATCAATTGTGTATGATGCTGATTCCCAGCAGAGTTGTGATACCACATGAACATGTGCTAGGTGGAATCACTCTGCTAACTCAGGGAAAATAACACCATGGGTGTAGGTGGGGCCGAGGCTGAAAATGCCATTTACAAAAAAGCCAACAGAGCAAACCTAATGGTCCTGTTTGTCTCATTTCTATAATTTGTGGAGTGGTGTTTGATGATTCTTGTGGGTCCCTTCCAACTCAGAATATTCTCTGATCTCTGATATATTTGGATTTTTCTTGGGGCTGCAGGTGACAACATGTTCCTGCTACTTTCAGTTTCACATCTCCTCTCTCAGTGATAACAGACGCTTATTGAGGTACTGATTGTCCTGGTACATTTTTACATTAAAAGGTAATATACCAAATTATTTCTGAAAAACACAGGATACAAAAGGAATAGTTTGCTTTGACCAGGGTTGGCAAAAAAAACCCCAATATTCTTTATAATATGTTGATTTGTTTGAAACATTTAAATTTCGGATAAAATATGTTTTATTATTCCTTGTCTTAAAATTCAGGGTTAGTTCTGATTTACAATACCTCTTAAGAAATTGATATGTAAGAGGATTTCTCCTCTACAAGGAACCCTTAGATAGTCTGTAGGCTGAACTATACTGTTGTGTTGAATAACTCCCAGACACCCCATAGGTGCTGTGGAAGATATTAAGCCCTTAATATGTTTCATTTACTCTTAATCTAAGACCAAAATAAAATTGTTAATTTATGTACTTTTAAAATTAAATTAATTTTATAAGTTCTGGAATACAGTACAGCTGGAAGTGTCATTTTAGTGTATTTTGTGGACAGCTGAACAGTACAGATTGTCGCAAATTGATCCAGAACAGAACTGCCCTTCCCTGAGAAAGAAATAATCTAGAAATCTCAATGAAGGAAAAATCCCATTCAGACTGGCTGGGAATGATGTCAACCTGTGGTCATCTCAGTTTGAGAGGACTCTGCTTGGGTGAGCTGGGGATGAATACCAGTGTGACCTGGTCATGATATTATTCACTACCCTGACTCTAGCATAACCTAAAATCCCAGATTTAGGAACTGGGAATATCTCTCAGTATATTTTCATTCCTGTAGAACATCTGAAGAAATAAGTGAAGGTAAACACACACACACATATTAAATTAACATGATTTTGTTGCTAAGGTAGCAAATTTCAGATCTCTGTGGGAATACTGCTCCACATGTAGCACAATTCACAAGTATTAAAGACACCATTTTATGCAGTCATTTAGCGACATGAGCATTACATAGAGTTGAGATAAGTGAGTGGTTTAGCAAGAAATTCTTATTCAGCATGAAGACACTGACGGCTCTGTGACAGCTGGAATTTAGAGGGAATCATATTCATGAGCCGTGCTATGTACTGAGGAGGCAAAACAGTAGCAGAAGATACAGCTTCTCTTTATTTTTTTCCTCTCTTCCATCCAGATTCTCTCACCTTTTGCCACATCACTCAACCACTTGTCATTTATTAAAATTATAAAATTATAAAACGTAAATTAAATTATTATTGAAATTATTGTTATGAATGGATGATGTGGGTTTAAATAAGTCCCTGCCTCTTGCTCAAGCTTCTGGCAGCAGGCAGTCGTGTTATTGAGGTGGCCAGCACCCCAAGGCCCACTCTCATTTGTAAGTTCTTTAATAATGGCTGATTTGGTCTATTATAGAATGAATTATTTATTTAATAGACACAAAACTAACAGACGTGAGACTTAAAGTGGATTATTACTACACAGGAACAAGACAAAAGGGAATATTATTAAAGGTACCATTAAATTTACAGCCAGCTAAGAAATAGTATAACTTAGGATCCAATGTTTCTTACCACCAAATTGTTGAAGGGGCACACATCAAAATCCTTTCCCTCAATTTCCAGAAAAGTAACTCCGAAGTTGTGTCCAAACTTCAGGAAGAAATTGTCTCTCATGTTCCCAAGGTGTGTGTAAGAGACTTCTGCCTCTGTGATAAACTGTAGTACTTTCATAGTGTGAAAACAGGCCTTTTGGTCACCTATGGTTTTTTTATCTCTTCCCACATCTGTTAAGCTGGCAGACCTTTTTCTGCCAGGAGACGATACCCACTGGGCCTTGCCCACCTGACTTATCTCTCCTATCTGCACCGGCCACCCGTGGTGGGGAGAGGGGTGATATGCCCTGCCACAATTATAAAAGTATAAAATGGCTTTATTAATATTATAAAATGTGCTTAGCACTGATGAGTTTTAACAAACAAATGGTGCATGTCACTGAATGTGGTGCCTTGGCCAGGAGAATAGACTTGGGAAAGATGTTTTGATGTTCGCATAGCAACTGTGCAGAGAAAAGTGGCTGATGTTTTAGGGTGTTGCTTCCTTTAAAAAAAAGAATTCATATGCCATTCTGTGTATTTTTGTATTCTAATTGGACAGAAGTTTACAAAGAATTTGGGAGGAAGAAGCAGGAGAAAAAGAATATAGAGATGGCCTTAATGATCCTGACCAAAGCAGAAAATGCATGTGTGCTCTGACCAGAGGATGAAGAAGTGGCTGGGGATTGTTAATGTGTTTTCTGGAAGTAGACAAGTCCAATGTACCTTGGTCAGGTATATCTTATCTTCTCTTTTTTATAGCTTGGGTGCAGACATTTAGTGCTTTGTGTCCAGATTCAGGAAGAGACTCTGTCAGACTGGTGAGTAAGGGGCTGGGGCTGGAGGCAGGATAGTCCATTATATCAGGTTGATGTTGCTGTGTTGAAACAATATTTAAACCATGATGGTTTAAAGTCACCCCGAGGTTACATGTTCAGTTCACCCGGTCATGAAAACTTCCAGGACAAAACTACAGCAGCAATATGAGAGGCCTGTTTTTATTGTCAGGTGGAGAACAATGGATCCTGAAAAGTGGATGGCAACATCTGGGCAAGGCAACTCTTCTGACCAGTCTTTGAGTTGTGGTTACACCCCAGGTGATAACTGGAAGAAATACATCTACTTATTCACTGAGCCTTCAATTATAGTGAATATCTAACTCCAGATGAAATTCTTCCTGGAATCATTGCATTTTACCTGAGCTTTTTCCTCCATAAAATGATCTGGACATTATCAACTAATGCTGTTAATTTTCTCTTTTTTCGTTTTTCTTTTCTTCTTTACTTTTGTTTCGCGAGTTCTTTTACTCAGAGTTTGGATTAAAAGGCAGAGGATGCTAGGTTGTTCTTCGGACTTAGATGTTTATTATTTTCTTATCTATGGTACAGCTGCATGGGATGTGCTTCTTAGTTAACAAGGCGGAAAATGGCTCCGAGTTCTAACTTCCAAGCTCTTTTAAGGTCCAAATCACCCAATTATGGAATGCCAAGTAATTTATTTTTTCTTATAATCCAATAACTAACTATTCATGATCCACACTGCGGGTTTTTTGACCCAATACCAGAGCACTCAGATTTGTGAAGAAGAAGAAGAAGAAAAGAAGAAGAACAAATCCACACCCCAAATCCTCCATATTGTTACATATATCCCAGAAACCTAAATTTTCTAAACCCAGGGTTCCAACAAATGTCATTGTTTTCATTATTGCTTTCACAACTGAGTGTTACATGGTTTCTACATCTAGTTAACAAATGTGACATTTTCAAGGCAGAAAGGCAGACTGTGAAGAACAGCACTTTATGAGAAGGATCTCATTTTAATGGTCTCCTTTTTGGTACACTTGTATTATTGTCTGTTACAACTCAGCAGACATCACTGTTGGGTAACTGCTATAATTCAGCCTGATGTGTCTCTATCTGTGAAGGTTTCTTCCCTGCCATTCTCCTTAGTACAGTAGTTTTTGTTTCTTAAGTTACAATAAAACTCTGGAAGTAACATTGCACATAAACTTAGCAGCACAAATTGCTTGCTACTTGGTAATTTACAGTCTTGAAATGATGGTAGGTAGAGCCCAGCACAGATGTGGAGCAACTGTGGAGAATAAATGGAGTATGAATAAAAGGTAGGGCCTGGTTTTAATTAGATTTGTACTTCTATAAATCCAGAATATTTCCTCTCCTTTGGCTGAGGAAGACTAAAATCTGTCTGGCAATAGTGTTCCTTACTCAGGTATTCCAACCAGGCAGTTGGATACTTTATTGACAGACACAGTGGTCAGACTTCTTAGTTGCATGCTGAGACAATTTTTTTAAATTTAAAAAATACAGCTATCATGAGGATTAATAGAAAAGAGTATTTGGAAGAATTGGGGAATTGTTTAGAAGACCCTGTTTCCCGCTAGTAGCAATATCACTGAGGACAGGCAGAAAACTGCTGCATAAAAAATGGCATTCTGCCATTTCCTTAAAGGATAACCAGGTTGCCTATGTTAGAAATGTCATTCCTCATTAGCTTTGAGTTCTCAGAATGTATATTATTGTAACATGATTTCATTATGCTATGGTCTACCTAAATCAAGACCTTTTATACATATATAAAAACATATAAAAGAGAGGTTGGTGCACATTGTGTGGGGGAAAGATTTGAGGAAAACACATCTGGTTTTTGTTGTCTTACAGACATCTATTAAAACACTCACCCCATCTCAATTTCATGTTTAAATTGATTAATTAGTGCTAATCTCACTTAAATAAACTCCCCTAACTGGGTTTTCACTGTGTGCCAGAACCGAGAGTCCAGGAACCTTCTACCCTGAGAGATCAGGTGGGAGCAGCAGGGTTGTCAAAGGTTCTCAAGAGTCAGCCTTTGTAGGGGAGTTTTAAGCTAAATTCTGTACTTTTGTATCTCTGATTATACCACTGGGATTGTTCAATTTGTGTCTATGTACTCTCTTTGGGAAACTACATTGAAATTAGCAGAGATCTCTGTATTACAGGAATAAACCTATTAAGCTTCTTCCTATTAAATATGACTGTCATGTCTAATCCCTCCCAGGAGGTCAAGGATAAAACGGTTCATTCATTTTAAAGGTCAGTTTGTTCAGGCTAGTTGGGTAGAGGAGTGCAGTATCATCACTTCAGAAGAGGTTTGGACAAACACAGCAGGCAAAGTTGTCTTAATTGCAACTTCTTTTTCTGGGGTGAAGGGCAATGGCTGGTAAACTGGGGAGGCAAACTGACACCTTCAACAGGAGAGAAAAATTTTGCTGTTACTCTCTCATTGGTATTTTATATCTCTTTCCTGCATAGGGATCTCTCTTTCACTTTGGACAGGTAAGAGCCTAATGCTGTGGAAAACACTCACCAGGTCTAGATCAGTAGATGTGTACTATGCTTTGGATTTATATTGTGCTTCTGATCATATGAATTTTGTTTGGATGGTCTGGGAATCAGGGAGTTTTCATCTGTTAATGATCTGAGTTTAACACAGGTCTCTAAATTCTGGTGTGCTCAGCTCAGCCTGGGCTCACATGGAGCTGCAGTGGTGCTCTGGACACCACACCAGTCCTTCCACCATTAATCTGTAAGGAGCACTTACAGGGCACAGAGGGAACATGACCTTCTCATAAACCTGTCAAGATCTGAGGAATGAAGGGACAAAATCTGAAATTATCTTTTCTTGGGGCCTGGAGGATTCAGAGAGTACATCACTCCCACCTTCCTGATTTTAATTAGTACATTTTCATATCAAATTTGTGTAGCAGAGTGTCTCCTATGGCACTGGAGAGAAGGTGACCTCATTTGGGGCCTTCTAGTTCCTGAAGGGAACTCAGTGGAAAGATAGAGCAAGACTGTTTTCAAGGAAAGATAGTGACAGGACAAGGGGAAATGGGTTTATATGGAAAAAGACTAGGTTTATTTTAGATATTAGGAAAAAAATCCTTTAAGGGCGGTGAGGCACTGAAACAGGCTGCCCAGGGAAGTTGTGGATACCCCATCACTGGAAATCTTCAAAGTGAGGTTGTGTAGGGCTTTGAGCAACCTGGTCCATTTGAAGGTATCCCTACCCAGAGCAGGGAGATTGGAATTAGGTGATCTTCAAGGTTCTCTTCCCACCCAAAACATTCTTTGATTCTGTGATTCTATGGAAGCCTGGTAGCCACGTAGCAGGTCTTTATGAAAAGTAAGGATTGATCTACAGAGAATACCTACCCAGGGTTTTGATCACCATTTTAACCGCCCTTCTTTTTCAGATGCTGAATCCCTTCTCTAATTACAAGTCATGTGAGAAATCCTCACTGGGAAGATTGTGAAGAGCCTGTCAGCTTGTTAGCTGAACCATCCAAAGCAAGACATTCCCTTAAACCTGATCTAAGTCATCAGCAACTTATTTCCTTTTGATTCTGTATGTCTGTGTCTTCATAATCCTTTTTTTGTCTTGCATTGCCTTGTTTTGAATTTGGATTTTGCTTGTTTCATAACCTATCTTGAGTTAAGGAATTTAAAATAACTTACCTTTCACGGGTCTGACATTATCTGAAATCTCAACATTAGAAAATGTTAGCAAGGGCTCAAATCCCCAGATTATTGCAAATATCCAAAATATGTGAATTTGTAGCAGGTCCTTAGAGTTCTCCTTAGAATTGCTACTATCAGGGATTTCTTTGACAGACCATGAAGCAGTGGGGCCTGAAAAAGGTGCTGTTTCTCACGTTACCCTTCAGCAATGGTAGAATATTTTCACTGAGACCTGAGCTGCTGCTTTTGGGAACCTTGAGATGCAGCTGAACTTTGCACAGATGACCCTGTCCTGTGCAGTGGCAGCATCAGCCATGGATGAATTGTGTCTGCTGGCCCTGACAAATCCTTGTCACAGCCATCACTGTCAAAGAGAGACTGCATGCATGCAAGCTTCAAAATATGAAACTCCTACATATTTCTTCTTTTGAGGACCGGGAGGGATTGCCCAGACAAGGGAGGACTCGAGAAACTCTCTAGATTTTATGTCACTGGTATTATCGTATAAATTGCTGCTGTTTAATGTGAAAAAGCAAATTGAGCCATGAAAGGATGGGGGAGAGGGGATTTAAAAACTGCACCAGGAAGGCAAATGATTCCCTTTTCTGTTTGTGCCTGTCTGTCTAACAAATCTCCTTCCCAAGCAACTCTACATAAAGCAAGTTGCACGTACTACCCATGGATCAGCAAGGCACTTCTGCAGCTGTTGGTATTTAGTAGGCAGCTGCTTGATCTTATAATTTCCAGCAGCCTGCTTCAGAGAGACTCTTGCTGTAGAAAGAGATATGGGAAGTCATTAGCCAGCTTTTATTCTTCGAAGTACAATACAGAGGACAGAATTGGCTGGGATCGTAATGGTAGTGGTTACATATGTTACAGACCTATAGTGACATCAGTTCTAAAAGTTATATTACATTATAAAAAGACATTACATGCTTAATCTCTGGTTTTAAGAGACAAAGTGTGAATTATTTTTTCTTTTGGACTTATATTCCAAAGCTATAGCCATACTCATGACTTCCCAGAACAGAGAGTCAGTTATCAGCAACAAGCATTCTTTGATGGTTTGTTTTTCACTTGTGTGTTCTTATCTCAAATATGAGATGAGAACCCTAGGCTTTAAAGTGCGGGGGACTTCCTTGCTTGTGTAGTACCTATAGGCATGCTTCCACCTCTTCCCTCCTGTATTTCATAGGGGCTTGTCCCTCATAATTCAGCCCCAAGGCTCTCTTCAGTCTGGATGGTGTGTTGCTGGATTTGCGTTCGTGCAGTCAGGGCACACTTTAACACAAGCAGGCAAGCAGACAAGCAGACAACAGGCAACCTGCTGTGCCTTGGGGTACTTCGGGTTTTGACTGAAACAACTGTCAACAACATTCACAAGATTCTAGGGTTTTGGTCAAAGTCTGAACTTGATAATGCTGGAGGTCATTTCCAAGCTCAATGATTCTGTGATTCTATAATTCTATAACTCCATAACTCCACAAGTTTGTGGTTTCTGAACAAAAATCTCAGAGAGTCCCTGATGTCCAGTGTGGTGATTTGAGGCACTGGGATGCAAGAAGCACATGCAGGTCATATGAAAGGCAAATACAGTCTTAGGATGAGAGGGAGGAGATGTAAGATTTGGGTATGGATGGGTTGTCACTGCCAGTTTCTTACTCATGTTCTGGTCATATGATATCTTTCCCCTAAAGAGTCATCTTTTGGGAGAGATAAAAGGAGCAAAAACTATGGTAGTTGGAAGCTAAAGGCGTGTCAGTAACACTGACTGCTAAAATGGGTTGGGAAAGGACAAATTTTCAAAACCAAACCTCAATGCATTAACCCCACCTCAATAAGGCAGTTACTCATGGGGTGGAGAAGACAAAACTGTCTGAGGAGAAAGAAAGGAGTTACTGGGTAAAATGGGACTGAAGTAAATCAAAGCTTTGGGAGGAATTTGTGTAACCTCACGCTCTAAGCTGCCTACAGCTGCTCAGAAAGGAAATGCATATGAATTAATGAGCCTTGCACCATCTCCATTCCCATTGTGTTCAGAATTTAAAGGACTAAAATAATCTGAGATTAGATGCATTTTGCCAATTTTTTAACTCAACTGATACTACTGTGACTGTGTTCAGAAAAAAAGAAATTTTATATCATTTTTATGTTGGAAATTAACAGCCTTACACAAAGAGGAAACCATCCTTTGGCACTATGTTCATTAATGCCTTGAAAAGAATAATTGCAATAAGGAAGCCCCAAATCTAAATTTTTCCCTGCTGAATTTGAATAGTCCAACCCTGGATCCTGAGCTGACTCATCCATTTTTTTCAAAAGGAAGACTAGAATGTGGAGTTTTTTGGTTTTTTTATGTTTCAGTTTATCACTTGTTTACCTCAATTGAAATTGAAAATATCTGTGGGGATAATTTTAGATGTTTGAAGTTTCATATGTACAGTTTTATGTAGACAAAGCTTTTTTCTTTGAGATAACTAATGAAAGAGGAACATATAAATGCTGCCGAGTGCTTGGATTCTTTAATGTTTTGCTGAAAAATGAATTAATAAGTCTATAAAACTTAGTCTGTCCTCTGGCAGAAAAGAATGGTGACAGCCTTCAGAGGTTTCTTCAATTTATTACCTGTGCTTTATAGTATGGTGCAGTGGTATAGAGTAGTACTTTACACACTGCAGTGTTGTACTTTTACAAGAGAGAAAGACTTGAACAAATACCCAGTACAATATCTGATAGATCCTGCATAGTTCAAAGACCACAGTTGGAGCTACACATTGTGGACATAATTGATATTCGATGAAATTTTGATTAATTCTGTTGAACCATCATAATAAAGTGGTAAAAGTTTATTAAAGATTATGTAAAGGGAGCAATTTGACTGTATGCAAAACAGCCTCAATGTTAAAAAAAAAAACAAGTTAATATCAGAAGTAGAGACAGCTAAAGAAGATTAACTGAATTATAACAAACACAATATAATATCAAAATTTCAAATTAATGATCACCTTAGAAACAAAAGAATACCTGCTAGAACATGAAGAAAGGAGCTAAAATCTGTGATGTTGGAAAAAAAAAAGCCTAACCTTTCTGTAGTCTTACTTATGTAGCCATATACAGGTGTCCTGCTGTGCAACAGGGCAGCAGGCTCGACCTCTGCTGCATGTGGGACCCCTAAGATTGTCATGCATTTTGTGTTCATGGGGACAGTCTGGGTGGTTTCAGGAATATTTAAGTGGAAAGTCAACAGGATCTGTCTTGATGAGAAACATTGACTACAATTTTCACTCTAATAGATCATGGCAGATTATAGGGCAGCAGAGGGACAGAGGGAGAAGAGCAAGGATGCATAATGCAGCTGCTGGGAATATAGAAAGCAGACATCACTGGCAGCTGCTTAATTACATTTGCCAGTTTTCACTATAAACCCCATCACTTCTCTCTTTTTCAGATGATTGTTAAGGGGCTGAGAGGCCTGAAGGTGTTTTTATGAAGAACTGAAAAGAAAGGAGGAGAAAAGTGGAGGGGAGTGAAGGCAGCATACAGGAAGCTGCTTGCTGTGGCATGTGACTGCGCCGAGGCTGTGCCCCTGTGCCAAGAGCTGCCTGGGCTGTGGCAGGGCTTGTCAACAACGGGGCTCAAGCAGGGTCTGTGGGTACCCACAGGGAGTGGAACACGTGGGAAGCCTTAAGGCTGGGATGGTTCTCTGAGTAACCAGGAGGGAAAGAAAGGCAAGTTAAATGTGAGACTCTCTTGATCTTTCCACAGTGGGAAGTAGTTCCTGTTCTCCTGAAGGATACTGCAGCTTTTTTTGTCTCCCTGGTGAGAACTTGTGTCATTGTAGGTCAGAAGTGCCAAGGTCATTGTTTTAAGGCTCTAATTTTGGGGAAGGAAATAGTTATCGATAATGTCTGAATTTTCTTTGGCAGTCTATCTCCTGTTAAAATCTGTCACTCACTGGCTGTGTGTGATGGGATTGCTGCTCATAACACAGAATAGGAGGCATCACCTCACCTTTGTAACATGGCTTTAATAAGGTTTACCCCCCTCAACTGATCAAGGGAGACAGAGTAGAAAAAGAAAATCCCTCACTTTTCTAGTTTGCTGTGTTGTCCTCCCTGTTACTTAACACACAGCTCTGCATGTGAATATTAACCTTCCTCCTACACATTTTCAGAACTGATGGTGAATATTAGCTGAATGTAATAAAAGCATAAAATCTAAATTCCGACAATTTTAATGAAATTCTGTACCTGGAGAGAGACCTTCCTATTATCCTACTCAAGAAAAGTAAACCCACCCTTTATTAGATAGTTTGCATTTTCATGCTTGCATTTCTTCTCATAAAGGAGGCGGAGTAAAATGACCTAATCCTTTTTACTTGAGCCAAGGAAGAGTGCAAAACATTATAAAGGAAAATTTGGGAAATTGTTTTGTTATTTAAAGGAACCAACCATAATTCACAAGGTTTTCCCCAGAAAGCCTAGAAAAACAACAGCACTGTATAGAAGGCAGCTGTATCATGAACTGAGAGGACTTATTAATTTCACAGACTATCTGAGAACTGGCACTTCCTAACCTGAACAGAATCACACTGTGAAGACTGCATTTTAGAGGAAATAAAAGCAAAGGAAGAGATTGAGTTGGTGAGGGAGAGTTGGACTTGTGGAACAGGAAACTGTAAGGGTGAAAGAGCTGACCAGAGCTTACTAAACCCCCTTACAGTGAAGCACAAATAACCTTCAGAAGTTGTTCAGGGCAGCCAGATCTGTGTGTATGTGCCAAACTGGATGAACTGCATGCTATAAAAGTGAAACAGAAGGTGTTTAAGCTCCCTAAGCTTCACAGAAAAAAAAGGAATCTGTTAAGGCATAACACATTGGCAGCACCTCATCCCTCAGAGTCATGTGCTTGCTTAGAGCTGCGTGGGATTACGCTGTGTGGAGCAGGTACCTGGGCAGCATGATGCTCTGAGAGGTGTCAGGAAAGGCATTAGTGAATTGCTGGATCATGGCTCTGTGAGGAGGTTTTTGGAAGCTGTCACAAGTGTGCACTGCCAACAAGCCAGCAGGGCATGGCAGCACTGTTTAGGAGTGTCAGCACAAGGTGGTGGTACCTTGTGGTGTTTCAGTGTACAGAGTGATGCTAGGCTATGCTGCACTCTGATTGAGGTGTCAAAGGAATATAAAGGACAAATTCTCTGTTTTATGCATTTAAAAAAAAATTACTTGCTAAACAGCTATGAAGCTTCTGATAAATATGAGAAACTGTGCCGTGAAGACCTCAATTTACTGATGAATTAGCATCAGGGCAAATGAACCTTACCCAGTAAATGCTAAGGCAAGAGGAGGACTGCTGTTCATCATGGCAACAACAGACAGTCGTAAGTGAAAAGTATCCCACCTCAGGGCTAAAGGCAGCTGGCCTCTATCTCCCACTTTCTGACTGCTTCTGTCACCCCCTTGGTGAGACTGACAGTGAAAGTGTCTGTAAACAGTGACAACTGGTGCTTTGCTTTTGGAGCACTGACTGCAATCCAGATGACATGGCTGAGTTTCCAGGCACCTGGCTCAGTGCATCTCTATCACAACACTCCCACTACACTTTGTTGTCATTCTCAGTTAAGAACCAACAATATATGCCTCACACATGATTATTTGTCACATCAGAAGAATTTACCCCTCCAAGTTTAGCTGCATTATCATTCATAGCCTCTCTAAAGACAGGCAGCCTCCCACCTAGCCTACCTTGAGCTGACAGGTGTCTCCTCAGCTGCTCATCTTTCAGATTAATTTGGTAAATTAGACATTAGGATTTTAGGTAGAAGGGTTTGGAGGTCTGCAGGCAGAATTGGCCAGACGGGAAGAAAACTGGTTAATGGTTGAATAGCATATGCTGCAGCCTCAAGGCTTGACTTATTGGTATCTGCTCAGAATGATTCAATAATCACATCTCCTGGTGAGGGACAGAAATCCTTTCCTCTTTGTTACCTAGGAACTGCTGATGATACTCTTTATCTTGCAAAAAATGCCTTCAGTAATACCACTGAGGAGGCCTGGGTTGTTTGCTGCTACAGAGCTGCTCTTTGCCTTACCCTGGGCTCAGTTTCATGGATGTGCCCAAGGTAAGATGGAATATATTTACTCAACAGGTGTCCTTTCATTTTTCAAAAAAAACCCAGGTTTAGCAGATGAGTATGTGAAAGCTAGCATATCTACGTTGCAAGAGAAAATATTAATTCAATATTCAGGTCGAGAGGAAACGGGCTCAATTTGCACCAGGGGTGGTTTAGATTGGATATTAGGAATTACTTTTCATGGAAAAGGTGGTCAAACACTGGAACAGGCTCCCCAGGGAAGTGGTGGAGTGACCATCCTTGGAAGTGTTCAAAAAACATGTGGATATGGCACTTGAGGACATGATTTTATGGTGAACATGATGGTGGTTTTAGGCTGATGACTGGATTTGATGATCTTGAGGGTCTTTTCCAGCTTTAATGATTCTATGATTGGAGAAAACTGTGAATATGTCAAGAACCATAAACTGGCTAAATAACTAGCCAAGGGAAGTACTGTTTTTGAGGATTGTTTCGTAATCCCATTCATTTCCTGTTGAAAGGTGAGATTTGTGATGGCTGTTTCCCAGTCTTTCAAGTCAAGGCATGAAGAGCTTCACTATCTTCACCATCAGGAAGTGATTTAAACATTCTTCATGTGTTACCCAGCAGGAACCTAGACAATGCTTGTGCTACAACACTGCTGTAGTGCTTCCTTCTGGGTTTTCTTGTGCCTAAACAACCCCAATGCTTTACAGATTTCTTCAAGGGGAATTTTTTTCCACATTTTTTGTTTCCTATTACTGTCCTCTGGACTGTCTCCAGTGGATTCTTCCCCATCACTTGTTTCAGGCTGTGTAGTGTGACAGATTAATGCTTCTGCCATGCAAGTTAGGGTTCTGATTTTACATTTCACTACCTTGTCTGATGTTGCTGACTTGTCTATCATGAGACTGTGAACTCTTCATGCACTTGGTATGATGTGGCTTGACATGACTTCAATAAACTGGTGATCTAACAGAAGCCACATGGTTATCAAAACTGGGGCTTCAAATAATATATGTAGAATCAAAATATAGGAAAGTTTTTAAAATATCTGCTAGAACTTTTAAAGAAAATTTGAATTATCAGGAAGGAAGAGCAGCACTGGGAAGACAATGCCTTACTTCATTTACATCGCAGAAAAAAAGTAATGACAATGTTTTTTTTCACTTGAAAAGGCAGAGGTGGATAAAAAAAGTAGAGTGAAAAATGCCTGAAGAATCTTGGGAGTATTTGACACATCTTCCTTTTTAATTTCAGTTCACTCTAACATTAATATACTGTATTTCTTTGGATAAAGAAACAGATTAAAATGGGGGGTTGCAAAGATGGGTCCTTTGAAACCCCTTTTCAAGTGAAAGAAAAATTAGATAACTTTCAAGCAGATATTGTCTCCATATATCGAGATCCTAGTTCTGTAAAGGGATACCTACACATTGGAGACTGCCTTAGGAATCAGCTTTTCTGCTGTAATGGTTGAATAGATGTCCCAGAGGTGGCTCTTCAAAGAGCTGCTCTTTCTCAGAGCTCTTCAGTTTTTGAACTGAATATCAAGAAGCATTCAGCAGATGGACAGTCAAAGAACAGTTCAAACAATGCAGTGATCAATCTCTTTTCACCCAGATGTCACCTATATAAAGAGCAATAACCAGCAATGAATCAGAACTATGGGGAACTGTTCCCCAATCTACAGTACACACAGGTACAGCATAGGTGAAGAGGGCAGCCTGGCAAAAGTTTAGATCTTGGTGGTAAAACATACCTCAGTTTTATCTTTGGTGATAAAGCTGCCTCATCCAGGATCATGTTAGTGTTGTGGCTTCCCAGAACAAAGACATGGATTGGTGTGGGCCAACATGAGGAAAAGTCTGACATAAACTTGGTGGAGCAGCACATGAAGGTTCACAGTGCCAGTTCCTGTCATAGTCCTCTTCCCAAGGGCATAAATCAGGAATAGATATTTAGGGGACAGAAAAGAAGGAAAGAAAAAAAGGAATCTGGTGTATGGCTCAGCCCACCAGCCCTCACTCAATGTCAGGCCCATGCAGGCCTTTTCTAGGAGGTGGGCTGCACACAGTGAGTGAGACTGTGTTCAAACCTATGGTTTGGTATCTGTCATTAATATTTACTTCCCTTTGTGCTTTTGTACCTCTCTATAAACTTCTCTCTATTCCTTAAATCTATTTATAAAGCACCCTTTGGGTGTGAAGTGACATTGATATAGCAGAGCAAGAGCATGGGTAGCACAGAAGACCTAATTTGCCTGTGCAAAAACCCCAGCAATGATGGAGCAGAACAGAGCAGCATAACTTCTCTTAGGAACTGGGACCTTCTTTTAATCTCAGAATAAAAAAGGGAAATGCCTTATACTGGCGTGCAGTGAAACACAAACTGTAGCTACAGCAGTTGGTGTTATGTGGAGGAGCTGAGTTCACAATGTTAACTCTAAAAAAGGCAGTATTTCACTAAGTGCCTGCAAATACGACTCGCTTTTAAGCTCCTTGATTGAAGGATTATCTTTGCTCAAAAATCATCCTTGTCTTTAGTGTGGCCAACCCACATCATGGAAAAAAGCATTAAGTAAGAAACAATAACTGAGATAACATTCAGTTTTGTCTGTGATCTCCAGAAATAATATGACTAGGCTATTTCAACAGCTGTAATGGGGAATTTAGGGGTGATACAGAATAGAGTATTTTCTGTTCTGATGCCACAGTTATATAACCAGAAAGTTTCTAATGTACATCAGTTGTCACAACAGTGAAGTCTTTCACACTGTGGAGATAATTTCCTACTGGGTTACTTTTATGCGGCTCTGTTGCAATAAGGGTGAAGTTGGTATTACGAGAAAAATGTAGAGAGTAGGTAATTACACTGGTCTGAGCCATCCTGCAGCTGTTTTACATGGGTTTCTAGAGTCCAACTAACATTTTAAAAATGTATGCATATCTTATTATTCTTTCAGCAAATATGTTTTAAAGTCAACCTTTCAGAGCATAGACCACAGCTGGTTTTACAGGATTTTAGTTCCAAACCCTCCTCATGCCCCCACACCCCAGCAAAGAACTTATTGGTATCTGCTTCCAATCCCCACTTCCTCATCATATCAAAGAAAAGGGCCAATACAATTCCTGTGTCAAAGATTGCTGACTCTCTGCCATGGCTGCCCTACCAAAAGCCATCCATCCACAACCTTCACTCTTGCTTCTCTTTTTCTTTGTTCCTCATGCACTGAATACCCCTCTTCCCACAGCCTTTTCCTCTCTCACTGGCACCATGTATTCCTCCTTACCATCAGCTGCAGATGTGGTTTAGTTTACATATCTGGATAATTTTATATACCAGCCTACATTTTATAACCAGGTCGTCACACAATCCCACTTCATTTCCATGTGCCAGCATCACTCTGCTCTAGTTGAACATCAGCAGATCCCATCATGTACCTACTTAAAATGCTTGGTATAGCAAAATGTTTGAGCATTCCCATGTACAGTGTGAATATAAATTGTTGGACAGGTGAACCTCTGAATTTATATTGGGCAGACATTACATTTTCGTGGTAACCTTTTAAAAAATTTACATTTTACTCTGAGTTTTAGCATGAATTTGTTGAAGACTCAGTTTCAGTATTTTGTCACAGAAAAGGAGCATAAACTATAACATTATATTGTTTGTATTAAGTAACATAGCTAAGATTAAATTTGAAAAAAACCATCCAAAGTGCTCTCTCTGGAAAACACACAGTTGAGCTGTTGCAGCTATTGCCCTGTACTCATTTAAAAAGTTTTAGAGGCTTAAATGGCTTTGTTTGTTGTCATCTTGGGCCTTAATTGCTTCTCATTCCTCTTTGTGCCATGCACATGGAGCTATAACAATGGAATTTTCAAATCAAATGGCATCATTTCTGCCTGTGACAAAGCAGATTGTTTGGCAATACTGGAAATCAAAGCTGAAAAGTGAAATAGTTGGAATAGCTTGGTCCTTAGCTTTTCTTAAGACAGTACAATAAGAAAATCATAGAGAGAACTTGAAATACTTTCAGACAGAAACTGAGAGGTGATATTAGCAAGTTGCCATTTCTTGCCATCAATCTAGAAAGTGCAGTGAGGATATTTTTGTGCTGTTGAAAGAGTGACAAGTGACTATTTCATCCCCCCATTTATTGTTTGTCAATTAATAAAGGGGTGACATCAATACCATTAAATGACAGTTTCCACTGCATAATCCCTGAAATACTGGAATCTCTCATAAAGCAGGAGGCTGTAGCCTTGTAGTAAGTTTCCCTTGCCAATAACTCTGTTTCTCCTGAGAAAACCAGTCGTTAGTTTTTGGCTGAAGTAGGTTGACTTGCCAGGTCATTGATCTTGAAAGCTGCCTGTGGGAGGGGGAAGCTGTCCATTCCCACTGTTCACAGCAATGGGACAAAAAGGAAAGTGCTTATTTTTTTCAGGAATTTCTTTGGATTTACAGCAGACATTAGGAAAACTTTTCTAATGATAATACCTGTGCAAAAAAGGAATAGATGGTGTTGGGAGAAGTGGTGTCTTCCTCCTATTACTGGGAGTTACACAGGGATCTTTCAAGAACTCTGCTTCATTTTTGCCTGGGTTGAGGGACAGACATGGATTATCAAGACGCAAATAACAAAGAGATCACCATTTAAAATTTTTTCTGCTCCTGTAATTTTTTATTCATTTTTAAAACAATCTCCCCCACTTCTCCCATTTTTATCATCTGAATTTGCAGTTACATTATTGGATACAAACTCCCTAATGTTTACTCATGTAAAAATACCTGTAAGAACAAAAAAGAATTTCAGAATGTCATGAGTAATTGAAATATGAATAGATTTTTAAAAACCCAACTCCTTACAATGTGATGCTTAAAGACTCACAAAAATTTTTATTCAGGTTGCTACTTTAAAGATAAATATGCTTTCATCACTAACCTGCTTTTTGCCTCCATGAAGTATCTTCACTGCTTGCATGACACATGGTCATCTTTTAGCAACATGGTTGTCCAACAGAAATTCCAAAATATAACACATTGTAAATAACTCATTTAGGTTAAAAAGAATCTTAAGATCCTTGAGTCCAAATGCTAACCTAACACTGCTAAAACCAACACTAAGCCATGTCTCTGAGTGTCACATCTACACAGTCTTTTAAATACCTCTAGGGATGGTGGCTCAACCACTTCCCTGGGCAGCCTGTTCCATGCTTGACAAACCTTTCTGTGAAGAAATTTTTCCTAATATCCAATGTAAACCTCAGCTGGTATGAATTGAGGCCATTTCCTCTTGTCCTATGACTTGTTAGCTGGGGAAGAGCCCAATCTCCACCTGGCTACAGCCTCCTTTCAGGGATTTGGAGAGAGTGAAAAGGTCCTCCCTCAGCCTCTTTTTCTTCAGGCCAAACATCCCCAGCTCCCTCAGCTCTTCCTCATAAGACCTGTGCTCCAGACCCTCCACCAGCTCTTTGGATGTGAATTTGCCATCCCATTCTAAACAGTTTCCTTACTTAACATTCCCCTAAGCTTAGGGGTTGATCAGGTCTTAAACATGACCATAATATTTGTCTTGTGCCTTTTTTTTTTATTTATACAGTGCCATAGGCACACAAGGACACTGCTTGAGTATAAAAACTGTGTCATACTGCACTGATTGTACTTGGGAGCCTCGTAAGTCTCTGTATATGTCACCAGTAATAGAATGAGATGATATTCCCCAAACAGCTCGCCCTGAGTAGCAGATGGGTTTGAAACTGTACTATGAAATGCATGAGAGAAAGAGCAGAGACCTGAATGTCCCAACACCTGGTCGTACCTATCCATTCCTGTCTAAGACTGTTCCTTGTCTAAAGCAAGAGCAGTTGCCTGTCACTGTGGCTTGGCTGGAGAAGGTGACCTGACTTTCTCTGGGTGTGCCAGAACCAGCCCAGCAGAATCTGCCTTCCTGCAGTTTTGGTGTTGTCATCAAACACAACTGGAGTTCGTGAGCAGAGTCAGTGGGAGTCCACCGGGGAAGTTCTGGTGACTCAGTGTGGCTCAAAAAAGAAAATAAGAGGAAAGAATGATGATGAGCAGGGAAGAGGAATAACATTTAAGATAAGATTGCTGGTTTATTTATTTATGGAAATGAATACTTCTCCTATTTGGACTCTTGTGCATGCATGTATATATATATATATATATATATATATACATGTATGTATGTATGCATATATAAAAATATATTTAAGTTCACTCAAAAGCTGAAGAAGAATGCAAAATCCCTGAAAGCAGATTTTTATTTATGAGATTTCTAGTTCTGACAGATTACCATTCACTCTAGAAAAGGAAATTATGCTTCTATGATAATATGACTTGATATTAAGGGGACTATTATTAAGGGGACTATTACTGTAATCTTCTTTTTTTTTCTTTGTATGCTGGTTATGTGCTTATTCAGGTCTTTCATTCACCAGATCTCTGGCTGTTTAACTGAATTCAGTAGTTTGGTCCCAGACTGGCACAGTTATGAGTCAGAAGAAACTGAGAGAATCTTTAACATATAAAACTCAGTGTGAATTCAATGAATAAGGATCCACATATTTTTAAACATATTTTCATTGATATTATCAATGTTGAACATGCTTTTAAATTCTTCAAAAATGTATCTGGAAAGACAGAAACCTATATAAATATTTACATTGAATGATATCAATATAAAATATTGAACTCATTCCAATGCTGTGATCACAGGAACAAACAGAACCTATTTTATGAACTGTTTTCCACAAGCACACCACAATCATTTTTCACTCTGGATATGTTACAGCAAGACTCCTTGACTTTGATAGAAAAGTCTCTTGATAAATAATATAATTATCTTGTCCACCTCTGTACGCCCCATTTACAACACAGCAGATCACTTGTCAGCACATCATTAGCCAGATATCCATGTGTCTGAAGTGAGTAAAGGAAAATATTTTAGCATGTAAATATTAAAAGAGAGGATTTTTAAAATGAGTTTAAATAACAAATTAGGCATAGGGCATATGCCGTATTTAAAATTTGCAAAAAGAATGGGGTCGTGTCTGTCTCACTATTAAATGGTGTCATGAGTCACATTATCTGCTGCAAATAACATATGTTGTAAATACAGTCTGTCTATGTGTGTGCAACATCATTTTATGAATTGACCTTGAGTGGCAGGATGATTGAAAAAAATTCACCTTAAAGATAGGAGGAATAATTTTTGATCTATGCTGTTTCCTGAAGCTTCTTGATTTTATTATTTCTGCTGTATGCGACATCACTACAGTTCCATCCTATCATTCTACTGCCTGGTTGGATAAAATTATTTTTTAATGGGAGGGGGTGGGGGGAAGAGGAAAGCAAATGATCATATGAAAGCAAAACAATTACAAAATAATTACAACATTATGACAACACATAATAAAACGTTTACTGCTTAGATCTGCCTCCTTTTATTTTTAGATGCCAACCACCTACAAGAAAGTATAAAGAAAATGGAAGACTTCAAGAAGTCCAAAAGGAGGACACTGCTCTTGCAATGGATGATGATGCCCAAGCATCTCCTTGCAAAATTTCAGCTTCCCTCTGCAACCTGTTTCTTCAGAGGTGAGCAGCAGCAGAAGGAAATGCAAGTTAAAGCTGAAAGTCTCAGGGTGGTTCCTTTCAATAACTGAAAGTTTTATTAGAATTTCCTCATTGTGAGATGCAAGGAAATGCCTTAATGGTACTCTAATTGCATCTCTGATATATTATGTGGATTTGTGTTCAATGGTAAAGGAGCTAATTTTCTAGACTCAAGGGAGTCCTTCAGTTTGACCGGAATGTGTTTTGTATTTCATGGGTTAACTGCAGTAAATTGTTTGAATTTCTCTGGTACCTGTCTCACTCTAAAATATCTCCTTGGAATCATACAACTGTGGGCTGGACAAGATCTCTGGAGGTGTCCAGTCCAACTGTCCACTCCAAACAAGACTGCTGCTAGCATGAGACCATTGGTCAGTCCTGGCTTTGTCTTGCTGGGTCTTGGAAATCTCCAAGGCTGGACCCTCCACTGCATCTCAGTTGCCTGTCCCAATGCAGCAGCACTGTTCTGGTGGATCTTCTCCTCTGCTTGAGTACTTCTACTTTTTGGAATTATCATTAATTAATTAAATATTATTCCATATGCTGATTTTTCTTTCTCCCTGCCTTTTGTAGTTAGATGAACAAAATCCTCCAAGGTTCCCTTCAGCACCGTCACCACTGTGGCCTGAAGTGGATGGCATGGGTACATCTGTTGGGTAGGACACCTTGGCTATTTCCTTTTCAAACACAAGCTGATCCTTTATACACAGACATCAGTTTTCTGAAATCATACCTATGAACTAAACTATAGAACTTATGTGGCTGAAGAGCAAAACTTAGTCTTCTCTAAGGCTGTATTTTTTTTTAATTCATAATGGTCCATCTGCAAACTCAGTTCTGCTCCCTCTCAAATTAATGCTGATATTGGTAGTTTGTGCTTTCCTCCCATCCTATATCACAACATTTCAATAATGTGTACATATCTGACTTACTAATTCATAGATGTCATGTCACTTTCAATCACGACACAATGAAAATTATCCATCCACTATTATTTACATGTCATTGAAGATTAATATATTCTAGAAAAGATGCAGATGCATCTGCCTACCTTTGAAATGCAAAAAAGAACTGATAGGCACTTGATTTCAAGTGTTTTTGTTGAGAGTTTTGTCATGTCAATGCAAGCAACCTTCCTTGCTGCTTCTTAAATTTAAGAAATACTTATGCATTTTTGTCAGCTTATTTTTGGTGGCATTGAAAGAAACTTGTTATTATTGGTGAGAAGGAACTTCTATTGAACTGTGTTAAAAAAGTCTTCAGACTTTTGTGCTGCCTGGAATGAGTACAGAGAATTCTTGAAGAATAAGTTTCAAGTTCCAGACTCTTCATCTGGAAATTTCTGTTTATAGATGCTTAAATCTTGACATCTGAACCTATGAATACATCTCCCCCTCAGGCCATGTGTATGTTCTAGTTCCTGTGTTACCTCTGCCAGTCCCATTGATATAACTCAGCTCTTTGTTGCCTCAAAAAACAGTGAATGTCAAATTTCTAGATTAATACAGGAAAGTGAATGAGACTATGGAATGATATCCTCTACATCTTTTGATGTCTTTTAACAGTCAAACATATACCTGATATGAACTGGAATGTAAATAACAAGAATATCAGGTTAAGCATGAGCAAACATGTTAAGTCATCTCCGTCCTGTCATTAGATAAGCCCATAGAAGTTCCTGGAATCTCCTTTCAACCATCTGGTAGTGTGAGAAGTTTGTTCAGCTGATGCAGGAATGGCACAGATGCTAGATTCAAACACAGAGCAAAACCCAGAGAGAATTATAAAATAGGGCATTTAGGTCATAGCTACGGTCCTTTTTAATTTGCCAGGTTATGTGTGCAGAAGGTTTCTTGTTTTCTGTACAAGAATCACAGTTTAAAATCAGCCCTGGCTGTATAACACCAGGCCTGTCTAAAAAGAACTCAGTGTTTCAAAGGCAACTGGTAGAATTGTAAATTCTATCCCTCTTCAGCTATTCTGTGGGAATGAGACTTCCTAGACAGCCTTAATGAAACTGGGTACCCTAAATCAGTTTTCAACTGAAATTGCCTTAACAAGATTCTTTTATTTTTGTTAATAAATCTGTGTATAACACATTTAATGGTCTCAGGTCTTTTTATGTCTCTTAAAAATTATTTGTATGCTACCCCTGTGGCATCTTCAAGATGACTCAGGAATTTCAGTTGTAAATAAATCTTCCAAGTGTGCAGATTACCTTATCAAAATCAGAAACTGAATGGTTATTTCAGTCCTTCATTCAAGTAGAAAATATGCTTGTTTATTGTTCTGTTTCTCCTATCAAATCATAACAATATCTTGTCAACCACACTTCAGCATAGGCTTAATAACTTCCGTTTGATGTGAACTATATTTTGGACAGTGATGTACCCACAAGGGCAAATGGCTCCTTTGTACATGATCTTGACACTAATTAAAAGTTTAATCTGAGAGTGTAATTTATATGGTCATATTTGTGTGTATAATATTACCCTGACTTTAAGTCTTATTTCCCACATAGCATAAATTGCACAGCCCACTCAGGTACATTCTGCTAGAAAATAAACTAATAGGAACTAAAGGACTACAGGACAGAAGACCCATCTAACATAGTTTGGACAGCTGCTTTTCCTCCTCTCAGCCCTTGTTTCATTGTCCACTCTCTCTACAATACCAATTTCCTGAGACTTTAACCTGTTCCTTAACACTGTTCACAAAATCTGGATTAAAATCCAATCTGAGTTGTTGGCATTTGGCATTTGGATTTTTTGGCAGCACAGGAACACAGATACTTCTTTAACTTAAGTGCCTTTTCTCCTGACATTTCATTTGAGGACCTTGTATTTTGTTTGCTAAAAAATCTATTTGTCTTTGCAATGCAAATTGAAGATCAGCAAAGAGACTGAATTGGCAGAATTTCAACTGATGAGGTAGTATTCTGACCAAAAATATCTTGCTGAACTCAAAGAGGCAACCTGAATTCGACATGAAATTGGTCTCTCTAGTCCAGGAATGGGAGTGTGACAATAATAAGGTGAACCTTGATTAGAGTGACTTAAAGATGCTAATGCACATAAACTGGCATTAATTACATTTTGTCTCAAAAAGAGTTAGAAAATGACACACAATAACTAGTGATTTGCTATTTTTTCTAAAAAAAATTTTAAAGCATGGATGGATTAAGATTATGTTTTTCAATGTTCCTATCCAAACACTTTTATTTCCTAGAAAAATATTTTCCATGTTGCAGAAATCTGCTATAAATAATTGCTACTGTAAACAGAGCTTTGAAATTATCAAAATAGGGGTTTGGAAACTGTACAGAGTCATTTTACACTGTTCCTGCTTAGCAAACAGCCTATCTTCTTTCTTATGTTAAAAATGTCAAAACAAGGTATTTCAGCACTGTCGAAGAGCTTTTTCCACTGTTTTCAAAACACATTTTTGTCTAAATTGATATCCTGCTTTTTAAAATTTTGATATAGTAGTACTCTAATGGCAAACTGCTTTGAGAAAATTTGATCAGAACATTATGGAGGTTTTGAGATGTTAAAACTAAACTAATATCAACAGTTATACTGAACTTAGTTGTACAGATTGACATTGCAGTCCTGAACTTGTGTAATGAGACCCAGTGGCACTGTGAATTGCACTTCTTAATCACAAACATAAAATTATTTCAAAGGTGAAACAATCTCTGGCAGAATGACCTTCATTAAAACAGGCATTCAGTGTGAATGCAAGTTTTGACCTCACAGGGAAAAAATATAAAAAATCTTGTACAAACCTAACTTTAGATACTTTTAACCTAGCTCAGAATCTACTTTAACTATTTTGTTATTATTGAAACCTCTATTTTTTTGCAATATGTCAATCCATGGGGAAGGGTCTTCTTCTTAGTAAAATGAATAAATGAATGGCACTTATACTGGGCAACTGAAGAGAAGTTTTTCAGATGTTTTACTTACTTATTCTTCTGTAAATCATGTTTGCAGTCACAGGAATGTATCTCTGAAATACTGTAGTTGTTTGCTGTTAATATATAAAAATTTTAAAATTAACATTCTTTATTTGTTGACTGCAGATTGTATACAAGTATTTTTCCAGACTTTCATATTTTGCTATGAAGATTTTGGAACAGCACGTTATCAAAATATCAGATATCAGATACTTCAAAGTCTCAGATACTTGGAGTACAAAATTCTGGTTATTCATTGGGGCTGGAGAAGTCAATTCTGATTCTCTTGTACAGTGGTTTACATTTTTACAACAGGGTCTTATATTTCATCTCAGGTTAGTATGTCTGTGTAAGATGTACAGCAAATCATCTTGTGCACTGGGAACATGCTTACCACCTGGTAATTTAAAATGGATCTTGCATTGTGATTGAATAAAAATGTTACTGCAGAAGTATGATGAAAGGGAAGCAGGAGGAAAATACAGTCTTGCTTGGTACCACTGCCAGTGAAATGCTGGGACAGTTGGCCATGATCAGGAACCCTCATCTCTAGGCCATGAAGCTTGTGAGCAGCTTTCATAAAATCATCTGGACATCAGGATTTTTTCAAAGACTTCCAAAAACTTGCACAGCTTATGGTCTCAAAGGCTTTCATCTGGCACAGACTGTATGCCAGTCTTTATTTTGTTGAACACTTCACCTGGCCTTACCCAGCTGTAAAAAGAGATGGTTCCAGTCAGGTCTCTCAATCACCTTGAGAGCTCAGCTGTCCTTCAGAAAGAGTTTTGCAGCAGGCTCCTTAAGTGGGCAGCAGCCTATTCCTCTCCCAAAGTTGAGCACAGTGGAATATGGATGGTCACTCCTGTGGTTTTTGAAGCTGGAGGGGGGAAATTTTTTGCATCATTAAACTTCCTGGGAACTGATCCTTACTTGAAGCAGTAACATGACCATCTGCTGCCTACCATCCATCCACATGTGACTTTACAGAAGCCCTCTTGATGCCTTTTGACTCATGTGGTGACATTGTTTTGTAGCTTTAAGAGTAAAATCTGCCAGGTTTCCTACTGGCTGCTTTGGGGCTTCTTACAGCACTTCATCAAAAATGACAGATCATTTAATAAACTGCTACAATGTTCACACAAGATTTTCTTATTATCAGACAGCTGTATTTGACTCTCACTGCTGAGAAGTAGATTGACATCCCCACCTTTAGAACTGCAGTTTGAAAGCCTTTTCAGAAGAACTGGAATTTTTTCTCATGTACAGCTTGCTGCTGATCTTCTGGGGTTTTTTTTGCTACCATTTATATTTGAAGAGAGAAGGCTTTGCTTGAACTTATGTTTGGCTATTTGGCAAGAAATTTGCTTTTCTGCTAATTTCCTGCTATACAAAATACATCTTTAGAACATTCCTTTTCATCAAAACAGTCTAGATATTTCCATGTGGTAAAACCATCCACCCACCTTTGCTATGACATTGTGCAGTGCCCTGTGTCCCTGAGTCATTTGCATTGGATTTTTTTTATACGAGCAACAACAGGCTGGATTTGTCTTGCCTTTTGGCATATGCAATTTTAAATCATTCAATATTTACTCCCGAGTGGCTGTGACTCACTTGACATCTGAATCCTCATGACTGAGGCCTAGACCAACCACCTGTATCCTGCATGGGCAATGTAATTCTGACATCATGGACATAACATTGTGCTGTAATGATGTTTTTAACAACACTGTAGATCTTGGACTGTGCCTGCAGCTGCACCATCTTGTGCTTGCAAACTTGATTGCCAGCTGGCCCTCAGCAAAAGGTTAGAAATGAGACACCAGTTCCCTCTAGATGAAGCCTCTTTAATAGGAAGAGTTTATCATTTTGTGCAATGAGTTTGGTGGTACTCTTGAGATATAGTATTCCTTGATCTCAGCGTGTATTGTACCTCATGACTAGGCACTAGCAATTATCATTTAGGACAGCTATTTGCAATACGATCAGTTAGTTGGAAACAAGTTGGGGTCCCTGACTCCTGCAGTGAAGAACACATTCACTCCTAGCTCTCAGCATCTGTGTCCTCCTTAACCAAATATCCCTAAACCAACTCCTCCAGTTGGGTTTTCTGTGGCAGTGCAGGTGGCTCCAGCCACTCTTTTTCCTGAGGAGAACTCAGACCACCAGCTGTGGCGGTCAGCAACCCAAGGTTAGCATGTCAGTCATGGTGAGAATCCATGGTTCCTTTGTTCTGCCTTCTGCATGTTTTCCCCTGATTGGTTAATATTTTGTCTGCTTGTTTTATGTATGAAGTTATGTATATTCATTTTCCTTCTTTAATACATATTTGTTCTAGAATGTTCCTTGTTCCTCGACGCCCCATTGGATCCTTCCCTGAGTCCCTCCTAAGTGTTGTTCCCATTGGTTTCCTTGCTGTCAATCCCACCTGCTTGTCTCTATCCCATTGGCTGAGATCCCTTTCCCCACCTATCGTACTCAGTATAAGATCCCTGGACCCTCCCCCCAATTGGCCTCTTCGTCCCTGTCTTTTCAGGGGAGTAAACGTGAGTGGAACACGTACAGAGAGTGCCCTCTCTTTACTTCTTTGCCTTCCCCTGTGTGCCTGCTAAACAGGAACAGGAGGATACAGCCCCTTTGGGGTGAGGAGCTCTGCCCCTTTTTCATTGTGTGTTGGGCACTGAGTGCCGCCTTCAGAGGGGTTTCAGCGTTGACCTCTGGGCTTCTTTGTGTTGGCACGCAAGGGGTAAAGCCCCCTTCTGCCAGCTCCCAGTGGCTGAAAACCCCTCCAGTTTTCCAGATACGAAAATTTGCCTCTGGGTGAATCCATTAATCATGTTTTTCCTTTCCCAGCTTCAAGGTATTCTACTTGTTTGAGGAAGGAAAGACCCCACTTTTGAGATGTTTTCATGCTGAAGCACTTTTAGCTTCTGGGGCTACATATGAGGTGTATCAGAGTCCTAGTCAAAGGCTCAAATAAACACTACAATGAGGAAGCAGAGTGGGAACTCTAGTTTCCAAGAAGGAAGACCTTTTAAATCAGACTATGATTAGTTTTCTCCATACCCACTGAGACTAGGACAAGACATAAAGAATTTAATTTATGGATATGACAGTTTAAATTAGATAACCTTCAAATACCTATTTCTAAAATATTTTTTTGACACTTGAGGTGTATTTGAATTACTGTGCTGAACCCTCTTCTGCAGTAGTTCATGGGAAGACTAAGAACTGACTGACACAAGTAGCATTGAGACAATTGATTCAGATGAGATCTTCCTTGAAGCTGCTGTGTAGGGCAGGGATGGTGCCTTACCTAGTGGTAATAAAAGTCAACATGAGTCAACAAAGACCAGTTGTAAGAAAACCATTGTGGAACTAGCCCACAGATAGGTGCTGCAGAGTTAGCAGGCAGGAGGCATCCTTGGGCAGTGTGATCAGCAGTGCTTTTGACTCAACAAAGGTAGGGTGGTACAAAAGCACATGGATGCAGTGAAAATATTCTTTACGCTGAAGTTGCACAGGTCAGCTTTGAGTGCCTCTGGCAGGCTGGATCAATGCTGAAATAAAGAGTTTAGGTATTTCTATTCTGCTCAAGTGTCTGGAATGGATATTGTTTACCCCAAATGGCTGGGTTTTTTCTGCAACACAATTTATTAAACATTTTCAAAGCATTACCTGCATTTTCAGTTCTGAGCAGGCCAAAGAAAGAGCTTCTTTGTCAAAGATCTTACAGACTCAAAAAAGGTCAAGATAAAAATATTTTTCTCATTAAGGCATGCTTTTGGCACCTTTAGCCCGGAATTGTGTAGTTTATTCAAATGGAGCTCTGGGAGATAAAACACAAAATATATTTCTGCTTTCAAATTGACAAAAAATACTATTTAGACTATAAAATATATGTGATGGGAAGCACTGCTGATGCTTCTTATCTAAATCTGCAAGCACATTAGCAGTGTTTGCATTTACTCTCAGAACTACACCTGCTGATTTATTCTGCTTGGAAACCACCACTTAAGTTAGTCAGTGCTTTTAAATCAAATTATGTCCACCTAGTATAAAATCACTAATCTGTTAACATGATAATTTCTGTGCCTTACTGCAACAGTGACAATTAATAAACTGATTTTTATCTAAGCCTAATTTTCAGTAAATGCAACATGAGTGACATTACTGTCTAATTTGTATAAGCTCATACTAACTGAAGGAAAAGATCAAGTCTTTATTGTAGCTATGAATTATATATTGGAGTTGAAAAGGAAGGCCATTTGGTGTTAGTTTGGAAGATATAAGAAACAAGATCATGTTGGAACCGATTTGTGTGAACATAGCCACCTTTCCCAGTAAATCTGAAAAGGACAGGATCCATCCAAGAGGAGACAAGACTGTCTTGGCTTTGCAAGGAAAATATTAAACAACACAGCTGCACTCCTCCAAAAAAAAAAAGGTATTCAAAGCATTTGAAAGCTTTTAATAAAGACAAGGACTCATCTGTGAAGGACATATCAATTGACTAATAAAAAGAAATTTAATGGCAGATTGGAAGAAAGTTAACTTCTCATCAAAAAGAAACTTGACCCTATTAGGAACTATTTTGTTATTATACAGACCCTGCTTGCTGAGTACATTGAACCTTGGTACTTGAGTAACACTTGCATAGATGATACTATGTCAGCTGGGACCCACACACAACACTCAGGCCCACAACATTTGTTCCTTTATTTCTCTGCTTGTAATTGTGTCTTCAGATATAACTCCCATTATTTGGGGCTACTGATCCCAGCTACTAGAATAGTAATCCTCAGTTTTGGAGTCACTAAGCATTAACATATCCTCAGAGAAATGAAAAGCTTATTTCTGTTAATGCCCGAATGGAAGCAGACAGGATCTTTGGGGATCCAAGCATCCTCTAGTTAAGACATTCATTCCTTGTTTGCAGGAGGATGTATAACATAAGCTTATAATTGCATTCTGTAGGGCAATCAATAAGAGAGGCAACAATTCTTCCAGACTTCTGAATGCTTTGTTTTCTAGATATTCTCGTGACTTCTGTTAGTATTCCTATCAGATGTAGGATAACTTGTGCAGTGTAAATATACGTGATAACAATTGATTGGAATAATTTATACCAAAACCCTTAAGTGGATTTTAATGTAGATATATAATCCCTAAATTTTGAATTGTATTACTAGGATTTGATAACAAATTACACCACTAGGGATTGGTCTTTTTCTGTGTTAGGTTGTTAAGAAGCAAAAATTAAAATATTTCATGTTTGGTGCTTCCTGGTTCAATAGTCTCTTTTGGAAGGCAAAAGCAGATTGGCAAGCTCAGCAAAAGACAAAGCTGTGTTTGCTGCAAAAACTGTGCTAAAGCTCTGCAGTCTTTTTAAGCCCTTAAAAAGAGAATTTCTCCTTTTTATTCCTCAAGGAAAGTAAATTATTACAAGTGGGTAAGCAGTATAACAGGATCTGACACACATGTGTTGAGTAGAGGAGGAGGTGTTGCTCTTTTAATGTATTAGTGTTATTATTTTGTTCTTTTATGCATTAGTGCTATTAGTGTATTAAATTTGCTCTTTAATGTATTGGTGACAGACATTGTCAGTAGCCTTATAATTGACCAAAAGATGAAGAGCTCTGTGGAAGGAAACATGGGACATTACAGATAATGCAATTGGACAGGAGAGTTAAATTCAGTTGTCAGAATTTGCAGCATTAACATAAATTTATGGATTTTTTTTTTTAAAAAAACCACCTAAATTCTGAATATATCTGAGCAAGCTGTCTGGGCCCTAAACTTTTACTTGCAAAACAATGGAATTTCAGTATCCAGAGACATAAGTATTCTTTTGAAATCTGTTTTTAAAACTTTACCTCCTGACTGCCCTGTGGTTACCTCTGTTAATATGCCTAGTGTTTGACAGTGCTACAAAAAGTACCCAGCCATGGCTCTCTGAGAGCTTTGTACAAAACACTGAATACTTGATGGGTTGATACCACGGTGACTCTCTGAAGTATCATTTCTATTCCACTTTTTCCAGTTGAGGAGACTGAGCTGAAAGAACTTGCCCTGGCTTGTAGAAAATCCGGGATTTAGATCCTAGCTTTATTGTGGAGTATAATGTATGTGACAATCTTGAGCCATTTAACATCAAAGAAATGAGTTATTGCTGATATGTGAGATGCAGACATGAAAAATGTTCTATGGAGACTTATTACAGGAACTGTAGAAAGTTATTGTGCTCCACAAATTACAAGCAAAATAATTTCATTTAATTTCATTTCATGAAATATTTGTGAGGGTTTTGGTGTGTGTAGCCAGTTTAGAGTGAAGTGGATTTCTCTCCTGCTGCATCTTAGTTCTCAGCACAATGCAGTAAAGCAGGTCTGTAACAAAAATACTGGCAATACAATTGTCAGTTCCTGTTATATATCAGACTCTTTACATCCTTTTGGAAAACAGTCTCTTAGGATATGTTCTGAAAATGTGGAACATTATGTAAAAATATTGGAGCTTGCTTTGAGTCTCACACTGTTGTCTCATAGGTCTCCTTAACAAATGGATGGTCTCAAAATTTTGTAATCTAGGTCAGCCTGAAGAGTGCCAGATTACTCAGGTGCTTCCATCTGGTCCCTGTGGCATGTTCGACATGCGCAGGCATTCCTCCAACCTCATCATCTTCACTGTTCACTGGTAACACATGACAAAGCTGCCAAAGTTCAGCATCAGAGGATACAGCGGTGACTCTCAATTTAACACAAGTCATGAGATGCAAACAGCAGTATGCATAACTAAACATGCACCAAAAGTTCACAGACAAACTCTGCATGCCCCTAATTAAAGGTTATTGTTCTGAAAAAATGGATGGTTGTCAAAAATAAATTTCAAGCTGACTATAAAAGGGTTCCCAATCATTGACTGGTTCAGTCAGTTATTTAGAAGAGTGCTATACATGAAGGTTTTCATTCTGGTCTTATGATACATCAGAATAGACCAAATTTTCAGGATTGCTTCTGATGACAATTTCAGGAGTGTATATCTGAAACAAGGTTAATTGTACTCAGCACTGGTGCTGTAGGGTACAATCACATAACAGAGATAAGCATCATTTAGTCACCAAATACATTTCATTATATAATTTTTCCCCTTAAAGGAAACAAAAGTGATGGAAGTCAGAGGCTGTGTGGTTTTGTCCACTTTGCAAAGCTCCATCTTTTCTCTGCATTGTTAAGTGTATGACTGAAGAAAAAGCAGAATACTTTACCGGTTCTGACTTACCAATGTTGCATTGACATCAGAGAAAAATCTCCCACCACTGGAGTTTGCAGTCAGAAGTCACAAATGAAACTGCTGAAATTCTTGTTGTACACTTGAAACAAGACAATTAGCTTCTCTGTTCCTCTGCAATCTGGAACTAAGTCTCGTACTCTCTGAATTCAGGAGGAAATACAGAAAAGTAATGGTTCCTCCCTCATTACATCCCTGTTTTCAAACTTACTTCTTTCTCTGTTTGCTTTTTGTATGCATTACTAGGCCAATGGAATTAAGCACAATTCTTCCATTAACATAAAATCCTTCCCTCAGCACAGGTCAACTTCAAACCAACCATCCACAGATTAAACAAACACAGTGCAGTCATTTGGAAGCTGGTAATCCACAATACTTTGAGGAGGCTGAGGGGAGACCTTATCACTCTTTACAACTACCTGACGGGAGGTTGTAGCCAGGTAGGTCAGTCTCTTCGTCCAGGTAACAAGTGATAGGATGAGAGGAAATGGCCTCAAGCTGAGTCAGGAGGGGTTTAAATCAGATATTAGGAAAAATTTCTTGATGGGAAACATTCAAACAGGCTGCCTAGGTATGTGAAGGAGTCACCAACTCTGGAAGTGTTCAAAAATTGTGTGGATATGGCACCTGAGGACATAGTTTAGTGGTGAATATGGTGGTAGTGCTTAAGTTGATGTTTGGACCTGATGATCCTGATGAGGCCTTTCCCAACTGGAACGATTCTAGAATTCTTTGATTCCTATTAGTAACAAAGTTCAGATTCCAAACATCCACTTTTCTTGGGGGAAAAAAAAAAAAAAAAAAAAAAAAAAAATTGCCGACTTCTTATAATTCTTTTTGTTTTCCACTTTTTAAGCTACCTCTTTGGGTATGTTGCTTAAACTCGAATACAATTTCATTGCTGATTCTCTTCCAATTCTTACGCAGACACTTTCTGAAGACCAAGTATACCCCATTAACTTTTACTCATTTTGTGGCCCAATATCACATCCTCAAGCTCTTTTCTTATAAAGAAACAGCCCAAGTTTTTTCTCGATATTTGTATACATCTCCTGAATTTCTGTTTCTTGGACAAATGCTCATCACAATTGACTCTTTCAGATTTTAAAGCATTTTCTCAGGTTATCAGATTTACATTAAACAAAACCTCTATCTCCCACTTGCTCACAGTAGCCCTATAAGATGATGATCGAGAATATAAGCACATCTGTATTTCATTATCCAGGTCCTTAACAGAAACATTAACCTGAAGTGGGTGCAAGTATCCATCAAATGGGACAGAAAAAAAAGGCTTGGCCTTGTTTTTTTGCTGAATCTGCTTATTTCTTTAATTGTTTACCAAACAGTAATGAGCCCTAAAACTCACTGACCTTGCTGTTTTGTCAGTGAAGACTCCACGTGTGTCTGGACCTACCAGGTGTGTTTTCTCTCAAATGACATAAGTTCAGCTAATGCACCTGTCAACAAATGCAGGTACCTTTGGAGATTGCTGCTTTTACTTCCACCCTGCAGAGCACCTTCTACCTCAGCTGTGTTTGTAGCTATCCCAGTCGGCCTCTGGAAACCTGTAGCCACTCTCCAAAAACCTCCTCTGTTTGCATTCTTAGATTGATCTGGCTTGGGCAATACTGGAGTGTTCCTGGGAGATTTTAACCACTTCTGGCATGATCCCCTGAAATAGGTCTGCTCAAAAACTGGAGAGCAAATTTTGCTGCTGAGAAATGCCATTTAGCAAATTCAGAAAGGACAGCTTTAGCAACTGAAAACCTTCATACGAGTGTATCCGTTTTGATTAAATTCCGTATAAAAGACAACGGAAAGGATCCTTTCCAGCTCATTTCATCCTTTGGCAAAATATCTATTTTCTATTTTGTTCCTTCAATTTATCCTTTTAACTTCCATTTTCTGTGGTTTTAGCTTATTGAAACAAAGTTTTTTGCTGTTGTGAATCTCTCATTCTTTGTGTGTTTTAATTTTAAGCTTTTTACAAATACTTTTTTTTTTTTAAAAATCAAATTAAGAACAAGTACCATTTCAAGTTTTAAAATTTCCAATGGGATACAATTTTCTGCTTCCAAGTCCTTTTACTGCAACCATTGATTAGCTCCATATTTTCTTTTTTTTATGCCCAGAACACTCCAGACAACATGGTTTCATCTCCACAAGTAAAACTTTATCAGCGAGAACATCTCAGGTTGTCTGCAGAGGAGATAGATACAATTCCAGAGATAAAAAGCCATTCCTTTACTGACACATGAACTGAAAATGGAGGAATAATACAATTTGCAGATATAGCATTGCCTTATAGAGATACTGGAGTAATATCATCATTGATATTTTACAGGGCTAGACAAGGTTCAAAGAAGGTCCAGTTCCTGTGGAGGCCATAAACGTGACTGTATTTTGGCTCTGTGATAACAGGACAAATAGACAGGACCTTTTAGAAGTAACCCTCGTGCATTATCACCATGGTTTCATGTTCAAGAAAAAAAGTTTTTTCCTGATTCCTTGTTAATAATAATTCTCTGCTCAGCCCAATGACATCTAATTAAAGAGGAGCAAGAATAGCGATTACAAAATAACTGCTTTAAAAGTTCCTCTCCCCTTTTAAAATATTTTTTCCTACTTATTGTGTTACAACTACAGTGTTGATGATGGAGGTGGGAATTCATCTCCCCTTTTTCCCACATCTTTACATGTCTGCAGTGCAGATACCCAAGGTAATAAAAGAAAAAACACAGAGAAAATCAGGTATTTTAACCAAATTACCAGAGGTGTGTGAAAGTGTTCATTTCTTTTCTGGCTATATAGGGGCTGCCAGGACTCCAGCCCTGTTGTAAAAACCTCCCTTTAGAGACAGGAATTCCCCCCTCAATATCAGAAAAATGAGCAGTAGCTGGTGAAAACACCAAGTCTGACACATAACTCTGAACCATTTGTCACCTTGAATGACACACAAGCCATGGCCAGATTCCATAACTCAGCACAGACCTGGAGCAACCTTGTCCCCCAGGTCCCTGCAGATGACATCTGGTGATGGCTGTCCCATTGCTCCATGTGTGGGGTGTGTCCTACTGCCCAATCCTGAGGATGTATTTGGAACAGCAGAATTCTGCTGCTAGCTGAGTGGGAGTACTCCCCTTCTGTGTTGGCAAGGAGAAGACTGAGATGTTGTAGTGACAAATAACAGCCAGCTCTGGAGTGGACGGAGGTCAAAGTTGTGATTTTGGTATAAAAGGAAAGCTGCATGACAGGGGATGTGCTTTACTGATAATTATGGTGTCTTTGCAGGGTGAAGAATGCAGAGAATAGAAAACTCTTTTGAAAACCCCATGACAAGCACCTTTGATATCTGAAAGAAGAAACACATTAAAACTAAAAAGAGCACCTCAAATTTATCTTAACATGGGCTAGTTTTACTTTGAGATAAGAATTTTTATGAAGATTGATCAGAATACTTACTTCACTGAACTAATGCCCGAGGGCAATGATTCCTGTCTCAGTTTCTGCTAGAGACAGAGAGCCTTTTCTTGAATTTTTGCTGGTATTTTTATTTAGTCTGTCATGCTCTTACTGTAGGGAACAATAAAAACATCTTTATAGTTTTAAAATTTTAGCTGTCTTTGAAATAGCTGGTGATATTGTCATCCAAATGCAGGCACTTCTGTTTCTCTGAGGTTTTTACGGGAACAGTAATCAGAGATAAAGCTATTAAACTGCCAGCCGGGGATCATCTGATGGCATATTTGTGGGTAAGTATGATTATGAATGTTACAAATAATTCCTTCTGAATTATTTGTCAGATTTGTGCTGCTGTGTAATGTATAGAGGGAAGGACACTGCATGCAGCTGTCTGTTACCATAAATTAATTTAGCACTGCACTTAAAAGAAGCATTGACCTGACAATGCTGGGAACAGAGTTCTTCATTCATGGCCTTTCTCTGCACAGTTGCTCATGCCGTAGCTTTGATGGAAAGTGTTGTGCAGTGATTTCTTCAAAGGTGAAGGTAGCACACTAAGGAGTGAACTTGCAGGTGTTTGTGCTTCCTTTGGCCCTGCAAGTTGAATACTGAAATGTGGTGATTTGGTGGGCAGCATCTGGATTCTCTGGAGAGAGGCAGAAATATTCTTGGGAGGATAGCTATGACATGGGTATTGGGTTAAATTAGAAAGACTTCAGTCCTAATCTTGGAAAGTTTTTATGTGTCTACATTAGGCCAGCCAAGAGGTTGAGCCAAAGACTGTGAGTATATAACATGGACAATGTCATACCGACTGACATGAAAATCCTTATGGTTACTGAGAGGAATTAGATGCCATGGGTGACAAAATCCATGTCCTTTCATATAATTTAAGTTGAAGTCTGATGCAAAACACCCAATAGGAATCACAATTTTTTTTATTTTTACTTTCCCTTTCTCAAGAAAATTTCAAATCTTCCAGAGGCTCTACTAATTCTCCTGTTTTTCCTTCCCATCCCTCCTTTGTCTGGCAGCAGCACATTGCTGAAATACCCCTCTGGGAAGCACCTGGGGCTTTGGTACTTCAAAGACAGCCAGAACAGTCTTGGCCCAGAGCTTAGCCAACCTCAGGGATGAGCTGGAAAACTTCTGTTGATACCAGAAACCAATGGAAGAAAGGGGAGGAGGGGAAAAGGAGGTCCTGCAACAGCAGGAGCTGGAAAAGTGAAGAGCATCAGCTCCAAGCGCACAGATGAGCCCCTGTCGGAGCTCTCTCTGGCCAGGTGAGGAGATGGGAGTAAGTGATGTGCCAGGACCTTCCTCCTGGGCAGCCTGCCTCCTGCTTCCGTGCTCCCTGCCATCTCCATCTTACCCCCACCACGGGGTTACATGAATTTCTGCATTGGGTACCTATGGCCAGAAATGATGGCACGTGAATTATCATGCTGGGTTGCCTTTAGTTCATTTTGTCATGTTAATGAGTTCCTGAAAGATCCCTCCATATTACCATATTTTACCATATTTAGAGATTTTGAGCTGCCCAGCTATTTGAAGAGATTGAATGGTCTCCTAATTCCTTGGAAACAGTCTCACCACTTGTCAAAAGAAATCTTGCTTCAAACAGCTTCATGCTGGAATCATTCCATTTTAAAAAAAAAATATGGAAGCTTCTGAGGTCTTTCTCTTGGGAGGCAGGAATTGTAGATTTGAGCCTTTAGAGCTTTGGAGGCAGGAAATGAATTTAGATGACACACATCCTGAGAGTTATTGAAGGTCATCTGATGGCTATGACTCCTCCTCCAGCAGTTTAATGATTCTCTTGACTGTTTTTATTATAAAGTTAAAAAAATAAGAAAAAATACAAACAAATAAAGAAGAGCAGATTTATTTGAGGATAATAAAACTTTTTTTCACTGTCAAAAGAAAACGGTCTCAGTTTTGGGCAGGAAAAACTGAAGTGGAATTTGACCCCTATTGAAAAATAATCAAGGCATGTTTCCTAATTTTGTGTTCTCTTGATTGATATTATCTCTGATGGCATTTCAGATGTCTTTTAATTTTGAACTTTAAGGATATAAAATTCTACTTTTCTCTCTACAGACACTTCCTCCTACTCCTTGTTTAATCTTAAGTGCTACTTTTATTTTTCTATCTACACCCACACTCAAGAATAATTTCCCTATCTGCAAATGTGGTGGGGTTTTTTTAATAAGTTTTTTTTTTCCACTCAGCTGAAACTTTCAATAAAGAAAGGCAGCATACCTTGTATCTTTAGTACTAAATTAATACCATTGTCTTGAATGATTCTTTGGTGGAAAATCTTATGAAAAAGGCTTAGTTCTCTCCTTCACACATTTTCATAGTGTCTTCACTGTTGCTCATTCCATAAATGTTAAGTAACCGAAGTTCAGCATCCCTACTCCATATGCTTAGACTTCTGCCTCTGAAATGCAGCTGAGAATGTATTCTTAATCTCCAGTGAGCATCTGTGATTCTGCAAAGACTTGTTTGCACTTATTTTACCTCATGCTTCTCCAATAGTCCAATTAATTCTGGCAGAGTCTTTGCAGGACTTGGACCCATGAAACTGATTTCTTGGAGTGCTATTTAGAGGGTGATCTTATGACATCCAGTAATAACTTTACCACTAAGAATAGGACTCATGTGAACTAGGTGCTGTTCAAACTCAAGGTGACCCCTGCCTGATTCCCAGCATTTACATCTAATCAGAGATTAAATATAGCAAATGTGGAAAATAGCAAAGAGGAGGAGGGATGAAAGTGTGAAAGCCTTGCAGAGATCTAGTATTGCATGGAAGTCTGAATCACCAAGATATTTCTTAAAGACAGGTTTTGAAAGGGCAGTTAATTATGAACCCAGCTTCCATTTAATCCCTTTTATTTTCCATGTGTTTATTCTATTTATTTTTCCCACTTCCATACCAATAATCCCTAATTACCCATTACCAAAGAGTCTTTACAGAAAAAAGTGTTCAGAAGACACACTTTATGTACAGAAGACTTGATGAGTTCCTTTTACATTCTAGCACATAAATGACAAAGTCTCACTGAAAACTCTTCTGAATAGACCTAGATAAAAAAAATATTTGTAAAAGTCCTTCTGCACTTTCCAGACAAATGTGGAAACATACAGCAAACAGAAAAATATTGCAGATCTTTAATTCTTCATATTCCTTCTACAAATTCTGACAGCTGCCAAAAAGCAAGAGACAAGATAATGACAGAGAAATCAAAATGTAAATGTTTAATAATGAACATATTGTGTGAGTACAACATGCTACTTCAGGAAGAAAATGAATTCTTTCTTAAAAATTTTCACTTACACTAATACATATATTCCTATATATGCCTATGTGACTACCTCCTCAGAAATTTGTAATTTTTGTTTTCAGACCTTTGATACTGTCTTGCAGAGTCTAATATAGGTTATTCACCCCAAGTTTCAAAAGTGAAAGAAAGCCCATAGCTAAAATGACCATATATATAAAAACGTTCTTGTCTGTTCTTGTTCTGAATAGAAAATGGACTCAAACTAAGTAAATTTACAGGTCTTCTAACACAGAAGTTCCTTGTAATGAATTTTGGCTCAATGCATGACACTAACTTTGCTAAACTTTCCCCATTATGACTGTTAAAATGTGTCATTTATTTAAAGTGGATAGAATAAAAAAAAAAATCCTAATTAACAGAAAAGTCTAAACCAGACAAAATGCAGTAGATCTCACTTATTTTTACAGTAATGGATTGGCTCAATTAACTCAGAAATTGCCCTACAAATGTATAGTAACAGCTGTTCTGTATTGTATCTCTACTAAGAACACAAGAGAACAAGTGTAGGGAGATTTAACAGGTTTTATTAAGCAGCCTGATGCTGATATAAAAAGCTTTCTGTCACAAGTACTTTCATGGCATCTGACAAAGAAGAAACAAACTCAGTGTTAACCAAAAGTTAGAAACAACTGCTCATATTTTAATTTAATTATACTAATACACTAGATGACAAGAGAGAAAAAGGGAGTAATTAGCACTTTTGGAGCTGGCAGATAAGGAGGTGACAGGGTCAGTTGTGGGGCAACAGCAAGAGGAGAAGTCATTTGCACAGGAGGGACAGAATGATCAAACAGGACAGACAGAGAGCAATACCACAGTGGTATATAAAGCTGGTGTGTTCTGACTTTTTAAAAAAAAATACAATCTTCTTCCATTCCAAGTTATACTGATCTGGACATAGATTATAAGTTTCAACAAACTTTGTAGAATTCATTCATTTCTCTATATCTATTAATATGGCAGTTTTTCAGTTGACTATTTCAAGTTGATTGTGAATTTTGGTAAGTTAATTTTGATATAGAAGGATTTTTAAATGATGTTGACATTGTAATTATATTTCTGATAGAAATCAAGGCTTTTGATTCAGACCTGGGATGGGGCGAACCTGGTTGTGTGTATGAACTAGGGAATGAGAGGCTGGAGAGCAGCACTGTGGAAAGGGACCTGGGAGTCCTGGTTGATGGAAAGTTGAAGATGAGCCAGCAGTGCCCTGGCAGCCAGGAGAGACATCCCTGTCCTGCGGGGCATCAGGCACAGCATCGCCAGCCAGGCAAGGAAGGGATTGTCCTGCTCTGCTCTGCTCTGCACTGGGGCGGCCTCACCTTGAATATTGTGTGCAGTTTGGGGTGCCACAATATAAGAAAGATTTTAAGCCATTAGAGAGCATCCAAAGGAGGGCAACAAAGATGGTGAAGGGCCTTGAGGGGAAGCTGTGTGCGAGGAGGCGGAGGTCACTTGGTCTGTTCAGCCTGGAGGAGACTGAAGGGAGACATTGCAGTTACAACTTCCATGTGAGGGACTTCAGTGGACTGGCAATGAGATTCTCATTAACTATGATAATTAGGGCTAGAGAAAAACTATTTTATTTCATTGTAATAACTATGATTTCTGCAGCATGTGCTTCTCAGCTTGTGAAGTTGCTCCCTTCACCTCACTCTCATTTAATTTCCAAAATAGGGGGTTTACAGTCTCTCTTTTGTCCAGATGATGAAGTCACTGTAAACTGTCAATTTTTGAGTTGCCATGAGCAGGTTGCAAAGATGTACTCACTGCTGGTGTCAAGGTGCCACACTTGCATCCTGAGCAGTACATGGTCTCTTAAGATGCCTAAAAATTAAGGAGGATTTCAATCTTTTCATCTCACAGTGCCAAATGTTCATGGTTTTTGCTAGTGAGTTTCTACTCTGATCCCAGCAATCTTACAGGTTGTATTTTTTTCTTGTCTGTGCCTAAAAAAATACATGTTTCTCTTTTCATTTAGTGAACAGGGTCATGTGTAGCTCTTAGTAATACAATAAAATGTAAGAGACCTTATTATCACATTCCATTTAGCTTTTGCAAAAATAGTGGGTTTTTTGCAAAACAGACATAAATAGCTACAAAATGCCTTGTCCTTTGTACATCTAGAACTGCCATTATCATATGGGATTGATCTCACTCTGGAATATATATATATATTTAAAAGAGTTTAAAAAGCCTTATTAAATCATTACAGGAAATTTAAATGTGACAGATCTTGTCATTTTTTAAACTAGTGACAGCAGTCAAAGTAATACTTAATTCAGAAGAAAAAGTTATAGACCCAAACTAGGATGAGTAAGATTGGCTGATGTATCTCTTTTGCCATGCAAGACCACATCATTTTTGACAAGTATAAAGAAATGAGATATATCTGAACCCTCTGCTAGGAATATAAGTACCTGATCTGAAGAATGGACAGATGCATAGAAAAGAGAGTATTGAAGTATTTCACAACTGATGTTAATTTAGTGGCCCTTCTTTGGAGCACCTAGAACTCTGCCTCATATCCTGTGGAGAGCCAGAATCTCAGGTTAGTGCCAAAACCCTCCATGCTTGGGAAGTTTCTTTGAAACTCCAGCACTTACAGGTTGTGTTGTGCTTTGAAGCAGGGGGGTTGATATCCCAGCTGGACCTAATGCAAAAGTCTGAGATGATTTTTCTTGCTCTCTGGACTGGAACTGAAACCATCACCAATTAAAAGTTGTGAAAAGAGGTTACTCATAAACTGTCCAGTTCATATATTTTAAACCCCTCTCTTGATCAAACTTTACTGCATGTGAGAAATTTGCATTGCAAATGCAAATGCACATAACTGTAAGGCTACAAGCCAGACCTCCTACCCTGCCCTATTCCTCCTCACCACACAGTTGGCTTGTTCTTTAGATCTAATGAAATGTGCAAAATGAGCATGATGGTTCTGCCCTTTGTTGATCTCCAGATTTTCATAAGCTTGAAAGGTCTCCAGGGCAGGAATGGTTTTTAACCAGCCTCTAAGCTTTTTCTGAATATGTATAATTAGGTTTGCAAAGTTGCTTGTGTTTTAAAGTCAGACCAGAATTTGTAAGCTGATTTCCATTCAACTTTAACAAAATATTTCAGCTTTTGCATAGAGGAAGCATAAAAAACCCGTGAGATCAAAATGAATTAGACTATTATAAATGACTAAAAGTTGACTAAAATGAAACATTACCTCTAGTGTGACCAATAGCTGCTGTCTGTTTATCAGTGAGTTGGCTCAGCATGTGCATGTGGTTCATATGTCTGTTTAAAGGTTTTTCATAGAAGTTGTTGGATGGCTTTAAGCAGTGATTTCCAGGCATCTCCTGATACTCATCTTTGCTCCACTCCTGCCCAGTCCTCATCCTCTGGAGCTTGGCCATGGCCTTACTTTCCTTTTTCATGTCGTTTGAACTACGCTGACCACCACTTTGCTGTGAGCAGGATGTTTGTGATAACCAGAAAAGCTTTTCAGTGTGGGCTCTGATCAACACAGCTTCCTCCAGAGGCTGGGTGGGCACAGGGATTATCTCCAGGGGTAGGTTCAGAGGAACTTTGGATCCTCCTCTTGTTGTTCAACCTGGATGTCCATGTGGCAGCTCTTGGGCTGATGTGTTAGTGCCTCATCTGAGCTGATCAACAATGCAGAGTGATGAGATTTGGTGTTTCTTTATGCAGGATTTGTGCTGGTTGTGCATAACCCTGGTGATTCCCACACAGCTTAGAGTGCCAAACAGGAGGAATCCAGGGTCTGTTTTCATCCATGCATGTAAAATTTGCCACTGAAAGGAGCTATTCTACAAATGTCTTCGGATCCTGAGCTTCACTTTTTAAAGTTGTTATTTTGGTCCCCTTTGTGAAGGCTAAACTTTGGCAAAGGAAACATTGCTTTCTGATGAAGTGTCAGGCAGTTTCCCTCAAATCATAACTTAGCTTAATTGCTTCTGAAAAATGACACAATGTGTTGTTATATGTTGCAAGATATTAAATGATGTGGAAAATCCATTAGAGATCCTGCTGAGATGTGGATAACATCCGAGGACCAAGTAAGCAGTTCATCTGCTAATTTCCAAACTTTGAGGCATAAGCTTTAAAAGCATTTGCATGTGTGGTATATCAGATGGCATTACATTTTTATAAATAAATGAAGCAGGCTGAGACCTTTGGGCCAAAGAATCATTAAAAAAAAAAAATGCTCCCCTCTTCCTTGATCTGTTGTCTGCATTGGGGTCATTTAAACTTGGAGGCAAAGAGGTTATTGTCTATGCCTGCGCAGTATAAAATAAAGCTGAAGGTAAGAAGAAAAAACTTTTAATACGTGAGTTTCCACCTGCTTTCTTCCCTTCTGGTAGAAGATGGTTTCTAGCAAGCACTGAACTCCAGATCTGAGGGAAATGCCAGCTGTTAACTGAGAAAGCTTTTAACTTGCAGAAACAGGTATGGATGAAGGACTTAAAATGACAGTAAAAGCAAGAAAATAACCTTGCATTGACATGCCTGACTTCATCAAAGGGTGCCCAGAGGATTTGGAGGCAAAATGTACCTCTCAGAACCAAAGCAAAACCAAGCAGCACCTCATTTAACTGCTGTGACCATTTCTTTTTGGCCTGACTCTTGTGATCTTGCAAACTTTGTACAGCACCAGCTGAAAAAGCATGTCTACACCCACAGAGCAAAGCTCCTGCAGGTGTGTAAGCACATTTGAAGATTCAGGCTGGTTGGGGACTGAGCTGCTTGTGGTGACTGGAGTTCCTTCTGCACTTCTCTTTTCTCCATTCTTCTATACTTCTCTTTCTTTGGAAGGGAAATGAGCAAGGGCTTTTTCCAGGATAAAGACTGCATAGCCTAAACCTCTGCTTTTTATATTGCTTGGTTTTGCTTTGTTTGGGGTGTTTTTTCCTTTTTAATTTTTTTTCCCCACCCCACTTTGTCTCGTGCTTTCCATGGCACGTATTTCACTGTGAATCCACCAAGACATCCCTCAAATTGTGTCTAGGGAATCTATGCTAGATATGAGTACAAAAGAAAAGGATCTGGGGGGAGAAAGGAGGGAAATAATGCTATGGAGGAAAACTTCAAAGTGTATAATATGCATTTAGATTTTTTTAAGAATAAATGAAGAAAGGAGTAAATTGGAATTCAGATGCTGAAAAAAACATATTATTTTTCACAAGGAAAGAGATAAGATAAAGCTACACAAACAAAATGTGTAATTTAGCAGCAATTCTGTCCTGTATGTGTCCTTAGCACTTGTTAATTGTGTGCCTGATTTGGCAAGTACAGAAACAATGGGAAGATGTTAGGAGAAAAGTTTCAATTGAGATGTCAACCACCAGTTTGGAGCTGTCTCCAGTTTTTTTTTACCATTGTTAGTCATCTCAGAAAGGCTCATCATAGCCTCTGCAGGTTATAGACTCAGAAGAAAGTGAATTAGCTCTCAATTCTGAGGGTCGCCCAGGAAGCAGTTTCATTAGAGTAGGGAAACACTGATAAAAAGTGTCACTGTACAGGCACAATGAACTCCTTCTGAGTGGGTCTCAGCTTGCATTGAAGCAGTAGAAATTTATCTGATCGCCTCAGCCTTGAGCACTGCATATTAATTTCCTCAATTAGTTTTCCTTCCTGCAGTAGTGCTGAATACGAAGGAGGCATCACGTACCCAGTAGCCAGGCAGCTCTTTGAGAAACTCCTCTGTAGGCAAGAATTCTTAGTGGTGAAAACACTTGCAGGATCCAATTCGAAAAGGAAATAAATTTGTTTATTTACAGGCCCCTTGTTTATCTTTCCAATATGCATGTTAGCTTGTCTGTAATCATTTTTACTCAAATAGTTATTCCCTTCCAAATGAGAGGTCCCCTTAGGTAGCAATGTATTGTATTATGTCCTCTGTTTTATCTTTGTCATTGGTGAAAGAGAAAAATTCAGGCTACATTCAAAGTTTTTAATTTTTCACCATATGAAATTTTGAACAGTACGTTCAAAAACACAGAGTTTGTCTTACTTCTGGTAGGACAACACACTCCAGGGAAATAAATGGGAAATATACCTAGGAAAAAAAGAGATCTCTTGTTTCTGGCTTGGGAAACAGAGAGTTTACAAAACTGTGAACATATTTTAGGGTGGTCACTGATATGAATTCTGAGGTGAATGGTGAGCTGGTGTGACACTTCAGGCTTCTGCTTCTGCAACCTGCCAACTTTGTGTTTGCTTTCTGTTCCAACCTTATGATTTTTAGTTCTGGCACAGTTGCTTTTTAAAACATTGTTCAGAAAATAATTTCTACTCAGTATAAAATAAATAGTACTAATTTAAAAAATGTTAAAAAACAAATACCAACCTACCATGCCAGAGAATGCAGTTACTTTAACTGATAAGAAAGAAAGAATAAATGAAGATATAATCATAGTGTTTTCAGTTTGTGTTCTTTCTTCCAGGCACAGGCGGGATCATGAGCTCAGTGTATGACCTTCATGCCCATTAAAATTTAATGAAAAACAGGATGCTCAGTTATTTCTAAAAATCCTAGCTCTTTCCTCTTTTTTTTTTTTTTTTTGTTCTCTGGGTCTTGTGAAGTTGTTACCTCCCAGCAACATCATGCCTGTCTGCTGTGATCATCTGTGATCAGCACCATGATATCGCCAGATAATTCTAATCACAGAGGCAAGCAGAGCCCACAGGAAGATGTGGGGCACAGGGATGAGGAGCAGGATCTTGTCTCGAGAGAGAAAGGACCAAAGCAATTTAAAAGAGGCTGTCCCGGGTGCTCTTTTGAGTAATGGAAAAAAGTGAAGCCTGCCAGCTTTGATGGGCTGACTGCTGGGAGGCAGGAGCTGAGGGAGACAGATAGAGGGAGACTGTGAAAAACATCGTATGCACGCAGGAATGTGTCATGGAAAGTAACTTGTAATGACATGTCAGGCTGAGAGATGCCTTTTCACCAGGGCACTTCTAATGGGGCTGCTAACTGGTAAATGAAGGTGCTAATTGGTTTTCCAAGAGCCAGCTGGGAAGCCACGGAGCAGCAAATGTGGCATCGTGGGTGCTTCACATGGTCTCTCACCAGAAGCCATGTGTGTATCTGTCTCCATGAGGGCTGCATATGCCAAATTCTCCCTTGAGTGGATACTTTCTCTTCTCAAACCTGATTAGGGAAGTTTGGCTCCTTCATCCCTGGGTTTTACAGCAGGTTGGATGATGCCTGACATGAACTTTCTGGGTAGACAGAGCAGTCTGGGCTGTGTTTTAATCCTGGTTCCACCTCACCTTTAATTGCATTGAAACCACTGCCCAGCTGAGAACAGACAACTTCTAAGATAAAGACACAGACTTTAAGGAAGGCAAAGAGTCCCTTAGTGATATTTCCTATTTGGAGAGGAGGAGCTGTCACATGGATCACGATCAATTAGCCATGAAGAGAAACATTTCAAGCCCTGAAATAACAGCGGTGTTCTGAACTGGGGAGTAGAGTAGTTCAACACTGCTCTGTATTTAATGACAGTGAATTTATTCTGCACAACTTTCTCCAGAGATTATAAAACAGATGTTCAGCCATAAATATCAGAAACAAACATCCTCAGAAATGAACAAAACAAGTACAATTCTTGAAGGGATAGCTAAAAATAATATAGACTCCATCCAATATGTGCGTTATTTCTGCAGTTCCTTTCTTTCTGGCATTTTAATGGCTGCAGTGACTAGCAAGTAGAGTGACAGAAGGCAGCAACAACATCATGCTTCTGTCTTGGTGTCATGGCTAATAAAGCAGTGTTTGACACTGGGAAATTCAGTCTGAGTAAAAAACCTCTGCCTGCATCACCTTTCTCTTCCTTGCATTTCTGATTCTGAGGATTTATAACATATCCCAACAGTATTTACATGTCAAGATTCTTTAAAGGAGTGCTTTTGTTTTTTGTTTGGTTTTTTTTTTTCCTAAAGCAGATCATTTTGATTATTTGTACATAGGTGCTTTCTGCTATAGCTGCCTGGTAGACACCTGTTTGTAATCCTTCTTCATGCACAGAGAGCATTTGGCAATTTTCCAGTTTAACTCTACCATACTGTAAGGAGTACACTTAGCATGAGCTCTCACCCTCTTAGTTTCTGAGAAGCTGATTATTTCTGCCTCGCAACCACAACAAAACCAAAATGCTCTATGAAATGCTAAATGATGCTGTGTTCTCCAAGAAAAACCTTATTTTTTGTAAACTGTGAAAAAATGTCAACTTAAAACCCCTTATTTTTACACTTCTACTTGTTATGGATACTAACAACACCATTCAGACTTTGTATTTCTCTGTCTTCTGTGAAAGGTTTTTGTCTCCATCAACAGATCTGTTTTATTATCAAACATGCAGGTAGGTTCATAAATAAGGGGCAAGAGACACTAAAAGAAGATAGTACCATCTTCATGTTGAAGAATTGCTCCCTTTATTACCAGACACACTCAAAAACTCTACTTTCAGCAAGATTAGACTGTATTTTGAGCAAAAGGTGGGAGAGAATATACAGGATTAAATGTTTCCATGAGAGTATATGCCATTCTTCTGGAAGAGGTTTCATGAAGGCAGGTCAGTGAAAAGAGTCTATTGAACTACCATACAAATCCACCCAATACAGAGGGGCAATCAGAGAGTCAATATATCACAGGTACTACACTGATGCCTTTTCCTGGTCTTAAAATCAAGTCAAACACAGTTAGAAGGGGAAAAGGGATTGTACCTTGGTATTTATTTTAAGGATCCTTAGGTGCACATGTCCAGGTGTGGACATGCACATATGCATTGAAATGCACTCCGCCGAGTATGTGCCCCCAAAGATCGGGTATAACATTATAGGTTTTACTAATTAGCATATCTATCAAAGATTCCCCAATGAGAGGCTCAAGTGAGCCCCCCTCCCCAAGGGGGATGGTTCTATCTTAGTTTACAGAATGTGTTCTGGAGAGGACCTTGGGGTCTGGGGCACACTGATCCCTAGCTATGAAGCTTCTAAAATGTTTAGTCTCTTAGCTTGACATACAAGTCCAAGAATGTGGGCAAAAAGCACTAGGAATACAGAAGCTGTAAAAAGGTATATCAGGGGTATAAAAGAAAAGGCAAAAAATCTTCATGGCATCAACACAGCGAGTCAGAAAGCACATATGGCATTAAACAAATCAAATTAACCCTGGGTCTGATTCCAGGAAAGTTGCTGCATCCAATTTTGGAGGTGTTTTCAGTACCATTCCTTCCATACCTGGATACTGCTATGATTTTCTTACTTTTTGAATGGACTCCAAACATTATTTGGAGGCTGCCTGGTTAGCCCTATCACAATCAAGAACTGTAATCTTAATTTCTTGGGTCTTGCAAATCTAAGTGATGCTTCCAGAAAGCACATGAAGTGTGAATATTTTCCAAAAATGTTCTTTTTCATTTATGAAAACGGTATCATTCTTAAAACCCATGTAAGCTGTGAACACTCACGGCTAAAATCTGTACAGGTGGCACATCCAGTGCTTAAAGTGAGCCAGGATATGCTGGCAAAAAAAGGATGGGCCTTGAGACAGGCTTTCCAGCATTTTCCAGAGCAGAAACAGAGCAGGAAATAGTGCAGGAGGATGCCAAACTTTCCATATTGGTCCTTTGCAATGCTTGTACCCCCACTTCAAAGTTTTCATTTCAACACTAGAAGCACACACTTGGAGGCTTCTTAATCCTTGTAATTCAGTATCGTAGCTAAAACCACTCAGCATTGTGGCCAGCCAAATACACATTTCAGACATACAAAGCCCACCTGTGTGCAAGGCAACATGAACAGATTTTACATTGAAACACAATTAGCTTATAAATACAGAAAGAGGCTAAAGCCATGTGTGTCCCTCTTTGTACCCATGTAAGGGGGTGAGAGCAGGATGGTTCTCACAGGCTCAATTCTC